>NC_060152.1:22573042-22690542 GCF_021292245.1 Micropterus dolomieu | reverse complement strand
CTTATCATACATTACCATATGCAGAGAAATGTCAAAAAACTTTCTAATTATGCATTATGTAGAGCAGCCTTTATTCACTGTTCAAGATGTGTCAATTATAATGAGATCACTGGTGTGTGATTTGATATGATAATAGAAATCTTTAACTGGGTCTCAGCAGACCTCTTGCGTGTCAGGACTGATCACCGTTGAAAAGAAGAAGCGCCTCCAGGCCACCGTAGAGCAAGGCAGCGCTCAGATGGTTCAATATGCTACACCATAAAACCAAGATGAGACTTCTTTTATTATCACTGCCGCCAGAACAAACTCCTACCTTCCAATCAAACGTTATGTACTTTGAGATGCGATCATTACATCTTACAAACGATGCCCCGCCAAATAAGATTTGTCTGTGCAGCGGGGTCACATTAATGGCTTGTTTTCTTGTTGAGTCTGACTTCAAACACCTAAACACTGACTGATAGCAGAGGTGGTAGGTACAGTTGCATTGATCAGAATCCCTCTGCAGTCTATGTATTTGGTCTTTGAAGACTGTCTTTAATATCCATTTGGTGCGAAACTACTGGGTATGACTGTACACATAAAAATCCAATTTGTTAAACACAACAAAAACTTCCAAATAATCACACTCACGTTCTTTGTGTACTAAAACAACAACAGCAACAAACTAATTGCAAATTATTTTTCAGAGGCTCTCATTACTTTTGTTGGCTTCTGTGTGTTGGTTTACAGCTTGAAAAATATATATTTATATCCACTACTGAAGCTGGGAACTGTGAGTGCCATAGATGTCAATGATGATAATGCAATAAAAAGCATTTTGGGGGTATCTCCACTTCTGCACTTAGCCTCTTGGCAGTGGTTTGATCAAGACGGAATAAGCTTGTGACTTTTCAATTCCAGCCATAATTTGTTTCGATATTACATCTCCTGGATAGAGCAAGTGATGGAATTTTTCCTATCCGAGGCCGAGGCAGTCGGGAAGCTGACGATGTCCCATAATAGGTTATCACCAAGCATATCTTTTGCAAAATAGAAACCCAACACATGTACATCTGTGGCCTAGTGTCAGGGCCTTAAATATACATCAGAAATGCATTAAATTTGCTGATTACTATTCTTTTCCAACAGCGTGTCAAGCCCCAAATTTATTTTTGTAACGTGGCTTCCCGATTACTTTGAATTGCCAGTGGTCTCTCTTGACATTGACGGCTTTGAAGGAAGTGACAACATTAAATTTATTTTCTGCGTGCATATGTGTGTGTGTGTGTGTGCATGCGACTGGACGATGTACCAGTGTTTTCTCTTAGATTGTTTGAGCGAGATCCGAGCCCTTTCATATTGTATGTAATTTACTGGAACCACATGCAGTATAGCACCAGCACTGCTGAAACACTGATCAGATCTCTGGAGCACCGTTCGCTTCTCACAGGAAATGTAGCTGACACAAAGTCAAAGCTATATTTGATTGTGTTTCCAAAGGAATATCCTTGTTGAATCCAGCACCCCGCTGACCCAAAATCCTACCTCTCAATCACATGCTGTAGCGTGTGTCTCTTCCAAATTTTGGACAGGTGGGATTTCCACACAGCTCTGAACCAAGTTTCTTTCAAGTATAGCAAATGAGTCCCATGGTTTCAGGCTGGGTTTTCACACTGCATGGTAAAAACCCTGTGATGATATGTGACATGATCCTAATAAGATATATGGTAAGGTATAATGCAGACAGCATAATTAAAGAGAAAGCTGGAAAGCAATAATGGAGTGTGAAACACTAAATGTTTCAAAGAGTACATTAATTTCTATTAGATGTAAAGCTTTTCTAAGAGGTACGCCAGTGAAGGTAATTTGGTTTGCAACAACAAACAACCAAGTATCCTTGTATTCCTCCCTGTTGTGCAAAAGAGATAAAAAAACAATGATCTAGCTTAATGAGAACCCCATTTGGTATGAGGCATCAGGCTATTGACCTCTCTTGGGGCTGTGAGGAGTGAACACTTTCACATGTTACTGTCTATAAATTTTGGCCGTTGACACACCGCCCTATTTCATTAGGGGCCAGGCTGACGTTCCCTTCGGATTGATGTCCCCCCTGCCCATTTGTCTGTTTTACACTCCTTAGTGTCTTTGTGCTCCGCTAGATATGCACCTCTTTGCCATGATTGGGTATTGACAACAAATCAAAGTGGATAATATATGATGATGTTTGCCAGTATCCCAACAAGACAAGATAGTCGTACGGCTGGGCCGGCTGGTTTACATGTGTTCTATGTGAATGTCAGAGAGGCTGCATATCGATTTCCCAGCGGACAAAGAGTCATTTTTCTTCTAGTGGCCAATACTTAGTTTAGTTAAAAGTGTGACAATGAACAGAGCTGGGGGCAAGGAGTTTAGAATTAAGCCATACTTGACATGCACTGAAAGACCCCCTTCTGTGGAGGGGGCTCTTCATGACTTAACTAATAGACTGGGAATGCATTTATTGCTTAGCCTTCAGAATTCCTTTGCTTGCAAGGTAATGTGTATATCAGAAAAGTTTGTTTTCTGCCCCTCAGGCCTACTCAGTAAATGAACATAACAGCAGGTCCCTCTCTCTACCTCTCTGTCACACACAGACTCTCACACACACACGCTCGCCGAGCATCTTTGAAATGGGTTTTGTATTGATTTTTGTAACTACCCTGTTAGATGACGTTGTGCCTTAGCGTGTCATTTCTAGATGGCCCTGCCCCGAGCAGGTCATTGAGGTGCTAACTGTCATTTGGAGGGACAGAAAAGCAATCATAGCTTTTTCATTACTTACTGTTTTCCCTCCCTCCCCCGCCCCGTTTTCACTCTCTTTTTACCCCCAGTCGTGGGATCGCTTGACATATTATGGCTTCTGTGATTTAACTGCACTCTTAAATTAAGTGCTGGAATATCAAGCTGTAGCTTTAGAAAAATAAACTCTGTGTCAAGGGATCAAATACCCTGGAGGTCAAAGTCATGAACTTGTAGTGGCGCACTCATCAATTTCAAACTTGTATGGGCTTGTTCTGTTTTAGGTGTATACAGGAGGAGGAGGTTGTGGCTTGATTATGGAGTTTTCTTTTCATTCTGTTATATCAATATATAATCCTGTGCAATACAGACTTGTGTGGAATTCTGGGAAATCAACACAAGTGTATACACTCAAATTACAGTGGCCCAAATTTAATTAAGGTTACTACAATATAGCTGGGGTTTTGATTATGTTAATTGTTAATGGTTTAGTCAAATCACATGTAACTGTGGTTAAGGTTAGGCACCTGAACTGAAATGTGTTTAGGTTTATTTTAAGTTTAGTAAAAAGTTAAATTAGCAAAACCCCAACTACCAGTAGAAACTTCAAAGTTGGAGAGCTCAGAGTGAACTGAAGTCAGAGTGACCCCACCCAACTGCATAATTAACTCATCATGTATTTGCTTTTCATGACATTGTGCTTATTTTACAACATCATGGGAACCTAGACTCATACAGTGCGATCTGTAACATGCAACAAGGCCTGCACCTGTCAGGGTTTAGTAGGTGGTCTCATTATTTATTTATTTATTTTTGTCTTAACTTCCTTTGCACTTTAGAAATAGTGGATCCTTACAGAAATCAGCAATGTTAATGTTCTAGACCACCCATATCATCACCTCTTCATGATTTTGTTTAATTTTAGAACGTGCATTTGACTTGCATTTTTATTTTCTAATATCAGAATATCGAAAATGTGTGCTGACTGTCTGTTAGCATTAGTGAAAAACAGGAACAAAAATGAACACAGTAAATGACCTACAATATATTTGGGATATTAAATTGATTTGAACCTGCAGTTCAGCAGAGGAGTCATGATACTGGTCTTCTATCACTGATGCTGAGGAGTGCTGTTCATGGGCACCAGCTGCCACAGAGAAGCGGGCTGATGGAGACAATAGTCAAAGGAGGACAAGATCAAAGACAAATGATGTGTACCAGTTACTGTGAGCAGTGCTGCTGCCGCCCCTGCACTATGCTGAGGGCTCTTGTTTGGTTTTAATCAATGAGCCTGCTCAATGCCGCGGCCTTGCACTGACTCCCATCTCTTTATAGGGAACTTAATCACCTGGGCCATTTTGAATTCAGTGGAAGAAGGAATGAGGGTGATGTCACTGCTTCCTTGGGTTACAGTAAGAGCTTGGGAAGCAGGCCAGGAGGAAATAGTCACAAATGACTAGTATGAGCCCCATTCATTTACTTTATTTACTTTGAGTGTAAACTAAAAAGAACATTCATATTATTTATAAGATGCAGTTTTATGAGAATTTATTGCAAATATGTACATGCACTTTGGGTTATGAATAAATATGTAAGTTATGCACCCTTCAGAAATGAATCAACTTTTTTTCTTTTACAAACTGAAACGAGAGGCGTCTGTAAAAAGGAAAGCTCACTTCAACTTCTTACTGACTTCACTCACTCGCTTCTTGTGTGGGTCACCTTCAGCTCAGTATTGCGCTAATAATGACTGCAGAGAACGACAGAGTGTTAGGGATGAGGAACAAAGAGATTAGACCAGTATTTCTCCGCCACTACCCTCCACCTACCCCAGTCAAAATATTGTTCTTGTTATACGTTAAGTGGGAAAGAAGAATTGCGCTGCCAGATTGATAATGTCATTAACAGTTAGGCATAAGGTTAGCCTTTACATCGAATGTTCAATGTGACCCCATTACTCTCCATCAACTTATCCATCCAGACGTCCTGGGGACCTGGGCTATGGCCCTGCACACCCCCTGTAAGCCTTCCAGAAGCTGGCGAAGCCTGCCTGCTTGCCCACCCGCCCCACCTCGCCACAGGTCCCTCACACATGCACTAGCACACACACAAAATCAAAACCCCATGCAAAATCTTATATACAAACACACGCGCAAAGATGCCCATATACATATACAACACATGCATGCCTGCCACGACATGGAAGTTTTAAAGGTGTCTGTGAACACTTACTCAGGGAACACAAATTCACATACACACACGTGCGTTTACATGCACGCTCGCCACCCTGCTCGTCCATCGTGCCACTGGAAGATTGTGCTCCATTCCACTGAAGGTGTTATGGGCTGTTATCAGCAAGACCATTCCATGGATGGCTGCCCTAATTGAGAATAATGAGGGTCACATTGAACATATGGTCGCTGTTGTGTCCCCTTTCCCCCCTTCTTCTCTCTCTCTCTCTCTCTCGCTCTCTCTCTCTCTCTCTCTCTCTCTCTCACTTTGTGTCTCTCTCTCCCCCGGACTCCCCCAGACAAAAGGTTCAGTCAAACTTTGCCACAGCCAAGCAAAGATCTGTGTGGCAAGTGGAAAAAGAAAGGACATTGTCAAAGTTGTTCTTTTTTTTCTTCTGACAAGTTAATGCCCGCACAGTAAGTGAGAAGGGCAGTGACCAGCCAATCAGTCGGAGGCAAAATGCTAACCCCGCTGGGAAAAGCTGTGGTGGAAATACTGGCCTAAGCATTGTGCTGATATCAAGCTCCTTTGTTCTACATGCGAGTACGGACATTTGCTCTTCGTTACCAAGGTCCCTTCTGTCATTGAGAGTTGAAGAATAGAAGCGCAAGCATATTTTAACATCGTACACCTCACCAGTATGCTGAAAATGATTAAACTTGCATTTGTATAATAACAAAAAGAAAATTGAATGTTATTTGACCCGGTGTCATAATGCATTCATTGCATTTTTGTAGTGTATATGAAACAGAGCCGCAGGAAGGACATGATTCAGTGGTGGATTAAATGTGAATGTCAGTTGGAGTCAGGAACTAAGTTTACTGTTCTCTAAGCAGTCATGTGATATGGTTGGATTTCAGAATAAATCTTAGTAGCCTGCCACTATCATGTCATGTCTTTCGTCATTCAATATGTCTGCAGAGGAGATATCAAATGTACACAGTTAAAATCTGCCCAACTTGTGTTGCATGGACAGATTCATGTCCAGAACTCTGAGCACTTTATCAACGCGGTCTTATGGTGAAATAGAAATCCTGGAGCTGTTCCCGGTAATAACACCGTTGCGACTACGACGAATTAATCTACTGAGACATCTCTCTTGCTTTCTTTCCACTGGTAAAATTGTCTGCCCTTTCCTCGCTCAAGGAAGAAGCCTTCAAGCGCTTCATTAATTGCACAGACACTGTGAAGTTTTATGTTTTCCAAGAAGTTGTCGGGTCTCCCAAGCTCCCTAAGATCTGTCTGTGTTTGGTCAAAATAGAGTTAGCAACTGTCAAAACAGCAGACTTGCAAACCGGCATCACAGAACACAATGAAGCCATTAGATTAACATTTGCTAATGTTAAACAATTGCCTGCTTGTTTATGTGACACACCCCTGTTGCAATGACATCTGCAGGAAGTACCACTGCATGAAATACTCTGTTTACATGGGAATCATGATGATTGGATTTAGATGAGCTCATAAAGACGTTTTATGAGCCCACTACCAAACTGTGAATTGATTTGCTGGCATCTCCGTTTCTTGTGTAATATCCTTTAGGAGGTTGGATTTATGACTATCTGTGACCCAGTTGCATTGTCACTGCGCTGCATGGCCCCTGGATGCTGGCGCAGATCTCTGGTTTCATGTAGAGACAGGTGTAGTCTTGACGTCTGATGATATGTGTAACATGTGTGTGTACAATGTAGACATATGCCTCAATGTACTGACATAGTAGAATGTTAAAGTATATAGACTGTGCACTGACATACACGATATGTGTAACATGTGTGAATGACATAGGAATATACTTTAATGCTTGATGATGGAAGATATCACTATATGGTCACACCTGATATGTGCAGCATATGTATATGATGTAAAGAAAATCCCAACTTGTCATGTGGTGTACATCTTAAAATTGTATACATGGAAATACATCAGTTGTTGAATGTTCAGTTGTTCTTTTTGCAAACATTGATGAGGATATACTCGCGTGGTTGATATATGCAGTACACATACAATTAACCTCTTGTCCATGGTGTGGACAAGAGGGGACATCCTTTTTTTTATTCTTATTAAAGGAGAATTTATAAAAAACCACACAAGCACAAACCAAGCCATAAGGCCTCTGTGTCATAAGATAAATGCAGCCACTCCATCCATAAAATATTGCTACTGTACATTAGGGGTGTATTGAGAAAATTCTGTCTTCATTTGTTTGACCGTTGAAATATAAATGTCCATACAGGCCTCCCGACCACTGCAGGAGCCAGCCGTTGACATTTCTCCACTTTGAAAACACAATGAAATCTGAATATTGCCTCGACTGAGCGGATGCCCGTAGGGAAATAATCGGGGGTCTCTGAATAGTCCCTAATTGAATTGTCTTTTACTAAATAGAGTTTGCTCTAATGCATTCTCTCATCGGAGAATATGACAGCCGGTGATGCTTCTCATATCTGCCTAAAAGAGCCCCCAGATCCAAGGACCTATTAACTGTATTACCCAAACCAATATCCCTGCCTAAACCCATTACCCTGAACCCATTGTGTATTTTTGTCACTACATCTTTGCTCAAAATCCGAATCAGCCCATGATGGATGCTTAACAAGACTACACTTTTATCACATATTCTGCTGACCTTCAACAAATTGCTTTGCAAGTTTGCTTCCAAGATTAATGTGACAGAGCTGCTTTCTTTAACGCAGGATTCAGGGTGCAGAGGGGGGCCGTGTAGGCCCACTGTTTTAGTTTCTCCACGCTTGTAAGCCCTAACCTTCATATGAACCCACACCATCCGTCAAATGCTGTTTCTGTGAGGTAGAATGTTGATTTCAGTCATTTAGTTATAGTGCTGTAACTGGAAAATTGTAAAGATAGTTTGGTCAATTAGCCAAAGTTGAAAATAAACAAATGTCCACTTACTCCCTGAAGAAGAATGGAGGTTTTCCAGGCTGAGCTTGACAAGGAACAGGTTAAATACGTGTGTTGTTGTTTCTGGATAAGGCATCGTGCTTGTAAAAAGTTCATAGAAATGATAAATCTTTACACCCCACAACCTCCCATAGCTCCGCTCCACCCTCACATGAGCCAAAATCTCTCCAAAGGTGTAAATCACTTTGACCTGCAAACCCCCCACAACAATATGTAGCAAAACATAACGTATTGCAATTTTCTACCAAAGTAAACGCCACTGTTTCAGCAGACAGGAGACTCATCTCTACCACTAAGTTTGAATCATGATGTCTGAGTTGTCTGTGTTACCAACCCTCCCAACCTATTACTTCATATTGGCTTAGCAGCAGACCTGTGATGATCTTTTACAGTAGGGCATGATGTCCTGTATTGAACAACTCATCCTCATACTTAAACTGCATATATGACCATTCCCCAAAATGACATACAGTATATGACCACTGGAAAGTACCAGTCCAGCGAAAAGCATATTGGATCTTAAGTACGTCACATGATGTTAAAGACGTGGTTAGCATTGTGAAATGGTTGCAGTTTGGTTAGGCAACAAAAACTACTTGGAAAGCTTTTGGAAAAGACCATGGATTTGGTTAAAATACGTACAGTACACAAGTCCTGTGAGGAAGGTAATGTGAGTAACATGATGTAACTCAACTATGGAATGTTATTCAATTTAAAACTTTAAATAGGTCAATGTGGACTTGGGACTCAAACTTCGGTCTCCAGGGTGAAAGTCTTGTGTTTCTTTGACCTATGCACTGCCTTAAATGGACTTTTTTGTTCTTTATGATAAGTCACCTGACCTCCTCCTTTACTCTTTCACATTCCCACTAGAGGTTGCAGCCAAACAGTAAACGTAAATGTGGGTCATAACAAGTTGCTACACACTCGACCAATATGGACGTTTTTCTTGTGAGGACGAGTTGGTACTGAACTAGCAGCAGGCATTGTACATACTGTACCTTCTTTTTGGGATCATCCATCCATCCATCCATCGTGAACCGCTTATCCTGTGTACAGGGTCGCGGGGGTTTTGGGATTACGGCATTTCAAAATATTGTATCTTTTAAAAAAAAACTGTGAATGGATGTATTTACACTGAAGTACTATTAATTGCCTTTATAAAAATAAGTAACATAGAGTAATGGTGTCCTTTAAAGGAATATAGACAATAGCTTTTTCATTTATTTCCAGCAGGTTTGTTGCAGAAACTGCATTCCGTAAGTATCTCGTCCTTAGTTAGCTTTGGAGAGCTTTTCCTTCCCTTTATCAGTGAGGACCTGTGTCTTATCATGACTAATGCTGGAAATTCCTCCCTGAGATAAGTAAAGGAGCTTAGGATTACCCTCTTGACTGAACATTGGAAAAGAGTGGGAGAGATGGAGTATGCACTACATGTGTGTCTGTGTGTGTGTGTGTGTGAGAGAGAGGGGGAAAGAGAGTGTGTCTAAAGATGAGAACGGAATAGAACTGAGGAGGGGGTTCAGCTGGCTCCTCTGTATATTTTCTTAGTCGTGAGGCAACCTCACCATTAGTGTCAGACACTCAGATTATCCAACCAATGGAACAGGGATAAGTGGATTGATGAGGTGCTTCCATAGTCCCCGGCTGCTACAATGGAAACCGGCCGCATACTCCTGAAGCAGCTATTTTCCTCAAGGAAGGGCAAAAATAATGAGCTACTTAACCAGACCGTTCACTGCATTTCTGTCATATTACAGCTGGCTTGTTTGTTTATCCCAGACAGATCTATATTTCACTTTTTTTAATTGAATTACTCTGATACAGACTAAAAGCCCTCAGCCTAATAACATGCCAATTACAATGAAGACCTACTTAGAATAAATATGAATATAATTCACCAATTTAGTGCTTTAAATACAGAGAGGGCCTGGCTCCCCTGACACCCATTGATTAATAATTGGTGCTGCAATCTTAAAGGACAATTAAGAAGAGCAATTTCAGATCTTCACTTAGAAGTTAAAATGCCATTTGTCAGAGAAAGTGGGTACTCCTTACCTCTCTAGCTCTGGATCAACAACTAAATCAAATAGATATTCCCTGACATAATGTATGCCCACGTTCAAGATATTGGACATTATGATTTTTGAATTGATAGACCAGCATAGTCCAGTGGAAATGTTTGTGCTGTGCCCTGTGATTACCTCGTTGCAATCTATTTTGAGCACTCTGCTTGATGATGCCATGCATTTGCATTTCTTTGTCATTTGCATGGATATGCCCTCGAAATCCATACCGTAATGAATCCTCACGTTCTCAATTTATTAATGGAGTTGGGCTTTGCAGCTTGTCCAAATCTAGTAACATATGTTCTCTAAGTATGCATTGATTTATTTTGGTCTTAGATAAATTATTCTCAAAAAGCAAAGTCTGTGTATAGGCTACTTAAGTAATGACCTGTCTACAGCAAAGTATTCACTCACTGGCTACTCGTAAACATAACATATAGGTAACCATATGGACTGATTGCTGTAGATCTATTTGAAGCATTGCATTTGTTTTGCTTGCTCCAGCAATACAGGATTGGGAACATGGTGTTTTGAGAAAATGTCTCATATCAGTTGAGACATGCAGCTAAATAAAATTACGTTTTTGGTAGTTTGTTGAAAAGCAGCAGTACTCTGGTCTAAGATCTGAGAACATCTGCATTAATATACAACCTCTGTAAAGATGGTGTTCTTGTAAATATGGCTTCAAGGCATTATTTTCTTAATACACAGAATTGGTTCAATGTTTCATTCCAGTCAATGATAAAGTACTTTAACAAATTAAATAAGTTATTCTAGAAAAGAAAAGAACACAATAATATATCTCATCGTGTGGCTGACAGTGGATATATTGGCAAATATTTAGGAAATGTATGCCCTTTAAATAAAATTCAACATTTGAAAAAATAAGGTTGGCTGCTTTACACACTGAGCGTTGTAAATACAAGAGTTAATCATTCTTCCGCTGCAGTCTGTAGTTTGTTTAAGGCTCGCCTCATTCGCAGCATGTTAAAGATAGCAGCAATAATAATTTTACTGGCTCTGAACAGTTAACAGCTCCCTTGTCCTGGAGCCATGGAGGATGAAGGAGACGAACTGTGCAAAAACTACCAAAGTGCATATAAAAGTTAACCACTTACCTTCTATAAATAGTATAAACCTTGCTTTTTTCACACCGGTAGTGAACTTGGAAGCCTCTAAAGTGGGTAATTTATTCTTCATGAGTTAACGCAAAGTAAACACCTCTGCAAGCTCCATTTTGTCTTGAAAAAATATCCCATATAAGAGAGGTCGGCCTTCATTATGTGACTCAAGTGTTGGGTTCATGAACATATGATTGATCTAATCAGAGAAAGCGCATTTACGATAAACACTGCACATTTTCAGTGAAGGTTTTATATCAGCAGTAAAAATGTCCTTTATAAATCCCTTCACATTTTTAGCGGTAGCTCCGCTTTAATCTTGAGAAGCTGCAGAGCCTCTATTCATTCAACTTACACTGTAAATTTCCAGCAAAACTGTCTCTCTCTCTCGCCTGCCATTCACCGGTCTAGTGCAGAGTTTTGAGTGTGTGCAGTGCTGCCAACAACTGTATGCAGTATCTCGCGGGTCTATTATTATCCAAAAGTCCCGCAAGGTGCGGACAACTCGGCAGAACACCAGTGAAGCTGGTGCTCCATCTGTTTTGCCACTTCACACATGCACGCTATGCCTACACATGCGCACAGGACGACCCAATGTTAGGGTTACAATTTTGGATTTATTTACACACTTTAAAAACATTTATTGAAAGTTTTATACTTTTTGCATGTTTATTTACAGCATTAAACGTTGAAATGTATATTGTACTAGGCTGTATATTAACTTATTGGGATAAAACTGGTAGTTCTATGGAAAGACGTCAGACGTTGAGCACCCCCATTTCGCCAAAATGGCATGATCCTTGTTTCACTGCAAAGTTTCGACTGTGAGATTGACAGTCGAATCCGGCTCCGCCCATCGAAGCATTGAGTCTTCGACTATTCGGGGTCAGCCCTAATCATCACTATGAATTATAATTTTTATTTTTCATGCAAATCTTGAGAATGTTTTCCATGTTGTCTTTATAATCATTATAGCAAAATTAAAGACCAAGGAACACAGTGGACTTCCATTGTTATAGACTTCCTTATAGTGGTGTGTGCTCACCTTAGGATCACTGAACCTTATTAGTCTCTAATGGTCACTGAGCATAGTTTAAAAAAAAAAAAGAAATTGTAGAATATAAAAAAACCTGGACACAGCCATGACTAATCCAAGATACCTGACCACTTTTGCCACCCCCAACCTCAGTAGCAGTAAATGGATCCCTCCCCTTGTTCCTCTGACCTTGTGTTTTGACCCACTAGGCTCAGCTGTTAAACCCAACACCCAATGGATATCACACAAGTCCTTAACAACCTTCCCAAGGCCATGATAGGAGAATTATCATGCACATAAACATAATTCTGATTCTATCGTTTGGAGCAGTGTTGTGGTTTAGCAGGTGGGAGTGAGATGTTTGACCTTGTTTAAACCCATAAATCTAATCTCATCATCCATCATCCAGTCAATTATTTGTCATTTGTGTTGTGATCAACTGCTTCAGGGGATGAGTTGTGTCCCAGGTTTCCCCACAGTCAATCTCAGCTTTCTCTATGGGGACTTAGTTGTTGCCCTCAGCTCAGTCAGCTTGCTGTCATGAGATATGCTCTTTTTCCTTCTAGAAAAGTGGACTGGACAGTGCTGCCATAATCCACTTAGAACTGTAAACTAAACATTATTTACTTTTTGGTCAATGTTCTCATCTGAAGTTCCTCTCATGTCTCTTGGGTGGTAGACCATAAAATGTGACCACTTGAATTTTTATCCAATAAAAAAAGATTTATCAGATTGTTGAAATGGGTATTAGAAAGTAATAGATTCAATTAATACAACAATGCTGGCCCCAATCTCATTTCAGTCAATTAAAAATGTATGCAAGTTTTATTATGAGTTATATCCTGTTTTTGAGTTTGAAGAATTAAGTGTAAACGGATGGCATCTCCTCAAAACTGACTCCTGTAGGAGTAATTAATCCTAAACCTCTGTGATTTATTAAATAATGGAGGAACTATAAAAAAAATGTCTGATTATGTCAATGAAGGATTCTCCAGTTCTTCAAAAACTTTTTGTCCGCAATACCAGAATGATTTTCTGACATTTTAGTGAAGGGCTTTAGTGCAGTAGTTTGAAGGGCGGTGGGAAACAAGGCATTAAGGAGGGAATACAAACTGAATTGTCCTAATGCTCAGGTGTAAGATAGGGTAAGTTATACAAATGCTGAAGTTGAGTTCGGTTTTCCTTCTTTAATTCCTCCTTTATCTTTGTTCTGCCCGGACTGCCTCTCAGCTTCCAGTCTGTCACAGTGAAGGGGCATAATGGGCCTGAGAAGATCAACCCATCTAAAGAGGGATTTGGAACCTTTCACCTCTGAGAAATCCAGGCTGGGGGAAGCTCCAGGGTTCATAAATGTGCAGAAGAGCACATTTTCAAGAGGTGTTAATACCTTTACCTGCTCTTGTCTTGAAAATCTCATGAAAATGTAAAGGAAAGAATGGATTCAGTGTTCTTTTTGGAATATAAATTTATGTCTCATTCAAATAGTCCAACAGTGAATGTTATACAGTCTGCAGACTCAACCAAAAGGGCTAGTTTGGATCATTGGGTAACATTGCATGGCTTCTTATTAGATTATTTTTAACAAGCGTTTTATTGAATATTTTGTCAATCTAATCAGATGGGCTATGATACACTCCTTTAGAACAGAACTGGTCTCCTATTCCTTTTCAGTGCAGTAAAATCCATAAAGCCAATAGAAAAGCTAAAGGCATGAGAGCCTTAAAAACATTATGAGAATCAGATTGTAGCTGAAAACCTACATGGGGAATGATGTTATGTTATGAAGGATTGATCAGTGTGTTGCTTGAAATAATTAGCAATGATTTTTGTGCGCATGCATTGTGTGTGTTTGAGCCATTCTCTCTGGCTCGAATGGATCTGTTTACTTCTTCTTATTTGCCTCATGGTGTTTCATTGAAAGTCTTTAGAAATATGTATAAGCTACGAAGGCGCTACCATGCATATTATGTTGTTAATAATATTTTTTAGTGTGTGAATAAATAAACATTCACTCCGTACCTTCTTTGGGGTTTTGAACCATTGCCTTTGTACAGTAAGATTTATTCAATTTGACCAAATTAAGCATACCTTTTCATCATTTCAAATCTACTAGAGTGAGGACAGGATGCGGCTTCACTGTTACACATCTCTGCTTTATAAAAAGGGTAAATATGCACCATGTACTCATTAATTTTAGCAAAACCTTGTTGTGCTTGAGGATTCCATCCACATAGACATTTCAGAATCTACAAAACCATGCTCTCATGTGGGAATAACACTCCGGATATACACAGGGTATATTTTTGTCTGTGTGTTTATTTGATTAAAGCAGAAGAAACCATGCTACTGACAATCATTAATCACTATATACTAATTACCGGAAAGTTCTTTCATGTTCAGCTCAAAGATGTTGAAAAATGAACTCCCTTGTCATTTGCTGTGATGTTCAAGGCAAGGGACAAACAAACGATAATAAGGTCTGTCCCTTTCAAACACACTCTACTGCTTCTTACTAGGTGTAAAGACCATTTGGTGATGTTGAGCTATATATAGTAAGGAGGAAATATACCTAATTATTGGACTTCCTATCCTCGGTTAAGATGCTTTCATTAGTATGAACATGGTTTGGTCTAAAAGCAAGAAATATGTACAACACTGGGACAAAATCATGTATTGTGACAAGTAGTGTAACTATGTTAGTGAAAACATAACTGATATTGTGTGACCGTCTGTAGTGAGTGAGCAGTACACATATACCTGAATAAATCTGATCTTCCTCTGTCCGATGCAATAGGCTGGGCAAATGCATTTATGAAATAAGCCCTGATTTGTTGGCTGCATTTGGCAGATAGCCAAAGGCAACAAAGCAACATAAGCAAAGGTCGTAATGTTGTTTACTGAGACTCAATCAAATAAGAAATGACAAACCACACTGTCTGATTCAAAAAATTACACTGAACATTACTGTTAAATTGTCTTTATTGTTTGTTGGAGTTCCTTCTTTGTGGTTGGGACATATTTTTTTTGCACCAGGGATAAGTGGGGGCAGCAAAGTGGTTTTTGATGGCCCAAAGCATCTTTGTTTTTGTTGATAATTTGAGGCACATTAAGAAAATGTTGTTGGGTTAGAGGTTAATAGTGGTAGAAATACTGTATTATAATAAATGTGTATTGTTAAAATGATTCCCAAGTTGTTCATATCATATTTTGAGCTTTCCCCTTGTCAAAGTTGATCCATGACTCATTTCCCTCTGAGCATTGTGAAAACATCTTGTGTTTTTGAAAAGCTAACTGAGTTATGAGATACAATGTGAAGAACATGAGATTTAGCCCTGGCGCTAACACAGTATCAGCCAGGCTTTGGTGCGAGCAACAATAGTGGGGCCTCCACAATATCAAATTTTAGAATCAGGAGTTTATGAGCAAAGCTTTCGGTGGACAAGAGGACCTCGGGGCCTTATAGCCTGAAGAAAGGCAATTACTTGTATAGGTATTATTGTGTGATGGATCCTATTTGTTGGTGACCTGAGAAACATGCAGTACAATACACAATGTCTGTGGGAGCTAGTACATACTAGTAAAGCAGTGCTTTGTATGTTATTAGAGAGCAGATGGGGGGGAAAAAAGATATGAAGCAAGAAAGAATTATAATTTCAGGTGGGCAGACACGGTGGCAATTAGAATGTGGCCATTTTCACTTTAACTCAGCAACTGAAGACATTTACTTTAGTACAGAATCTCCTTCACTTAAAATGCAATTCATACCAAAAAGACTGTTTTGTTCCTGAACACTTATAACAGTATTTATAATAATAAATCCTATATAATACAAAATTTGCATAGAGTCAGCTGCGCTACATTACTAGTCTCGACATTATACCCTGAATATGAATAAAAGTCAAAGAAATGACGCCAGTGGGAGCATTTCAACATCTCCTTAGTGTGGAACATGGCCCACACTTTATTGCAGAAGACTGAATCACGGCTTGCAAATATTCATGACACAGGTGATTCAGTTTTAGTGGACCTTTACAGCCTTTAATTAAAAGTAGCACTTTGGGCAATTAAATAATCAAAAGGTTGTACGCTAATACACAGGCGGTCATTTATGACCCATGATATGGAGATATCAAATGACCCAGGAAATCAATAGCCCCATTTGTTTAATAATATCGCAGGAAGTTCAAGGTGGAGACGCGGAGCATAAGAAAGCCAAGCAACAGCTGAAACAAACCAGAGGCATCTTGCCAGAGAGCTGCCGTCACTTTTCAACACATTGGATCAGGCAAGACAAGGGCAGCCCCACGTGGGGGCCTAATACTGACTTGTATCCTGAACCTTTCATTTCTCTTCAACACAATGCAGGGAGCACTGGTTTCTGTCATGCAGATGGCTGGTTATTCTACTGTAGCTGCTACACAGCAGTTAGCAACTAAATGTAAATTATCCACTCGACTTGTAAGAGGTTCGGGATATAATTGAATATAAATAAAATTGAATTGAATAAGTGTACACACCACATATGTCCACCTAACTAATGTCAACATATACTATACTCCCTATGGTTGTCAAATACACTTAAACACATTCAGTAATACATTCACAATAATACCCTTTCTAAAACAATAATTTATTATCTACAAGCTGTCTGGAGATTTATACCAAAGCAGACAAGTACATCCTTCTCTCTGTCACATGTTTTACACCACCTTTTCCCCAACCAGTCCATCCAGTCTCATCCAAGGCCCTCTCTGTCACTGTACAGTATATGTAATATGTCCCAACAGAGCACCTGGGGAAGTGGCCATGCTAACACCTGGGAAACACACACACACACACACACACACACACACACACACACACACACACACACACACACACACACACAGATTCTCCCATCAGCTCTTGAGGTCCTGCTGGATAGATGGAATAACACCCCGTGGAGCTGCTCCAGCACCACCTGGGTCCCCCCTCTCTCTCGCTCTCTCTCTTCCTGTACCATCCCTCTGCAACATGGTCGTGTCAGTGCCAATCAGGCCTTCCTGTCACTGCACTGTGGTGCGCGTGTATGTAAGGCAATTGCACTGCCTCACCCCTGGAGTGGACACGGAGAGGCAGAGAGTGATGGAGGCTGCCACCTAACAGCCTCTAATAGCACCTGACACAGCGTTACACACAGCTACAATCTCTGTACCGCCCAGCTGAGTTTGGGTTAGGACAGGACAGGCGAGGTGGGGGCTGGGTGGGGGGATGGAGACAAGGGGTTTGGGTGGGTGTATGTGCCTGAGGAAAGACAGCACTGAATATGAGTCTGGTCGATGTCAGAGAGTGTGTGCATGCTCGAGATTAATACAGAGTCATTGCCCTCCCTCATTTTTATTTGTTAATTCAGTGGCATATAAAAAAATAAAATAGATATCCCACAATCTTTAACATGACAGGAATTTCCCACATTTAGGTCTTCTTTGCGCTACTCCCTGGTGATAGTATTTATACAGCTTCAATGATACCCAGTTCTTCCTTTAATTCCAAATGGATGTTTTGTGTCCTTCACTTTTGCTACAAATCCACATTAGAGGATTAACCCTAATCCAACCCTAAACCCTAACCCTAACCCAAATAATTCATCTCATCCTGTATGACTTTTTCTAACATATTCAAAGTTTCTCTTTTTTGCTTCCTCCTCAGGATGAAACCAGTCATCCTGTACACTTCAAACGGGGGAGGATGCAGGGCTTAAGTGAAGATGATCCATGCTGCCTATCTTTCTATGCCAACTGACACTGCTGGTGACCCCCGAGCAGATGTTCCTTGTAATAATCTGCAGTTGAGAGAGGCATGCACACCAGGTGGAGATCCCGGGGTCCACTCCCAAACGATTTTCCCCTTATAAAACAAAAGGAGCTTTGAGGTATCAGCTTTCAGTAACACAAAGATTGGGGTGTAAGGGCCTGCAGAGGGGAGTACTTTTAATACAATTAGAGGTCTTCAGAGACAGGCAGCGGGGCCATGCAGGCAAACAGGGCACTGAGTGCCTGCCTGGCTGACTTGGCAAGACAAAGACAAGTATGTTTAGATGACCACAAAACAGGCTTTTAAAATGACACAAGGTGCAATGTCGTGGGGAGGTGTTGAGGTAAGAGGAAATAAAGAGTCGGAAAAGAGTTAGCTGTTGGAAGATATGCCATAATATCTGTAAAACTATCTGGATCTGGTTTTAGTTTGGGAGGGCAGGGAGAGAGGGGGGAGGCTAAGCAGAGGGAGAGAGTCAGCAAGTCAAAGACAGGAGAGAGAGAGACTAGGGGACTGGAGCCGCCTGAGCCAAAGTCCCCTAAGCAAGGGCACAGCTCCTGTTACCTCCTGCTAATGGAGTGGGGCTATTTCAGTAGCATTGATTGACTGCTTTCTTCCTCTGAGCGAGCAACTTTCTCATATCTGAGGGAAAATGGATCATAAGCACCCCGGCAGATGAGGGCAGGCTGGTAGAGAGGAGAGGATGATGTTGGTGGCACGAACACCCCTATGTCTTCTCCCTCACCCTCACCCTCACTCATCACCCTCACTCTCGCTCTGCCTCTCCATCTCTGTGTGACTGTCTGGTAGCTTGGTGGCGGGGATGGGGTGGGCATGGGTTGGAGGCACAGGGAAGCTGCCGTGAAATTCCTCGTAAGACCTTTAGGGGGTGCAGTCATTCCACCTTGAAACCAAACAAGCCCCCCTCTGCTTTGTCATAACTGTCAAACGCAAATCCTTCCTGGTTGATTGTTTTCATTGAGGGGAGAAGGGGTAAGGCTGACAGATTTCCTGAATAAGAAATGGGACAGGATATGAGAATTTATCTGACAGGTATACACGGCTGATTTGATACCAATGTGGAGCTGGATTAGCAGGTCACAGCCAGTTTTGGTAGCAAATTAATGATGGGTACTAATTAATTTGACAGGGTGGGATGAGCAAGGGCAACCTCACCCACTACTTTGCTGTTGCTGATGGCCTCCGTCTTGATTAGAGTTTCCCTCAAAATGAACAGGTAACTGACATTCATAATTTGTG
Source organism: Micropterus dolomieu (assembly GCF_021292245.1). Classification (NCBI taxonomy): domain Eukaryota; kingdom Metazoa; phylum Chordata; class Actinopteri; order Centrarchiformes; family Centrarchidae; genus Micropterus; species Micropterus dolomieu. The sequence continues at coordinate 22,671,352 of NC_060152.1, read as the reverse complement.
GTGTACTAAAACAAGTTCATCTTAAGCATGCTTTGTAGCCCATCAGCCAAACGTTTGTAGTTTGTTGTATTTTACTGTTGAAAATGGACAAAAATGGTATCCAAATAATACACTTTAGATTTCATTTAAACAATTTTTTTAAAATTAATTCCAGCTCTTTAAAAAAATCTATCAAAATCAAACCATAAATTGGTCATTACACAAACATAAACACACAAGCCCCAGCCAGCACTACTGTCTTTAAACATCTGCTAATCTGCTTTCATTGGCTTTCCCAGCCTGAGGCATGCAGCGTAAATGTGTGTGTGCGCTAGTGTGCGTGTGTACGGAGATCTGTGGTGAATGCCTAATTATCTGATTATATATGTTTATTCTAATTCATCCCTCTGGAGGACTGTGCGAGGCACGGATAAACCAGCCACCACACACAGCAGCTATAAGTGGCATGAGGAACTCCCCTCACCTCTTTACTTACTGTTTGGTTCTCCACATAACATCCGCTCACCCATTCATAATCTGTCATTTAAGTCATAATACGTGTATCTATTTCATCCGCAAACTCCAAGTGCTACCAAGTGTTTGGCCCTTGATGAAGCTAAACACAGAAGTTCAAGATGCTTTTTATTGTGCTAATACTATACATTTCACATACTATATTATTTAGTATGTGGTTGATAATATTTGTATTTGACATATATTTAAGGTGTAAGGCCCATGATTTTTGAAAGTAAATTTATTCTCTTTACTGACAGAAATTCCAACATATAATAATTAACACATTTGCCAAGTTCAGTTTTATAGTCCCTGTATTTTCACACACCATCATGTGTACGTTTACATTTCTGGACAAAATGAATCCAGGCTTTCTAACAAAATAAAAATAACAGGGAAATGTGATTAAGTTTCAACAATATGAAGTGAAGACCAGGGAAAATAAACTCTCAAAAGAAAGCAGCCTGCTTCTGGTGGACTATATAAAAATGTGACTAAAAAGCCATCAAAAACATTTCCCTGAAGTTGAAATTGTATTTTTATAAGCTCAGACAACCACAGCAAATAGCTGTGGTGATTTTGATAAACCAGTTAGCAAGTGTGGATCAAGCCGTTCAAGATTTCAAAGGTGTGTCTTTGAATTCAGGCCTTTACCCCTTCAGAAAACTTTCTACTTTATTTTCTTCTTCACTTTTTAACTATTAGGCATTAATGTTTTCAAAAAACTATACATTTTTGTTTCAATGGCTGTGGCTTTTAAATACGGGCCCCCTCTGAATATGCAGTGTTCTAAACCTGCACATTTGAGAGGGACGTGCTTAATAGGCTTCAACTACTATTGCCTTTGATCAAGTTTAAAGAGGAGCAAAAAGGGCTCTGTAGCTAATGCTGATCCCCATGGCTTTCTTCACACCCTGTGTGCTCTTTTTCCTGTACAAGCATGCACACAGACACACACAGACACACACACACACACACACACACACACACACACACACACACACCCAACCCACCCCAACCCTCGCACAGAAGCACTCTCTCTCCCACACACATATAACCCCACCAACTGTGAGGCTACAAATAGCTAACCAAGGTGACTCTATCGATCTCCAAACAACAGCGAGAGACACACAGAAAGAGAGAGAGAGAGAGATACTGTGAAAGGAGAGAAAAGTATGTTTCTGAATGGACTGACATTCAGTGGGTTAAGGATTTTGTTTCGTGTTCATCACTGTTATCCAATAGAGTTCTGTTATAAAACACTTTTTTATTTTTTAAAGCCTCCACCACTGTAATCCGTACTGATGTAGATGTGTTAGCCTTAGCGAAGGGGATATTATCCTCCCATTTTTTTGCATCATTTGCTAAAAAAAGTAAAAGGTGTCATTTTTGGCATATTGTGACACACAATATTGTAAGTATTAAAACATCCAATTCAGAATAGTGTACATTACCTATATATGCAGCAAATTAAAACATTTGTCAAAAAAGACTTAATATGAACTTTTTTCATTAACTCATCTTATTTTTATGTTCCCATGTTATTTCTTCTACAGTCCATGTAGAATACTATAAAAATATTGTAATATTCTGCTAAGCAGAGACAGTGAATGCTGCTGGTCATTAGCTCAGTGTTTACTTTATATCTTCATTTATGTTTCATTGAGTTTAATGCACACTCAGCATAACAAAGAAAGAACTGTCCTCCCTGACTAAATGGCCATTTTGTCAATTTGAGTCCACATTATACAACAGCCCGCAGAGAAAAATACAAGGCATCATGCTCGTCTAGGAGTAAATCAATAGTAACCTGCTCTTCCCTGTACATTCTTTAGTTTAGGTCAGCACTTCATTCTTCAAACATGTAAATTGATTGCCTGTTGGACATTGAAAATGGCTTTAATGGCCCTTTTTACAAACGTGATTTGTATTGATTGCATTAGATTTTAAATTGCACCCAAGCAAAATATTTGTATTTCCTTTTCTGGAAGCCACAGAGGATTGCTGGGAATAAGCTGACCAAATGTGAAGTATATAGGCACTTTTATTTTGGCATTGAAAGTGTATTCATATTGATTTGTTAAAATTTTAAAAGTTAAATTTTATTTAAATTTCCTGAGTAATAATTTTAAATGAATTTCCTTTTGAAATACTTTATAATTTGTTCTTTCTAAATCTGAAATTTAACTTTCTGAAAGTAAAGTCAACATTGAATTTTTATATTCTACTTGGACCTGCTGTCTTTGGACATCTCTCTTGTTTTATTTCTCAAACATTTCAAAACAAATTAAACAAATTGACTTGTGAATCCAGTGAACGACCCTCCTATTTTTGAAAACTCCAGTAAAACCTGCACAGATAAGATTTACTCTGTTGTCAAATCAGTGACAGTAATTTTAAATCTTTTCATTTGAATCACTTTTGTATTTTTTCCTTTACAGTTTTAAGGAGTTTTATCTTTACAAAGCGAATACTCCATCTCAATAGAAAAATTATTCCTTTGCATATGTGAAGTTTTCACAAGTCAAATTTCCTTTCATAAATAAAGTGAAAATAAAAGGACAGAGTTTTACCACACCAGAATTTTATGGTCTGTGTCATGTGTTTGCTCTCCTTTATAGTCTGTTCTCTGCCATCATTCACTGTTCTATTTAAAGTGCTTTGGTCTACTGTACTGGCTTGTACTGATCTTTGCTGCCGAGTTGTGTGCTGCTCTATTCTGAATCATTTCATGAGATGGAAACAGAGGAGGAGAGACACAGAGCAAAAGAAACAGAGAGCGAGTGACGGGGTGAGAAGGAGAGACAGGGGAAAAGAGAGTCTCCAGGGGAAGTGAATGGTTGGAATGTGCGTTGAGGCTCAGTGAATGAGCTGCACGCTGGGCTGGGGGGTACAGGAGGTATTGTGTTGAGGCAGCAGGGGTCACAGTGGCTGTGACTGACACCAAAACAACATTTCATGGCAGACGACACTAGTTAAAGACCGTGGCCAGGCCTCTACACGCCGACCACACCTTGAGTATCAACAACCATTTCTTTTTATGGTAAATTCTGTGTGATTGGCTTTGGTGTTTATTTTACTTTGCTTTTTTTGCTTGGGACAAAAGTAGAAATGTTAGTGGGGATGACGTTATGCCACCAGGGCTCTGAAAGATGCCTCCTAAGACTCCAATGTATAATTCTGTCTTTTTTTCTGTCTTAGCCTTTAATATGATGCAAAAATAGCTTAACATATTAACTACAATAATGCACTTGTGCTGCATCTATACTGCAGCACAACTAGGCTTCCTAGGCCAAAACCAAAAAGGAAGAAAATGTAAACGTTGTTGATAGTTGCAAAATTATTTTCACATTTTGTGCATGCATGTGCAGTGTGCATAAACTTTACCTGGTAACATGCATGTGCAAGTCACATCTATTTGCATGCATTTTATTGTTGTGTTCATGCAACTCACTAACAGCAATCAGACAGTTGCTATTGTTGCTGCTTCCGTAAAAAGATACTGTAGCTGTACTTTTCACAGGTATCGTGTTGCACTGTGATCCAGTTTTGCCCATGAGCTGACACTCACCTAGAAGTACGAATTTAGTATGGCCTCAATAAAACACCATGGCAACATGGTCACTTAAAAAATCATCTGTACATGTTCCTAAGCAGCAGCCACAGGGCAGGACTCTGGAACTGACATGATATCACTGGAAACTAAAGCCCTGCTCTACTCAGGCTCTCTCAAGTTTGCATTGCTTCCTATTCACTTATCAATTCCCTTTATTAGTGAGCTAGCTGGCTGATAGCATAATTAGGCAGCTAACATCTCTTTTAGGAGTCTATTGAGCATTCTAATTAGCAGCAGATTAATGGGCAGTGAAGGCTCAGCTCCACACCGCCAACACCAGTGACCCACTGTTACCTTCAGCTGCGCACCGCCCAGGGGCGAGGAAGAGGGGTGAAGTGGGGGTTGCAGTTAGGGAGTGTGGTGTGTGTGTGTGTGTGTGTGTACATGGGCTATGGCAGTGACTGTGCGTGTGTGCATTTGGGGGTTGGAGGTGAACTAGGCGTGTGAGGTTTTTTGATATTGTTTTAATAGTTGGCACTGACAAAGAAAGGGTTTGAGGGCCTGTGTGGGAGGTGTACAGAGTGGGGTCAGGTCAAGGATTTTGTGTGTGTGTGTGTGTGTGTCTTTTGCAGGGAGTGTACCTCCAGGTCCTTTACAGACATTGTGATGCATTGAAAGTCTCGCCCTAGGGGTGCCCGAGCACTAATTCTAATTATTACCAGATTACAGAGATAATGGGAGACCCCGCTGTCAAGAATCTAACACCTCTCTCTCAGACTCTTTCTCTCCTGCTCTTTCTCCCTCATATGGCCATTTTACAGCCCAGCAGTCACTGGGGTTGCCTGGTAAATGCTAGAGAGAGTGTTCAGGGAGAGAATGAGGTGCAGAGAGAGTAGTTTTCAGAGTATTAGAGAGGGAGAGCGGGTGAGGAGATTGAAAGAGGACCAGAATTGACAGGAGGGTGAACGTGAGTGAAAAGGAGTTAAAGAGAGAGTTAGAAAGAGATAGAGAACGATTTAGTGATAAAGAGAGACTGCAAGGTGAGAGGGATAGGTAAGCACAGTGGAGACAGGAGAAGAGAAATCTCTCTCCTCTACCTTTCTAACTTACTGCAGACACAACAGTATGTCAGCCAGTCTGTCTGTTTGGTGCCATCCAGCAATTCACCTACTCAACCACCAGTCTGAGTCCTCTCTGTCTCCCCTTTCTGACTCTATCTGGTTTATGTACTTTGAATGACCACTGTTTAGCCTTTTGAATATGTATGCAGTGCAAAAAGGCAGGGGAGATGATTAAACCGAGGGAGAAAGAGAACAAGGGCATTCAGAAAAGTTCATTCAAACACACTGCACTAATATGATGCCCCGTGGCTGTTCTTTGCTGATGACATCAATGTGTCATTACTGAAACCCCACATAGCCTACACTAGCCAGCTACTGGCCAGGATCTTGTGGAAATATGTTATAGGATGTTTTCACGTTGCTTAAGCTTTTTAATAAAAATCAAGGTGAGCTCAATTCATATTTACTAATTTTCTTAGTAACTGTGGCAAAAAGCAGGCCAAAAAAGTTCTGGATAGGATAGTGCAGAAGTGGTAGAAACCTACTTTAATGAGACGGGCTTGCATCTGCGTGCAGTCAGCAGGTGGACTCCCTACACCAATCTTCCATATTTCTGATCTCACAGCTGGTATACAACACTCACTGAATACTTATATATTTGCCAGAGTATGAGAAACTTTAGCATTTGTTGTCTTTTGCGTTAAATTTATGATTAACATAACTGAAAGTAATAGTTAAGAAATATAAGCAAAAAAACAGTAGAGGTAATGTTCTGTTCATTTTTTCTTTGAGTCTCAAATAACAGACTGTCGACAATACTGGATTTTTGCTTTTGTATGCTATGAAACAAATGGAAAATACATCAATAATAAATTATTTTGTTAAAGAAATGTGGGATTTGTTAAGATGAAAATATTTTTCAATATGTAGAGAGAGTGTGAAAGATAAGGTCAGGGAGTCTCTCCCTATGGAGCAGCAAGTGAACTGTAGTCTGTGCCAAATGGCCTACACCACACTGTTCTGCCAATCTGTTGGAGCTTGGCTCTAAAATGCACCTGCGGACACCCTGAGGCCTGTGGTTGGGGTGGTTTATCATTGCTAAGTACTGCACATCAATGGATTTCAAACTTTTCCTAGGGGAGTCAGGTTTTCTGCATCCCTTTTTCTGCATGATCCACATTGAATATTAACTGCTTGGCAGTTGTTTTTTTAATTTCATAGTGAAAACTTCACATGCATATCTACTCTTTGTGACATCACAGAATGGACTGGTGTGTCCAGCCCACTTTCCCTGCTCTACAAAAAGTATAGGACATACACTGAGGGCCATCTCAAGTAGAATTACTGAACACATAAAGTCAAATGTCAACAATTGTGCACTCACTTTAAATGACTCTTCATCACCCTGATGGATTTATGGGGAGGGGGAATCGTGTTTTTATTCTCAAATGAATCTGTTCAGGACTCTGATCGGGGCCATAAAGAATGACATATTTATCTTCAGGCTAGGTGGTTTGACAAGGACAGCCACGGTGAGTTATTACAGCACACCGGATGGGGGCTTCAATGGAGACTTGGCTTCACTGTACTGTGTTGTAACAATGCCCTGCCATACAACATCTACACGGACAGTGCTTTAATAGGAAAATAAAAATGTATTTGGATTTTATTTTTTTGATTTTATTACAAAAACACACAAAAATAAAAACAAAAGTTATTATTTAAATTACAGCAGAGTTAAACTTCCCCAATTTTTCAGTCATTAAATTGCTGCACTTGAGTTTCACAACCATTGTGCTTTCTTGTAATACTCACTGACATCATTATCAAGCTGTACACACTTCACCCTCCTCCCTCAAGGCCATATTAATAACAAGCACCATTAAAATTGATCAACCACCATTTTATTGCAACCTATATCATATAGATGGTGGTGATATATAACTGTTTGTAGTTTATTATGAATCTTATATTGTTATTTTCCTTACAGGGCACAGTTCTATTGCCTGACCTGCTATAAATCAGCTCTCCTTAATAAACCGAGCTGCACAACATCTACAAGTTCCATTTAGAGAATTAAATATTGACTATCTATGCATGTTGTTGAAATTCTAGGTCCGTTCAATGTCCATTTATATATATGAATACATTACACGTGCTTGTATTAATGCAAAGCAAAACTTTGAAAGCTAGTGCCTCTGCAGACTCCAGCCACACAATGCTCTGTGAGATGTAGACAGATAACAACAATCAGGCCTTGAGAAATTCTACTTCCTTTTACTAATATATTACTTATATTATATTATAACTATACTAGTATCAATTCCCAGTGGGTAAATGATAACATTGTGTCAGGCTGCACAAAAATAATACCATCGTATTAATGGATGTGTCTACCTTTTTAATGTACAAATATGGTTACTAAGTGTGAGACAAGCGTACGTGGTATCAATCTAATCAAATTATTGTTACTCATAATGCAATGTGAGATCTGTACATAAATCAATAGCTTTGTAAAGCAAGCTTGAAATCACAAAAAATCTTTTTCAAACAATACAGTATCTGTGCCATTTTGCAATCACTGTGCCTCCACTTGCCACCTGCCATATCCCCTTTACAGTATATAAACCTATAATTTCTGCCACATAACTAAGTCTGCTTCTCTCAAGAGAAAAAGAGAAAGATGGGGAAATGGACTTTCCCAATGTGCCTCATGCTTCAAAAGAATGGTACGTTTGTCATTTATGTATATATTTCAAAGGGCTACTCCTGTAAAGCAATCCACTAGCATTCTTTCCCTCCTCCAACTGTTCTGTGGGACCGCTGTGTTGTCTGCTGTGGCATGTGGAGCTGGAGCTGGGGAGTTAAATGGATTAATTACCTTTAAGGTCCTTTAGCGTCTTTTATTTCACAGACAGACTCACTGGGGCTTTTGAAATGCACACACGCCCCCCCTATTCCTAATGACATAATCACATAATTAGCTGATTTTCAAATGGAATCGCCACATAAGTAGGGGGTTAATTTTCCTCCTGGTCTATTCATCTGTTTGCCGGTGTTTTAGGTCACTCGTTCCAACACTGTGGGTTCAGAAGGAGACTGGAGTAGGATACATGACAAAACCTCCAAGGAAAATACAGATGTTTAACAATAGCAGAAAAACTGAATACAAATGGAGTACAAAGTGACTGGATTATTGTAATATAAAATGCTGATGTGTCAGACATTATAGAGGTGACAAAAAACATTGCCACTTTGTGGGTTATTTAACTTTAAACTGATACATACAATATTTGTTGCGTTGATTAAATGTTGAGGCTATCTATATCCAATTTCATAGAGAAAGTATCCTGGATCAGAGTTAACTACGACCAGTGGAGCGAAAGGAGGAGGTAAAGCCTGGTTTCCAGAGAAACAGATCTCAAATAAAGATTTCCTCTTCTCTTGGAAATTCTGTGGTGACACGGCTGAAATGCTCTCCTCATTGACTCCAAACACAGGTCCAGTGCTCACAAACACTTGGGCCTGTTCGGAGCGGTCTAATATGTGATGTGAAACACGAATGTGTCCTTTCATTCAGTCCACTGTGGGCTTTAGTGAGAACAATCAACAGCTCTCCACAGCAAGAAGGCGTGAGGAGCAATTCTATTCTCCTCCCAGCAACGGGAGGAGAAGAAATCAGATAATTAAATGTGAGAAACGGCGTAGAAAGAGAGAAAGGGGATGGACCTTTCTGCACGGCTACCTTCCTGAGGCTACCTGCTCAGGCGTGGAGCTAGCTAGCGAGTGAGCTAGCCATGGTGGTATATAGCAAGGGCCCTGCAGCGTGGAAACGGTAACGGATCAGACCGTGACAAAAAGGACGGCACGGCCCCTCAATGCTCCACCTGGCAAACACAGACGGTTGTCAGGGACTGGCAAGTCAGGCATGTCCTCTTCAAGTGGCACCACGTCCATCAGAGCCCATTCTGAATGGGCCCTCTTGCTGTTTGCATGGCCTGAGCTCCAATGATATGCCTCACTCCCCTCTGAAACTCCATAGACTGGTTTCACTGTCACAGCAATGGCAGGAGAGGTGTTGAGCCAAGGCTATTGTTGGAGAGAGATAATGGGAGAGAGAGGAAAGTGTTAAAAATGATTGTGTCTCTGTCGGGGCTCTGTGTAGAGATCTGTGGACTGAATCACATCATAATAAAGAAGTGAAGCGAAGCAGGTCCCTTTTTATTCTCCTTCAACAAGACATGACCTGGTGGGCCATGTTTGGTCTCCTCGTCAAATATGTTGCCACTGTTGGATTAAGCAAGCTATTGTTGAGAAACAGAGGTCATCTAAAAAAATGAAGCCAGTAAATAAGTGAGGAATATAACAAATAAGTACATTTCACACTGTAAAGGGAAAAAGGGAACGTAAAAAGACAGACCCAACCACTTTCTACATTATCATCAATGAGATGCAAAGTAAAAAAATAATCCTACAGATAGAAAAACAGGTAGAATAAGAAATGTATACTCAATATTAGGGCTGACCCCCAATAGTTGAAGATTCGATGCTTCGATGGGCGGAGACTGATTCGACTGTCAATCTCACAGTCGAAGCTTCGCAGCGAAACAAGGATCCTGCCATTTTGGCAATATGGGGGTGCTCAACCTCTGATTTTACATGGAACTACCAGTTTTCTCCCAATAAGTCAATATACAGCCTATTACAATATTTATTTCAATGTTTAATGCTGTAAATAAACATGTAAAAGGAATAAAACTTTCAATAAATGTTTTTAAAAGTGCGTAAATAAATCCAAAATTGTAATCCTAACCCTGGATTATCAGTGCGCATGTGTAAGCGTAGTGCACGCACGCGCGTGTGTGTGGTGACGGAGGAAGAGGAACACTTGCTGAAGAGACTGAGCCCTGGCTTCACTGGTGTTGTGCCGAGTTGTCCGCATGAACCACACAAAGAATATTTTATCGTGTTTAAATAGCCAGCTACCTGAAATCGACCCTCAAGGAACCACGACAAGCATACAGTTGTCGGTAGCACGGCATGCAAAACTCACAGAAGACCGGTGAATGGCAGGCGAGAGAGAGAGAGAGAGAGAGAGAGAGAAAAGGGTTTTCAAAAAGCCCCAGTTTCGCTGGAAATTTACAGTGTAAGTTGAATGAATAGAGACTGCAGCTCTGCAGCTTCTCAAGATTAAAGCCGAGCTACCTTGTGTATCCCCCCCCACCCACTGCACCCCGCTCGCAATCGCCATGCACGAATACACACATGATTCTACTATCAGTCGACTATAGGCAGGACTTGATGATTCTGATTCGACTATGTAAATCCTTAGTCGAGGACAGCCCTACTCAATATATTGTATATGTGCCTTACTACCAACAGTGGCCCTACTTTCCACTACTTTATGTATAAAAAGAATAATGCAAACATTGAAGCCATTGAATTTAACTTACAATCTACACCTATTTGGTCCCTTTTAAACCAGTTTCACCCATTTTCTTCTAGAAAAACGTTACTTAAGGTTAAATGATATATCAGTTTCCCTTTAAAATTGGACTGAATATCAGTAAATAGATGGGGATGGAAAACTGCTAGGCTTAGTGATTTAGGCATTGTTATTTCAAATGAATTGTTTTTCAGTGGCAATAAATATCCCAATTTTTTTCCATTTGTGTATGTTGCATGTGTTTGTGTTCACTGGTGTGTATTTGCTCCTGGGTCTCACACGAATACAAATACCACTGTTAAGGGCCAGTGATAGCAGAGCTTTCTTCACTCTATTGACTGAAAATGTAGTTGTCTCATCTCTCTAAGCAGATGTCTTTCCCCAAGCATCTGTTTGTATTAGTACTGTAATTGCTGGTGATAATAAGACCATTGATTCAGTATCTAAGGAAATAGTCAATCAGGGCAGCTCATTCGTCTTACTTTTCCTGACAGTTTTCCCCTCTAGCTAAACAGACAGTGCCAGGGCCTGGGCTTTGTTGACTGGATTGGAAAAGCAGACTGTGGTGGGTTGGGAATGGCCGGCCTGTCGACTCTGAGTGAGTGATGGGATTGGTGCAAACACACCAGTGACCCAATGGCCCTTACAGGAGGCCCTGGGTGATAGATGTGTTGATTTGTTTATTGACGCCTAAGCCCATTCTCTGTTCTTTCTCTCCATTCTCTCTCTCTCTTCAAGTCTAACCATTTACCACTCTATGTTTTCTGTTCTTGGTACTCCTTTCCTACTCTTTCCACCTCTTTAACTCCCACTCTGTGCTTAAGATGGTTTTCATGTTACTTCAGCTATGCACCCCAAGCCATTACAAAGCATAAATAGGTTCTGATAGTTTGTTCAAAAGCTAGTTCTGAGGCCATTACTGTTATAAATAGACACCTTCTGTTATCTTTGCTACAATCTCAAATCCATGCAATACACCACTAGTACTGATGACTATCTTAATTTCCATTAATATGCATCATATTCTAAAACAAAAATGACTTGTGCACAGCAGTCATGTTTGTACAAAAATACAACATATCTACAATTTGTGAAATCACAACTTATTCAATTCACGTTGGCCATATACCTCTGGTTTCCTTCACTTCTCAACAAAGAGAATTAAAAGAATAGATGCTCAGTTTTTCTCCTTCGAGGAATAAAGAACACTGAATGTTGAAGTAGTGCATAAACAGCACAAATATCTTGGGACAAGTTGATTTTTAGGCGACAACATGCTATTATGTTAATTCATTTTAAAAATCTCTTAACATTCAACTTCAGAGTGAAAACTCGTTATCTGGACCCCCGTCATTGTAGTCCCATTAGTTTCTCTCCATAAACCAGCAGCAATCTGAAAGGTGAGTGAATAAATACCTTCACAGGGTGGAATAAGAGTAAAAGTGCAACATGTCCTGCCTAGTTAATGATTCTCCCATTCAATGTCCAATGTGTCCAGCTCAACGACTTCAGAAGCCATAACATTGTCAGAAATAAATCACTGTGTCTTCGCCTAAACTAAAGTGTTCCTTGGCTGGGGTTAAAGGGCAGAGCCACCCATTACTCTGTACTGCCAAATGGCCATTATTGCCATGTCAATGATGTTACAAATGCGACTTTGTGATGAATCTTTCCCAGCACTTCAAACATGTTGGGTTGAATTGAAGCTTACAAATGGGTGCAGGCTAAATACGTAGAAGTCTTAGTTGTCCCATTTGATTGTATATTGTGCTATCTGTGAAAAGTGAATAAAAGTGTGGCAAGAAGTTGTTAACAACAGAAAAAAACAACAACTTTGGTTTAAAGTAAAATGTGTGAAGCTGTCTATATAGAATAATATGCAATTAATAAAACATGTGTTGGCCTGTGATGGCCAACACTAAAAAACAATCTCTAAATGTCACTGTTATCATACAATTTTCCATAAATATATGTATAAATGTTTGCTTAAGTATAAGGGCAAACAAGTAAAGGAAACAGAGAAAAAAAACTATTAGGGAAAAAGATATTTACCAATAAAAAAATACTCCAACCCACATCGGCACCTCTGCGCACACCCACACACACACACACACACACACACACACACACATAATCACAGGAGAGGAAAGAGGAGAGTGTAGAATTCTTTACGGGCCTGTCACAGTGTCAGAAGCAAGTTCACGGTGAGCATGTCTTATTATGCACGGCTTCCGAAAACTGCGGTAAATTAGCAAAACATATGGTGACTTAATGATATCAATGAAGTGGCCATGAGAGCTGCCTAGGAGCAACAAATCTGTTCGATGCGGAGTGGTGTTGCTCACCGTGCCCCACTGTTTCGCTCTGACTGATAGAACAAGCCAACGCTACGTCCATTAAGATCAATACGGCAGCCATTAAGATAGTAAAAAGCACATTTACTAGGGTTGTCAGGCTCATTATTGCAAGCAGATGGCAGCCCTTGCACTTACAATTCTAGACAAGGGAAGCAGTGACAAGACTTCAAATTAGAATCTATAATGCTAATCTATGGCCTGCTGGTGCAGTGGAGATAAAAATGCATTATACAACACAAGACAGTGAGTACAGGACTGGACTCTTCTGAATGCAGGTACAACAGCTGTGGGGCGGAAATGTTCTCTGTTTGCCATTGGTATAGAGTTTAAAGCTTTTTAAAAGCATATACACAAACTAAATACAATGTGAAAGGGCCTCAGTGCATAGAATAGTTAAAAAGTGTTTTTGTATTTTAACAAACAAACACTACAATGACAACTATCTGTCTCATGAGTGCTTATCTCAGGCCAGCGCTGATTATGGAAGTCATGCGATCTGAGCAATGGTCCATGTTGCGTGTTCCTGCATTATTGCTGTGTAATTGTATTCCTTTTGGGAATAAAGTGTAAATTTGTGACTCCACTTTTCCCTCAACATAAGAATACTCAAGCCTACATCCACATAGCACTTGGGGTGCAGTTTTCCAACTAAGAACATGGCAGCAACCAGCATAACAGAATGCTGCCACTTTCTTTTTTATTTTATTCATGAAAGGAGGGCTAGTTGTTGGTAAAACCTGTTACACCGGTTTCTTAAGAAAGACACCATAAGTAAACACCTATTGATAAGAAATATGTGTTAGGGATCAGTCACAGCTCACAGCCCAACCCAGCACAAAACCAATAGCTTATAACCAATGTTTATGACCAATAAAAAAATTTATCCGCAAGGCATGTTTAGCTAATGTCATAATATTCTTTAAATAAAAATCAATGCATAGCTGCTGCCAATCATGGCAGAAAACCTTTTTTTGCGGGGGGAAATGAGCTTGTAAGCTGGTTACAAATAAATTGTCTTGGAGAAAAACATTTTCCAATCACACAAATAACCAAATGAGCACACATAATTATTTCAAATAAAAAAGGTCACAAGAGCAGCAGTTGTAATAAATGGTGGAGGACTGACAGGTGGAGCAGGAGGGAGGAGTCAACTGGTAAGGGTTAATAGTTTGCTAATCATAAGAACAACTGGAACGAGCCATAAAGACATTAACACTTCATTCATTCTGGACATTACCAGACATTTAGAGGACCCTCACCAGGGCAATAACACTGTGACAAATTCAGCAACAAGAAATCAGTGTTAAGGAGCACCACATGAGCCTGGGATAGCCACAGGGAAAGCCACACAGGTATCAAACAGTAGCTTTAGCTCTTTTGGAAAAAGTCATATTAATAACTAAATTATTTCAAAATATCTATAAACAAAGAACAGTAAATCCCAGCTAAATGATGTTTACAAAATATAGAGTTATCATTTAACATTTTTCTGGAATACTACAAGTCTTTGAAGGCTTAGATCAGGGAACCTGACATACAAGGAAAGTTTGCTCGTGCATCATATTCTTAGTTTCCCTTTCAGGAGGAAATCATGCTCTCCACTTGTTCCTCCTGCTCTCTCTCTCTCTCCCCCCGGATACTCCGAAAAAATGGCTAAAAAGAGATCTACTTAAAGCTGTCAGAGAGTGTCGGAGCCAACAGCCGGGCCATTCCGCACGACCTACTCCCTGACCCCCTCTTTTCAGGGGTCACTTGTAGGCTGCCTCTGGTGGGAGTGCGGCGTAGTCATGCACTGAATGACAATGTATAAACATATGGATCGCTCCCTCTCAGTTGCTCTCTTTCAAAGGCTGTTGAAGAGCAGCTTCACAAGATTGCAGGGTTTATCTTAATTTGCAAAGAATAAGCTTTGAAGTAAGATTAAAATCAAAAGGTTGGTTTATGACAAACAGTAAAATTAGGAATATTGAAAGCAATACCAAACTGGATGCTTATTATTCTTCCCTGTGTTGACATGTAATAAAGATGACATGTAAATGAGTTTGCTCTTTACCACTCACAAGTTTTGGAGTGACTTGAGTGTCCCCAAGATCTTGAAGCAATAATAGAAACACAAGAGAGGAACAACACTGCAAGACTAATGATCTGATGTGACCTGGGGTGATCTGACAAGATGTTTAAAATGCATGTTTTCTATATCAATACAATAAGGATTTTACCCATCATTAAGCCAGACACATAAAATCCATAATTGGCAGAGATATTAGCCCATAATTACTGACCTCCTCTCAGAGGAGATCTTGAAAATCCACCCAGTTAATATGGCACAAATGATAAATTATTCCATTGCTTTGTGTTAATCACTACAGTGGAGTCATAAGGGCTCAGCCCCAAAGCTCAATTTTAACATTAATGCCCTACCTCTCATCAATATTAATATGTGCCTTTAGTAAGGGGATGGTGTGTGTGTGTGTGTGTGTGTGTGTGTGTGTGTGTGTGTGTGTGGTGATGGTGCTGGTGGTGGTAGTGAGGGGTTTTAAGGGAGAAGCAAGAGAGACATGTGATTTGGACTCTGATGCTGAAGGTATATGACAGCAAACTGAGCCAGCAGCAATGCTTATATACTCAGAAAAGAGCTGAACTATACTGAGTGAACATATTTAAGTTACAATAGTGTCTATTGATGCTATTGATACTTTTTACTGTTTTTTTAGGTCAGCCCATGCAGAATTTTCTGTTTTATGTGTATGTGTATGTTCTCTATGCAGGGCTTGTTAATTACTGACTGTGGAGCATGGACATGAACCTGAGCAAAACAACAGGGAGATAGGGTGTTGACAGAGGGGGCCAGGTAAAAAGAGAGAGAGAAAAAGAGCTAAGCTATACAAGGACAATAAATGATAAGATGATAAAGAAGGTAACGGGAGAAGAGAAGAGGAGATGAGATGAGGAGAAGAGAGGAGAAGAAAAGAGCAAGAAGGGAAGAGAAGATGCCGGTTGGCCACTAGTGAGGGGGCCTGAGTTTGACAGATGCTTTCAGTGATGACCATCTGCCCTGAACAGCAGAGGTGCTGAACTGCAGGTTTTAAAGCTGCTCCTCCCAACAGCTCCAAATGAAGCGGATGAGAGGACCTCTGGACAAAAGGTTGTGCTGAGAGAGGAGCGAGGGCCACGCCACTGCTGTACAACTTTAATTTATGATGGATGAGAGCGGAGGAAAGGTCAGGTGGTGATAAATATGAGAGCGTTTGTCCCAGGAGGTCATCAATTATGCTGTGGCTTCTAACTTTCGATCTTGCGGGTGAAATGGATCTCTTCTTTGTAAGAAAACTATCTCTCAGAAAATTGGAGTGTATTAATCAAATTGGAGATGAAGGAGGGATGCAGTGTGAGGGGAAACATATCAACTTAAATATGACCCACGATCCATATCCAAGAAGGGGACTCACACTGTGTTTTGATGTGTGCCTCAAAAAACATTGTGAGGTATAGGTCTCAAGGTTTCATTTTTTGAGATAAGATTTTGGCTAAACATCACAAAACATGCCAGTTGGTAGCTTGACCAGAAAGTTTTAAATCTTCCAAGTAGCCAAAAGCTTGTGGCAAACACACAGGCCTGAAGTATGTAGTTGTGCAATAGCAATGCTTTTAAACAATGAGAAGATAAATGGATAAAGCTCGATGGCCTTTTTTGCGACCAAGAATTAATTCAGTCAACTGCAGTCATAGCTGGGAAATGCTGGAAATCTGTTAATGTCATAAATGTTTTAGCAACTGATTTATTGTTAACCACAGCAGACAACCAAGAAACACATTACATGAATAAAGTTTGAGTGTTTATACATCACTCCATGTCTCCCCAGCCCTTAACAGCATTCATTTCTTTGGAAACCTTTCAGAGAAATAGGTTAAATTCCATCCCAAGGTAATGAAATACAGAGGTCTCTTCTTGAAAGGGGCCAAAAGGAATGGCAATAAGATCACAGTGGCTGACCTTTGACCGAGGCCACCGTCCTTTTATCATCACCAACCTTCCCCTTTTCTTCCCCTTGGCAAAAAACTGCCACTCTACAAAAAGTTATTAGCCTCCCTCTATTGTTTTACAAACTCACCCTGGTAATGTAGAGAAGATTGCGATGATTATAGGACAAACTGAAGAAAGAGACAAACAACAAAGACACAAAGAAGATATGGGTTGATGGGATGGGAAGTAAAGTCCTATTTCTTTCTTCCTTGGTGGTGTATATCAAACCAGAGCTGAAGGGGTAATGGTCTTTTTATTCAGCTGACAAGAAGCCAGGATGTCGAGCCCCCTTCCAATCGATGGGTCTCCATTGTCTCCCTGCTAGCCCACATAGACAAAAAACCTTTACTTGAATTATCTGCTACAGCCCCAAACAGCTGTTTTTAACAGAGTTGAAAAGATGAAGAAATATATTAGTGAGGTCTCTGTAGCAGTGGTGACCCCAATGAAAATGTATTACCCTTGTGTCGCCTCTAATTCCAGCCCCGAGCAGCTTTTACTAGAAGTATGGCTTTTTAATTGTGGTCCCCCTTTGTGTTTTGTGCTCTAAATGAGTCATTCCTTCTTTTTGAATAACCAAACATTTGCACCATAGTGGCTTTTGAAGGTGTTATGTTATACTGTGTTTTGAAATGCTAACCAAAATTGTCAGCCAAGTATAAATCAGTTTTTTGGTATGTACAACTTTTCTTTTTAAACAAAATATAATTTTGACAGATGCAGCATTGTCATGTCATCACTATTGTTTTTTAAATACTTTTATAAAAAAAACAAAAAAACAAAAAACATAATACAATAATAATACATTTCCTGCTGTATCACAGGCAGTTAGCTCTACATCCTTTTTTTAATTATTGTGTTGCCCTTTTTTCCAAAATAATATTGAGGGATGGATCTTAAACAACAATAGTATATTTCCACTGCTGCTTTTAATTGTGTTTATCTCACCTCCCCACCTGCCCATAAGTCTTTGTTTGCAGGGGGACATCTTGATTGTTAGACGCCCTGCAAAAAACTAACAAAAAAGCAGCCATTAAATCCTGGGTCAACAGTCATATTTTGTATCTGTCTTACTATTGCAATAAACAGCCTCCGTGAAAACCTGAGAGACAAGTGCCACATAGAAATACCAAATAAAAGATTCGCAATCAAGAAATCCTTTCGTTCGGTCATGCACTTGAACAAGGGTATGGAGTATCGGGCCAGCTATTATTGTCACCACCCCAACCCCCCTCCAATCAGCAAAAGAAAGGGGTGGAGGTGGTGGTCATGGTGCAGTGAGAGGCTCCATTCTTGCCTCTCTTGTCCCAGGGTATGGTGTAGGGATCTCTTAAATGTGCCATGTCGTATTGATCCATATGATCCTTCAAAAAAAAAACAAAAAAAAAAAACAGCCAGACTAGCACTTACACACCACCCCAGCTGAGTAAGGGCTTTTGCTGCGCTACGAAGCTAATCAATTGTCTCTGTATGGAACAGCTTGTCTTCCGCATGACAATGTCAGTTTTTTTCTCACTGCATCATTTCCCTTTGCAGAGTCTGAGCAAAATGCATCTTAAGAATACTCAGGGATGGGTTAGATAGCAGTTGCTTTTTTTTTTATGTCAAACTTGCATTCACTTCATGTATGCATAACAATTTGTCCATCCCAAAATTTGCAACGAGGATTCCTCTTGTACATAAGTACACTGGAGGGCATACATCTTACAGAATAACATACTTCAGTTTGTTTGTGTGAATTTTATTAATGTTGCTCTATCAATGTGGTAAAAATAACAACATTGTAACATAATTAAGACGCTATGCGTTCTTTTAACTGATTTGAGCTAAAATGATAAAGTGATTATGAAAAAGTACCAAAAAAAGCAAAAATGAAATACCCTACAGCAACCATTCGGCTGCAAGTACTAAGTTTCTGGGATAACGTGTATGACTAAGAAGGATTTGTGAATGATTATTACTTTGTTGCCATCTGTGCCTCATCAATCAATGTAGTTAACATTTTGAACTTTAACCAAAGCCACGTATGCCCAAATTTGTGATCCAATATTCTCCCTTCTTCTGCATGCTATTTCAATTGCTTCTGCAAGAATCTGGGTTTGGTTTTGACAAAAACACCACGCCTTAGCTCCCACAGCTTGCAAAATGACATGGATCTACTTCAGCTGACTAAAACTATTTCTCGTCTGCAAAAATGACAATCAAAACAACTTCTGTTCTGTAATGTGTTATTTCAGATTGTCAGACAGATGCGGAAAATCCCTACAGAAAAACCAAGCAGAGCCTGAATTTGGTTGACCTCAAAACTTCTTACACTGTTTGTAATGTTTTGGCCCAACACATAGGAGATACTACCAAGGGTCTGGTCACTGTGTTATCTAACAAGTTTATTTCAAGTGAGGAAACATGGTGATAGAAATTGATGAAAAAATATATAAAAAGACCAGTTTTCAAAACTACATGTCTGCTTTGGAATTGTAAGCACTCGGGTTCACAATGTCATCCTCATACCTGGACCGTGCAATGCGAGCAAAAGGGGCTGGGGGAAAAAATGAAACTGGCAGCACTCCGTTTTTCTGAAAGCTAATATGTGACCCACTGATGAAAAGTCCCTCCTTCGGAATTAAGTTGAATGTCCAGCGTTATCTCTCTTTTGGAATTTCTCTTATCGCCTCAAGGGAAGTGAGTGACAGATTGATGCAAGTTCTTACCTGAGCCTCCCCACGTACCCTCTATATGTATCCTGCAATGGACAGATACTGTTAGTGCACCTCGCTATTTTATACTTAGACATCTCAAAAGCTGTTGAGAGACAGGGGTAAGAGAGATGGTCCAGGGCATCCGTGTGCTTGGGTGGGAGTGGGATTTGGTTTCAAGAGTGGTGGGGCTTTGTCTGCACAACAAAATAATGCTGCACAACATACAGCCATATTAAATTATTACAAGTAACATATTTCACATTTTATTGGAGTTTTAGCTTTTCACTTTCTATTGTTTTGTTGTTCTCAAGATACGAGTTCAAATAAATTATAACAAAATGCTCTTTTGAAAAGACTAAAATGTAGGCCTAAGCTATAGGGCATGTTACTGAAAGTTAGGGCTGATTATCAAATTTCAGATTTTATCAACTGTTAATTTTTTTTACCAGTTCTGGTTCAAAATCCTGGTTCTGAATCTTTGTCATTATTCTCAAATCAAAAGTTGTGTTTTTTGATGAATAACTGGCTCTTATGAAAGTCTAACCAGTTTCAATTCAGAACTGCGTCTTGAAACCCAACCCTAGTGAAAATAATTGTTTCCTTAGGTTGACATTTGATATCCTTAAAATAACCTTAATGGCAGAATGAGCTGCAGACAGCCAGGTGGTGAACACATTTACACGCACAATCTGTAACAGGGAACAAATCTCAGTAAATGTTTTGACACTGGCATGAATGTCAGTTTACAATGACACATTACATTAGCATACAATGTATCTTGTGATATCTGTGCTCTGTATAACTATATTTATATTGGGCAAATATCATTCAAGGGTTCAAATTGTCATTGATATACAGTGTTGGGGAGTAACTAGTTACATGTAATTTAGTTACTTAATTTAAGTACAAAACAAATGTAACTGTAATCCATTACAGAAAAAAATGTGTAATTTAATTAGTTACTTAAGAAAATGTTCATGATTACATTGAGTGTGACATCTGAATATTTTCTGTAAAAAGCTAAGCTACATGGTCACAAATATTAATTTTGTTGCTTTGCATGTTTTTCATGTGCACAATGTCTTCCATTGCCATTTCCAGTCACTGTCGTTTAGTAAAGTTTGATGCTATTCTGATGCATTTAACTGGTTCTCATTTTTGAATTTGCAACGCCGCCCATCTGCCAGTTAAATTGCCCCTCAAGAAAATGGTCAACAGTTGACAACATTCATTAGAAATTTTGAAAAGTAATCAAAAAGTGTTTAAATGTAATAAGTGACACTACTTTGATAAAGCAATTTAAATAGTTACACTGCTATTACGTTTTAAATAGGGTAACTTGTAATCAGTAACCTATTACATTTCCAAGTAACCTTCACTACACTGTTGATATACCTCATGCATCAAAGTAATTGGATATATTGTATGGTCTTTTTCATGAACCCAAAAATGCTGTATTTTCCACATTTTTAAAGCTAACACACAGCCATAGATTCACTAGCTAGCTAGTCAATTTAAAGCCACTGCTTTAAATTGACTGATTTCCTCCCCAGGTGAGAGAAACTTAAGATGCCTCTGTCATCCACTTTAAGATGCACTTGGATTGGCTGTGGGTAACGCCTGATTAGTCAGCCTGCCAGAACAGCTTGAGACAGCTTTATTCGCTAGTAGGAGTGCTGACTGCATGCCCCTGAACCAGGACCACCAATTACTGTATGAGAGGTTATGATCCGAGATCAGTACTTCTGTTTAAAGATGCTTTGGGAGTATGGATCATGGCACTTAAGGTCTCCACATCCACAAGTAACTTTATAACCTTTGTTGAGCTGTGAGTAGAGTTAAACTTCTGACTTGTACATTGTGTGATCCACTCTTTTTAATGGTGCAATAACTGCAAAGCTTGTACTCTGTGAGCTGGGTGTAGAGGTTTTTTTTTTGTAATTACAGAGTTATAGAGTGCACAGACATTTGTGATATTTGAGGAAACTGCATTAACAGTGATCAAAACTTGACATCCTGACAGTTCATCTCTAGCTGGAGTGCAAGAGAGCTTACAATGACCTCTGGCCTTTTGCTAGTCTGAGGAGATCAGAACAGCGAAATACATCTAAAGCTGGGGTGCTGAAGTTGAATCCCTTTTGCAGAGCTATCGGAAGGATCTGCTTCCTTCTGCATACCAAGGCAGGGCTTATACCTTGCCAATAATCTGCACCTGGACAGTGTTGTTCTACTTGTGGGCTTATCGGAGAAGTCATACATTTTATCATTCGCCAGGTGCAGCCAGGACATGGTTTAAGGCAGACATGGTCTCTGTTATCAAGAGTAGATATCTCAGTGTCTGATGCCAGGGATTCGGAAGGGAAATGACGGCGTTGGGATCTTGTGCGATGGATAATGTACGGTCTGGTCTTTTGGTTGAGAATCAAGTGAAAGCTAAACTATATCGAAAAATAGTTTCAAAATATATATTTCAGATATGTTGAAGCAGTTTTTAAGCAGTGTAATAAAATATAATATAGAACATAATTGTAGTATGAAGATAGTCAAACAGTGTAATTGTTTTTCTCGTCTTTAAAGTAGATTGTGCAAACAAAACTAAATATCAAAAACATGATTGCAGAAGTTATATGGAAAAAGAGGATTTCCAGTGCACTGATAGACCACAGGTCAGATACAGAAAATATGTGATTTAGTTTAATTTACAGTGCCTAAAACAAGAGACAAGAGAATTTGTATTGTGTTGTAATAAAGATCCTCAGGTCATTGACCATGCCATTTTGGAAAAACAATATTTTCTTCAGGTCATTCAATAACGCCTGAATATCTCTTTAAAGTGCATTTTTTTAATTGTGTATATAACTTATTTAAAGTCAAATTAGAGGTCTAAATACTGCTTCACAATTTGGTCCCAGCTGACAGATCATCCATCTTGATCATATTCAGAGAACACAGTACCTGTAACCTATATTCCAGTGAATATACCAGGTCTCTCATGGCTAGAATAGGAGAAGAAGAGAGGACAGAAAAACAGAAGGAGATCCATCAGGTGATGTATTACCCTGTAGGCATTGTAATTTGTTATATAAGCTTCATGTAAGCTCAGCAGCAAGATTAAAGACCTCCAGCTCAATGTATCAGTCACCCGTCAACTGCTGGGTCAATTTCCCTTTAACCCTTGTTTTGTGGTTCATAACCCTCTTACAAATATGACACTGTCAATCAAAATGTAGTGGCCGAGCATTCACTGACTGCCCCGGTTTCCTCTTTTGGTGTGTTTGAAATCATCTTGTCCACAAACAACCAGAAAAGAGAAACAAGCCAAATGTTTTGCTTAATACATCTATCAATTTTATTTTGCCTTTCAAGGTTATTTTAATTTGTTATTCTCAAAATGATATAGTGTGTGTTTCTAATGCTCAAATGTTCTCCAAAATGAAATTTAAATTTTAAATTGTAAATCCCACAAATAAATATTGCTTTTGACATTTGTTATTTGCTTTGTGGCGTGCCTCCCAGTCAGTTTTCCCTGGATTTGGGAAACAGGCATCTTGAGAGGCTCACTTGTCATTAGAAGCCAGCAGACATTGGACGCATTACACACTGTGACATAAATGACTAAATGAATCAGCACATCTATTAAAGGGTGTGTTCCCTCCATGGTGCCGCGATACGATAAGCCCATATTTTGTTTTGAATCCTAACGACTGGCGTAGGTGTGCATTCATCATGGATTATTGGGGACTTAATTTAATTGAGCTGAAGTGATCGCCTGTAAATCACATTACACTGTCATTTCTCTTTACAGCAAGGAGACAAAAGCCCCGCTGGCTGTGACTTGACAAGACACTAAGGTGGGTGTTCCAGCAGGCAGCTACAGTATATTACACTAACAGAAAGATGCAGTAATGAGGATTAGAGCGGTGTATTTATAATTCAAAATAATGCCTTTGATAATTCAAAATAATGCCTTTGAATATCAATAATGGAAATTACACACAATGAGAGCTGTTATAATGTTTGATTGTTGTCATCAGATATCTGCTCAAGCTGCTGTTGTAGCTCTTTGTCTAAATCCAGTTAGCATGGTGATAAACTGGGGTCTGATGGTGTTTACTCTGAAGTAGCAGCAGCGCGGCTGGAGGAACGCTCTTATCGCTGTTATTGCCGCCACCGCTTCACACACTTGGTTAACAAACTGACCGGGAAAATAAGAGCTGACAGCGTTCAGCCGGCACAGGTGCCTGCAGCCTCATTCGCTCAGCTAATGTCCATCAATACTGCTCGTTATTCAAATGGGATGAATGGGATATTGTCAGACAGTGAGACCTGAGTGGCAGTGTTATTTTGACCTATTGTAAATGTCGCAACCTTGCCCTGGTACCTCCGCTTACAGCAGCTGAGGCTGGAGAAGTGCTTCTTGGTGTAAATAATGGGCCCTTGGGTGTCAAGTTTTTACAAGATGCCTCCCTATAAATCAGCTTGGCTTGGCCGTGACATCAATTTTAACATGGGAAATTGACACCTGGCTAATTTACAAGTAGTTTGTGAAATGGAAAAGTGATAAAAGACTAATGCTGATGCAACAAATGTTGCAACAAATGCGGCGAATGTTGTAGTTCTGGCAGACCCACAAGTCCAGTGCCCATGAAAATGATTCATCAATCATTGTACAAATGCTAAATAATGACATTATACTAATCAAATATAATCCAGACTGAAAATTTGGAAGCAAAAACATTAAACTCACCCAATATGGAATGTTTTATGAAGTGAAGCAAGTGTTGTGAACTGCAACAAAGGAACATTGAAGAAACTGCGACAGAAGCGACAGTGTACTGCTGCATAGGCCCTCTGTATTGAGAGGAGGAGGCCAAGTGTATTGTATCCCATAACCTCCTGTTATTGCCACACAACACAAGCGGCGGTGGCGGCCCCAGCCACTATGATGGAGCACCCTTCTCCTCCTGAGAAAGAATGTTTGCTTACTATTTCATCATCCCCCGGGGCCACAGGAAAATAAGCCCATCAGTTGTCATTGTGACAGGATAAAAATGGAGCCGTCATATTTCAGTAACACAATGCAGGCGAAGGGAGCGAGAGAGGGACAGTGAGAGAGAGTGCCATCCGGCACCATCTCCCTATCCAGCAAATGAATTATGGACCAGCTTCTTTCTCACGCAAAGACTATAAGTTAATATTATCTCCTCAGGATAATTATAGCAAAGTTCAATTACTGACCCAGCGTTGCCGTGTGGCCCTGCACCACGGGTTCTGACACACACCTCTTTTACACATTTATCTTCTCACTCCAACACAGTAAATCTGCATGATGGCAGTGATTTATCTGCTGGTGCCCGGTCCCTGGCTCCACCGCCATTCTTCTTCGCATACAACGATTGGCCTGGGTCCCTTGAGTCCCCTTGAGCTTAATGTAAGCTTTTCTTTTTACACTGTGTTTTCGGACCAATTTGTGTCCCCCCTTTTGTCTTCAATGAATGGGGCAGAGATCTGGGATTTTGAATTTACTGCACAAGATGTATGACCTGGTGATTCCTATAAGAGGGGGCAGATGAACTCCACTGCAAATCCTCTGGGTGCACCATAAGAACTGCATTGTGTAGGACTACCCTGAGCTCTTAACAATACCGCTCCCAAGCACGCATCTTGGATGTTCTGTGTGAAAACCTTGACATTGACTGCAATTGAAAGCAACACGTTGTCTTGTCAGTGTGGAAGGCATCTTGTTGGCTCTGTAAGCGTCAGGCTGTATTGGTGTTCTCCAGCACAATGCGGATGGTTAAAGAGTAGAGTTCCAGCTACCCCAGAGACAAGTCCTCAAGTTCACAAGGATAAATTGTTGGACAAGTTAGGATCCCCCTCTAAGGACCTGTAGTTACAAATGCAAGATTTCACAAGGCACCTTATTCTTAAAAAAAAAACCCGTTTGGTTACGCTTAATTTATTCACTTTTGCTTAAAATAAATTAGGAAATTGGTAATTGCAAATTGCATTTTTTTTACTGGATTGAAAAAAATCTGTCAGTCTCATTTTATGTCTTCATGCACATTTTATTCTGTACATTAAAACTATTTTTACTCAGTAATTCTTTGCTCTTTATTAAAAACTATACTTGTTTTTTCAATGATTAATTGTAGATTTACACTTTGTTACAGAATAACATCTGCTAATGGACAACAAGATAAGCCAGGTTTAGGGATGAAAAAATCAGAACGACACCAGATGTAGTCATGACGTATTTCAAATGTGTCACAAACAACTCAGAGGATATCTTGCATGTCACCTGCTTTCCTATACAACTGTACATTTGGGAGAATTACATTAAAAGATTAAATAGGAATATCAAATTAGGAAGCATATATTACTGAATAATATGTAAGTCAGCCATTTTTATATCACACAGACTCTTACTCCCAGTGTGACATTTGATCTACAGCATATTATATCCCATACTCAGTCATAGGCTATTTGCATAAGAATTGACTGTCTGCCTACTAAGCAATGGCCCGCTTAAAGACTCAGCTGAAAATGTGTGCGTGTCACGAATATGAACATCTATATCAAGTCAGAGTCTAACCCTCATATTCCACAACAATTATTTGGCAACACCGTGATGGTCACATTCAAACAAATCAAATTTCATTTTTATGAGACACATGTTAAAGAGGTGTACACTTTCAGTAATTATTCTGTAAACTCAGCCCCACATTTTCATGCAAATGTGTTAGATAGTGACACGTCAAATATGAAATCCAATTTGTTGGTTATGAAACACATGTAGGGAAGAAATGTGTACACTAATTATTTCTGGGGCATCCTTCTCCCTCCCGTCCACCCATTCCATACACAAACTGAACTGGATATTGCATTTGCTTAAAACTCAATCACGAAAAATGAGGACTCGATTTGAAAAATTTTAATAAAGATAAGTTGCTTCTATCATTGAATCAGGGAATGCTAATCGGCGCTTTCATTCGTGTGGCGGCAGATAATGTCACCCTAGCTTGAGGCTCTTATTTTGCAATAAAGCATTTACATTCTAATGATTTTATTATAGTTTATACAGGCTGTCAGCGACAGACCAACTGAACCAAAGCACCTTCCTCCCAGCCTCTCCCATTCAAATCGGCTGGCAAATTGTATCAGCTATCAGCTCATAGTGCTTTTATCAAGCTGGCCCAGTGGCAAGCCAGGGCCCACCACAATGAGATGTCTATTGCTTGAAGAGTCTGTATTTAATCATTTCTGCTCGCCAGTATTGTTCTGCTTACAGTGCATAAATAAGTGCTTCAAATAACCCCGGAGTGCCAATGACAATGAAACAAAGTATCTGTCTTATTTATCTTCCTTGCATTCTTCACTGTGCCCTCTTATATATATATATATATATATATATATATATATATTTTTTTTTTTTTTTTTTTCTCTTTGCACCACTTTCTTTATTTGCTTCAGGCAATGTTTCTTATTCACTCACCTATCATCTTGGAACAGTCTAAAATTACTCACTGATGAGTAGAAAGCTTTTGAGATATAGATAAACAAAAAGCAGTTTTGAGTGGCAAAAATCTCCACTCTCCTGACAACTCTATTAGAGGAAGAAAAAATTGAATTGGACTTGGGCCAGTTTCTCTGAAAGTGAGGAATTGTTTAATCTTTCTGTTATGGAGAAATGAGAGCAAAATGGCCATATATTAGCTTAACGCATACCTAAATGACAAAATATGTCATTTGTCAGTGCCAAATGTACAGTATTTTCTGATCTCCATATGATTAAGATACCGCTGCATTTAGGAAAACAGAACATATTTAGTTAAGGTTAGAGAACCATTGTGGACACGATTAAATTACTGCAAGACCGGCATCATTATTAAAGGAAGCCGTAATTTAAAGGAGATAGGACACAAGCACCTATCTACAAAAATGAAGTTAAACATTCTGTAAGCCCCTGCGTCCACCCCAGCTTATATATAATAATTCACTGTGCTATAAGAATATCACATTATATCCTGCCTTAAGTGAATATGAACATTGATTGTAATAAATTTTAAAAAGATACTGATGCTGTTGTATGTCTCGCTACGTGGCGTGCAAAAGCTGATATGAATGAATTAACTGCCCAAAATAAAGTCGTTCACACACGTGTAACAATCACACTGTCCTATGTCTTCCAAGTTCAGCAAATAAATCGATTCCATAACTTAAAGTGACAAATGTGTAGACCACTAAAGCTATTGACAATCATACTACCATCTTGATTTAAAACCATGCTCTAGTGAAACAAATTTTATGAACTTCTTGTGGGGCCGAAGACCAGGACGGAAACAAGATCTGTGACTCTGGGCATATTACACTGAAGCTCTATATTGGCCATGTGTGTATGCAGCCCCGGTGTAACATGAGGCTCAGGTAATATAAAGTATTAACAGTGGGAGCTCTTTCTAGAGCGCAGCCCAATTACAAGATATGGGGGAATAGCCTAAGAAAATATGTCTTTTGGATAGATTTGTGCTTTGGCTCCTTACAACAGCTTATTATTACACCATCCATAAACTAGCAACATAGCCTAGCTACTCTCACTCCAATTCTGTAGTGTCAGCAAATGCCAAAATGAGCCTGATGAGTTAAAATAAAATAAAAAACCTCATGTTTAAATACTCTGCTGATGTGTTATTACAGCTTGGGATTTTACTCTCATGTCTAATAATTGTCATACAATCATCTCTGTCAGTTAAACACTGAGGACAGTGATGACATGATGCCCTCATCCATGTCCTTCTGTAGTTTTCAGGTGTTCTAATACAGCGTCTGGCCATCAGTGTATCTATACCCTTGGCAGCGTGGTATTGTGTTCCAAGTTTAACAAGAGTGCTTTGAACTCACTTTGGAGTTGGATCACCTAACCCCGGGGCAGGTTTGTCACCGTAGCCTCATGTATCAACACGAGATAGAGAATGCCTCAGAGGGACTTTGACTAATTGGGGGGGTTAAACCGCTGTTCATGAATCTCTGGCCCGATCCCCTCAAAATATAATGAATCCAGGCAGGTTTTGAAAAGCCAGGAAACATTTCTTGTGACCTTAGTTGTGAGGCGTTATACTGGGAGACATGACCGTAAACCCATCCCTCTTCTCCTAGGGCAGTTAAATACCTGCCATTGTGCACCATTGTTCCGTTATTGCTGTTGTCCCTTTTTCTTTCAAGCTCAATTCTTTATTTTGGTGTATATTGTTACTCCAGAGGAGCTCTTTTTATCCTGAAGGCAAACATCAGCTAAGAGACAGTATCAGCTCCACAAAAGACCTCCAAACTCCATTATGTTTTTTTTCTCTTTTTCTGTCTCTGCCTCTTACTCCTTCCTTCTCTAACTCTCGTCCAATCTTTTGGGGAGTATCAAAATTCTGTCTTGAGTTTAAGGAAAGGTGTAGGAATCTTGACCCCACTGAGCTCATATTTATACGTTAGAAGGTAAAGATTTGACCAAGAAGAGTAGTTAGAAAGTGGAATCACAATTTTATAATTATCTGTGAAGATTGATACTGACCAGGACCTTCATGACAAAAATGTAACAAAGTAACATAATACGTCCTCCTGAATTTAGTGAACACTTTGCTCATTCTGTTCTGCAACATTGGCAAGTCTTCATCCAAAAGCAACAAAATATGGGCTCCATTGGACATAAAATATTTGTTTTCTTTTGCAGTGGATTTTATGTTGAGAAATGTTATTTGGTAATGTGTTTAACCTGATGCCATCTGATATTATTGTACCTCACTGTGAGCCAAAAGCTTGTTTTGGCACAAGAAAAACTACCTGAGGTGACTGTGTCAGTATCCTTGCAAATAGCCGGCCTTCCATATATTCTAACTTGCGTTAACCCATATGGTTGTGCACATTTAGGGTCATAATCATTATGAATTTTCAATTTATTTGTCACCCCACTGAGGTAACAGGTAATAAATACAGTCATAGAGTCACTATGATAAGCCAACGTTTCAGTGGAGGATAAGAGTTTTTTTATGCTTTTTTTAAGAAGAAAAAACTGTGGGGGAAATTTACATTTGGCACATCAACAGACCAAACCGCTCTCCTTTCAGTCATTGCATTATTCACAGTGTGTTCATTTCCTGTTGATCAGATTGACTGTTTGATGTATTCCCCTAACTTGACACAATGATGCTGATAAAACAGTGGCAAATTTACTTATTCTGGTGACAGACAGCAATTTAGTGGGAAATGAAGTTGTCTTGACGACGACGCCATATTACATACACACCCTGGCAAATAACCTAGTTTGAATAATCACCGCCACTGTCTGTTTAAATGATTTTTATACCCATTTTAAAGGAAGCCTTTGATGTGATAATACTAATTCCCTGCCTTAGAGAGAGGGAGGTGGTGAAAAAGTGCAAATTATTTCAGTATTAGAGTGTCAGTCAATCTTCTACCACACCTAGCCCCCTTATTAACTGGTAATGATTGAGCTACTACATCCACTACACTGCCTTCAGTGCTTTCGTGTGCAATGCATTCAATTTCAAAAAGGTTCAGATGCTGTAATCTCATTATTTTGTTACTTGGTGAAGAATATTCAGTATATATGAAAGAGTCTTTTTGTTGTTTCTTTTTCCCGCTACATCTTTCTCTCCAGACATCACCATGTACAGATTGTAAACCACATCCCTATATATATATATATATATATATATATATATATATATATATAGGGATTAGTAAAATTCATTTTAAAAGAAATACAGCCTACTTCAAAGACAAATGCCCCTGTTATCCCCAAAAATAGTCTAATTCACTGTCTGTTTTACATAGCACAATGCCCTAATACATGATTTAAGGAGCTTTCACATATCACATGCATTAGGATAATGGAAGGGAATGATAAAACTTTCAGTAGCATTAACATGTGATGCATAAAATAAAAGAATGAGAGAAAAGGTTCAAATGAGACTGTTGAATAAAAAAAAGATTTTTTTTTGACAGAATGTGCATGTCACAAAGGAATGACTAGGCTGCCAATTATACATTATTCATCTGCTTATCACATACAGTATATTCAGTTTTTCACCTAAAGTGGTAGCACATGTGGATTGAAATGTTTATAATTAGTTGCGGTTTAAAATCTTTCTCAGACTGTTGAGGAAAAACAGTGTAGTGCTTAAAATGTAACATCACGTGTTGTACAGTTAACATGATGAATCCTGACAAAATGATCTTGACTGTGAACTTTTTTTTGCTGTATGTGAATCTGACCAATTTATATATTTTTCATTCATAATGTTATTTAAAAATATGTTACTTAATAAAGTCATTATTTAATTTCCATTTTCAAGTTAATGGAAGACTGATTCACAAAAACATATTAGAATGGGTTATTATATATTTCACTCTATTGTGAATCAAGGGCAAAAAAGAGGCTAGAAATTTCTGCAATTGGTTGTCTGAATTGCTTTTTGAAACACAACATAAATGCAAATTTTACTAGGTTTAATGGCAACTGATAAGTTTTTAACCAGACTGTCATTTTTTGACATGACTTTTCTTCAGTTGACCTACCCAGTTAAGAAAAATCTTCTTGGTGGGAATCCCATATAGTGAGATCTCTACAAGCATTAGTACTTCATTTACGGTAGTAGAAGTATCCTGAATATTGATCGGCTGTAGCTTCATTAGCTGAGAACTGACATCCCAGATTGATGTCTCTTTAAACTGGGTCCTGGTCCGGGATACCTGGGGAATCACACTATTGACTTAGGACTGTTTGTGCTGCTAGGCCTCTGGAGGCTTTGTGTTAGCTTTAATGGGATCCATCAATTCAGCTTCCCTTTTAATAATTATTGTTTTACCGTTCACATGAGGCTACAGGATCTGAAGTTCAATTTTTTTCCCCCACTGTTGCCTGGAGACAACAGAGACAGTCTTTTCTTGGTCTCTGCATAAGGAATTTACAATGTGGGATGGATTTCGTTAATTTTTTTAAGTCTTGACAAGTTCCTCCTTTCAACCTGTTCTCTCAAAGAACAATACACATGGGAACAATACAAAGAAAAGATAAAATTCCATATGAGTAATCCAGAAATCCCTTTTCAATGATTTGACATCATTAACCTGTATATTGAAGTGAGAGAAAGGGATTTTCCCTAAGATTAGCATTGTGTAATTGAAAGAGTGTATTTCTCTGTTTGAAAGACAATTGATTTTCATATACTTGATGCCAGAAATCCTGTTGTTGGTCTTAACAGTGTCTTTGATTTTGCTCCGGTTTAACACACAATGACCACAGGAAGTTAAGACACATAAAAGCATAACCTTGCAGACCTTCAAGTTCACCTTGCAAGGTGGGGGAAGGGACATGGGTTGCCTCAGATGGTTCTGGATAGGCGTTTGGAGAGAGAGCAAACGAGAGAATGACAGAGTGATAGAACAAAAGAAAGAGAGGGAGAATTAAGTGATCTTGCTACATGATGAAAAGGAATGCTAATGTTAAGTACATTGATCAGCTGCTCCACTACAGCCAACCCAGCTTTTGCCCCCCACGATATCAATACATTGAAAACATCATTTGTATCAGCAGTTGTTTCTTTAATTAAGATCTGGCCCAAATCTTTGGTATTGATCTGTGCCATTACCTTATCGACATTGTCTCGCCGAGCTGACTCAGTGGCTTTCTCTCTACTGAAATGACCAGGCTTAGGGGTACAAAGTGCACTGCCGTATTATGTCATATAAGCAAAGCCACGTCTTTGTCTGCTGTCCAAACGAGGTATTCAAGGTAAGTGGTACAGACCGGTATTGACATCCGTTTGCCTCACTTAACAAAATTAAACATGTGGGAAAATAGCCTGCAAGACTGGAAGTCTTAAGGGACTCATGCATTTGAATCTAGCAGACATGTGATTTGAAATGGAATGCCTAGCAGCCTGGTTTTATACAGTGGCAATGTCAATTTCTTATTAAATGATAGAAGCAAGAGATATATTCATAGACATACATATGACCATGACAGATGTATAGATGAAAATAAAGGCATTTATTCAATAAATAATAGTGTGTACTGCAGTGTTTTTTGCTCTTCACCAGCAAGTCCTCTAAAAGAATCTTTTCCCAGGAGTGCAGCAATAATTCCCTCTGAAATAGCCTCCATTCCTCAATTCTGAGAATAGTATTTACTTCATCATCATTAAGAATCTATCCCACAGTCATTACAATGACTGATACCGCCATTGGAACCTTAAAGGCATACTTCCTATAAGGAATATCCCTTTACTTGGATCTCTCTCCTGTCTAATTGAACAATGACACATTTTCTTGTGCTCTGTTATCTGGGTTTTGAGGAGCTCATCCCTACATCAGCCAACTCAGCCCCCACCCCTTCACCCTCCCGAGTTTTCTGCCTTCCTCCGAGGCATCTGCAGAGCCGCCTGATATCTCCTCCCCAATTCAGCCCCTCACATGTCGTGCATGGCGTAGGAGAGGCTCCTGAATCCACAATGCCTCGCTGTGCCTCAGGTGAGGTTTCTGAAGAGCCTACCGCCGCAGCCACCGCCTCGCAGGCAGCCGCAGACACTCAACCAGCCCGCGTCCTGCTGAATACCGCCAGTCAATCCCACTTGTCTCACTGCGTGAAGCAGTCCAGCATCCACCCACCTGATAAAATACACAACTCCCACCTCCCTCACCAAGCCCCTGAAGTGTTAAATTTGTTTCCCCCAACTCAACCCCCACCTACCCCTGCAGGAGCACCCCACATTACACTCCTGAAAACCCCCCAAGAAGAGTATTTATTTATTTTTTTTTATGGGTGAAAGGATCGGCGGAGGCTTTGCATCTCCATGGGCATTTTGAACAACGCCTGCTCCGCTCCGATTGCAACCACCACAAACAAATCCAATAGCCACCACTAATCTGATCATCTCATCCCCAGCACTTTTCATGCTGGGTTCCTTCCTCAGAACCCCTTGTACTAGTTCCAGTCTGGGAGTGTGTGATAAGACACTGGAAATTTAGTCATCATCTTCCGCGCAAAGGAGCTCAGAGGAGGGATTATGATATTCCTATAACCTTACATTGGATATGGACAGGGGCAGCTCCTAGTGCGGATACAATCCTGTACATAGCGGCCTGTCCAGCCCTTTTTCTCCCAGCCCCATCTGTCTGCTGTTCCCTTTTAAAAGGTTGACTTTACAAGATTAGTGCACGCTAGCCGTCATCATGTTAGCAGAGATAGTGAGGAGAAAACGCAGTGTTTACTGTTGTTGAATATATTTTGCCACTCTGATAAGAGGCCTGATAAAAATAAACTAATAATTCTATTTTTCTTGTGTATTGGTTTATAAAAAAAGTCAGTAAGAATGTGTGAGTGAAAATGGATGAGTTAGATATATTTATTCTGAAGAGAAGCTTAAAAGGCTTTACGATTGGCTTGCTAAGATGGAGAAGTACTTGAGAATGGAATATATACAATCTTTGTACAAGTGGAGTTTTCCAAATGCTTGCTACATACAAAATGATGGACGAGATAAAAATCACTCTCATTCCCCACAGACCTAATTTTGCTCAGGTTGGCACATTTAGATATCGGCATCGCAAAGATGACTTCTTGGCATTTGTGGTTGCCAAACAAATCAAAACACCATGTTCACATTTCGCAAGCATGTGTCTCATTTAGTTTGGCAGTTGCATATGACTTGCTGTGTAATTATTGTGGATGTCATTCAGAATCGTTTTTGGCTGGTCAATAATCTGTAATTTCAGTACTGCATATTGCTACATTTTGAATATATTAAAACATTTCAATATCATATGGTTGAACTCACAGGAGCTGCATCAATTATTCCCAGCTCATCTCAGGGAACTCAAACAAGTGGCCCATGCACACGTTTATCCAGCAATTTAGACACAGTGGAATCAAGGACCTGGATTAAACATGTCAGCTAAAAACACAGCAAACTGGAAAACTGGCTGGTGAATTGCAGTTAGTTAGGAAAAGTAATCAAATAGCATTTTCATTTAATTTTAATAGAAATTTAATGTCTACTCTTGAGCTCAGTGGTCTGTCCTTAATCATACAATTTTACATTATTTCAAAGACTCAAAAGAATTATGCTGCTGTAAATAAATAGGCTGTGGATGATCTCCTCTCTGGCCATCATACACCTTTACCAACACAGCTGTTTTGAGAGCTCATTAGTAATGACATGTATTGCCTTTATGGCCTTACATTACAGACCAGTCTTGATTCAAACAATGTGACTCATGATAGTTATTAAAAGACCTCTGCCTCTGGTTCTGTGGTGAGATGGATGCACTAAATGGTGTCAGAGGCAGGTAATTATGTAGCAACCACTCTGTAGAGCAGCTCGTCACTGTCACACAGTTCACAGTTCGCTATCTTTTCCTGAGAAACTTCTAAGCTGCATCTAATCATGAAAAGAATCCCAAGATGTATTTCAGTCCATTAGCGGTGTCACGCTTGCAGTATAACATCAGTCAAACATTATAATAGCCTGAGAAGCGCTGTGTTGTATATACAGTAAGCTCATTGTTCTGTCACATTTAAAGTATATATTAGACATCTTTGACAGGTGATGTTAAATATTGATTATGATGCGTTTGAAATGTTTTGGCTGTATATTTTAACACCACATTTATTCTGTCTCTCTCTCTGTCTCTCGGCTCCTCTTTGCAGCACAGTAAGTTCAGATTTTTTACCTCCTGTGATACAGACTCATTCAAAGTCAGATTAAATTAGGGCAGGGTTGTCTCCCTGAGATCCAGAGTGACAGAGATGTCCCAAGCTACAGGAAGCAGCAGTTACAGTTCCAACACCACCACCAACCCCCAGCCAACCAGCCCCCGCACTTCCCACATCTCCCATCAATATTTCATTAGGTAACCTTAGAAGCAAAGTATAAGTGAACACGTACGTGCGTGTGAAGTGTGCACACATGTACACACAAGCAGTAATTCTCAGTCACACACACACAGACACTATTCTTTTTTCCCCCTGTTACTGCCGTACAGGTTTGCTGAGTTTCTGTCTAGCCAGACGTGCAAGGAAAGCTAACCCCCCCCCCCCCCCTTCCTTCTCCTGCTACTCTTCTTCCACCTCCTCCTCATGGATTCATTTATCCTCATTCAGGATGACAAAAATCAATCATTTCATTCTCTCTGGATGGCTACCCATTAAGAATGGGGACAGCAACTGAAATGAAATACACATTTCCCTCAGCTGATCCCCTCCTATGATAGATTTGTTCAGCTACAAATGGGTGGAGGTAAGGTTTCTGAAGTCAAAATGGAAGTGTTTGTACTATATGTCTTCTAATCACCCTTATTGCGCAGACACCACAGTGTTGATAACGCTCTTATCTCAAAGCGAATGCATAGTGAGTTGTCAACCGTAGTAAGCCAACCGTGTTATATAGAATCAGGCTATGAGTCACTTTTTAATTTAACACCTTGTCAAAGGCCCATGAGTCTTAGGAGTAAAACATATGTGTTTAATATTATAAGATTTACTTGTAAGGGAATTCTGCACAATTCAAGCACAGGAATGATAAAGAACAGAGGTTGGGAGCTGAACTGAATTTGAGCCCCAAAATTTGAAAGTAAATGTTGTCGGTCTCAGCTGACACCCTCAGGATTCCCCCCAAAAATGTATGATTCTGTAAGCCCAGTATATCTGTGTATCTTTTTCACTTATTATTATTGCAATTAAAATCTGTTAAGATATTTCAGGTATTTAAATGAAACTTTTATTCCACAATGTAGTTGTTTTATTCCACAATGTAATTGTTTTCTGTATAAATATTAACATAATACAAATTACATATGTCTGTAAGATAATGTCAATAAACAAACAAATAAACAAGATACCACCAAGTTCATCAGAATAAGCACCTATCATCTCAAACTTATTAGTTAGTTATTTTATCCCAATTTCTGTCAGATTAGCTTCACATTTTTTTGTGTCTGAAATGTATTTTTGTTGGTACTTAATGCAAAGGCTTATCCATCATGTCAATATTCTACCTATCAATCTATCAATTTGGATAAAAATAATTCCCATCCTTTTGACAAAGCTTTGAAAAACATGCATCGTTTACCAGCATTCAACATTGTTTACGGTTTGAACACAAAATAGGTTTGGGATGTATCGCTGCAAATAATGTATAAATGTATTAAAGCTGTCAGTGAGCTACATGAGAGATTTATTCTTAAGTTATGCTACTCTTTTTCATATTATTTTTCTGACTTTATGTATTCATGGATTCTTGATCTTCTGAGGCACTGATGCATGAATTGTCAAAAGCCTGGATTAAATGAAAAAATACCTTTTGTTGAAATACCGATTGTATTTTGTTGTATTTTTGTATTGAAAATATGCTTTTATGTTATTTACACCTATAATTTATTTAAAAACATAAGCACATACACATATACAGTTATTGCAAATCTGGATCCTGATGTTTTTGGCCTCTAACACCTATGGGAACTAGCATTCTTACCAGGCCTATCATATCTTCTCCCATTCGGACAAATATTTTTATTTATTGCAAAACACATGCATATACTTACAGTAGCGTCTTCCATTCATGTTTTGTTTTCTATAATGTACATTCCTCACATTGAAAAAGGCCACTAAATTCCTCTGTGCTTGAAACAACCTGTGCGAGAAGACTAAATGACAAAAGGGAGCAGAAAATTGGCTGGGACTCACACCTGCTTGGAATGATTAAGCTGTAGCGATTCTTTTTTCCCCTTCCAACAAATGACTGCAGTAGTCGACAAAAGGTGTTGATTCAGAGGGCAAATTAAGCCTTGAACAGGCAAGATAATGTGCCTGTGATCAATTAACACAGACACAAGGTGTACCGGTTTCACTTTGAAACTTTCAGGGCCGGCCAACGGGCCCCTTTGTGCATTTCAGCTGAGCAGCACTAATCATTTCCGTGGCTTGCTTCTAAAGGCAACCCTGGACTCAGAGTATGGATTTTGCCTGGGGACTCTCCCCAGGCAATGAACTGACTAGTCAAACATGTTCACAGCAGCACTAATCTTACTCTAGGACACTGACTTGACATGAAAGACTGTATCTATACTTTTTTTTGACACATTACCTTTGCTGGTTTTCTCTTTTTTGTTTTAATTGGTACAAAATAAAGTGTGGTCTTTCACAGTTAATTTGGGGGATGCACTGAGTCAAGACCAGAAATGTATCTGAAGTCCAGGATACAACCTGTGCATTATTCCATTTTGTTATTCCTGCTGTAAATAGATTGAAAAGCAGTTTGATCTCTTTCTTGGTCCATTTTTCTGCGAAGGACATCCAATAACTTTTCAAAGGACAGTCAATACGGTAGCTTAGTAACTCTATTCCGAATGTGTTATACAATATTATGTTCATTAGAGGTCCCACAGTAAAAAACAGGACACTATTTATTTAAAATAATGAGTGATACATTATATGTAACTAATGTTACATGTAAATAAATACTCAAAATACATGAGGTCTCTACAAGAGCTGATCCGGCATTAATGTATGATCTCCACGGGGTCACACATTAAACAAGATATTGAATTGAGCGTAAGCTTTACATACAGTAGGTACTGTCAGCTTACTGTCACTATGTTTCCTCACACACCAAGTGTGTAAGTATTAATCTTGTTTGAGACAGAATACGCAGGCCTAACAGCCTGCCTTTGGTGGGAGGCAGATGATGATATATCTATGGAAGTGTGAAGCTGAAGTAATATGATGTACCTTATAAAAGCTGGCTCCACAGTGAGGGAGCGCCTTAATCCCTGCTCTAAACCACCCTCTCCATCTCTGAGAGGAGCTGATTTTTCTCTGCTTTGAATCCCCCTCTCTGCTCTCTCTCTTTGGTTTGTCTTGAAGAGAGGGAGATATCTGCAGCTACTATTTTCTCTTAGATTAACTGACTGATGGGCCTCTTCAAAGCACATCACACACACCATATGGATCATGGCAGATACAAATCACATATAGGTGTTGGGGCAAAAGATAGTCCTCATAAAACACTGTCGTCTGACAATGTGTCTGGGTGTGGCCTTTTACAGTATTAGGAGGGTTATGAACTGAGGATTTGTAATTTGTTTGCACAATTTGATGATTGATTAAAAACGGCTAAAAGAAATTTTGTGTGTCTGGTGTGAGAATAGAGAAGATGTCCTGTCCACCCTGTAATTATGGTAGTAAGACCAACATAATCATTTCAGTGCATGACATGTGTTCATACAATGTAAAATGTGGTGTTACTTTTGGCTTCAACAGCCTTTTCTTGAGAGGAAAGTAAACAAACACTTGCTTCTCCTGTGAATTCTTGTGTTAAGTGCAAGCTAATGATATTATATGGAACCTATGGCCTTGGCAAAGCATATTATATATCTGGGCTTGAATGTATCATGCCATGGATTATGGTCCAGCCTCTGGAGGACCACAAACCACATTAGCTTGAATTACCAAATTTGAACTTTATGCGCAACCGCCCCACACCCACGTAGCAGGGTTTTAGCATTTTATATGTCATAATCCCCTATTCCCCACCATCATAACCCCCTCCCTGTGCCGAATGACTATTAGGTTATTGAGAAATTCACCACAGATGTCATCCTTAAGATGAATGTCTCCGTTCTGATGTGTGAGGAATGGAATCCGAGCAGAGCCTGAAAGGTGATAGTCAGGAAAAAAGAAGGGAATGGTCAGCTGTGAAAACACGGGCAACGCCAGATAAGGCGCTTGTGTTCTGTCCACTTCATGAAGAGCCAGATCCCAAACCTGGAGGAGTTTGTGGGCCCAAAAACAACGTAAGGTGCTAATTATCTGCTACTTACTGCTGCAGAAAGAAGGAGAGAGAGACAGAAACACCGAAAAGAGAATGCTTATGCACATTTGGGTTATACATACTGTATGAATGCAATATATGCATTTATATTCAGTGTATTGATGGAGACTTAATAATATTTGTAAAACACAGTTAAAACATAATATTGTGTGAAATATCTTGCCAATAGAGCACCTTTGAATTAAATTGATAGGCTTTGTAAATATATATCATCATTGTCATTTCTTACCTCTGTGGTCATATTTCTTCTTGACTTGTATAAGAAATATTCAGAAGACAAAAACTTCAAAAAATCCAATAACTAGCAATGACTTCTTCTTTTGTCTTACTTTTGTTTTGTTGTGAAGGTATCCATGGATGGGACACACAACAGGTTCTTCTGCACAAACCTGAATCCAGGACTGTTACCCTTGCACTGACAGTTTGTCAACATATTCAGTCTTTCTCATCTCATCCCAATGTTATTGTTTTTCTTTGTCTATTTTATACATCATTCATCAATAGCAGCCAACTATTTCCGATTATAACTCAGCAAAACCAACTGAATGTGTTTTTTTGCACATTGAAGAAATGTAATATTTACTGTAGTTACCATTTCAAATACAAGCCATCCAGGGTATGAAAAGGTTATAAGTATCTTTGCCTTTGGAGTGTGCATCTGCATACACACGGCATCTGTTTGTGTGTGTGTGACTGTGTGAGTGTGTATGCACATTCTGAACATACAGTATCTGCATACATGCCTGTGTGTGTATGTGTGTCCCTCTGTACCCATCAGATGGGAGTGGAGGTCAGTCCCTTTGGGCTGTTTAACAGACATCAGTTGTCCTTTCTTCTTCAGGAAATGGATGCAGCCGATTACTATCCAAGGATTCATAAATTCTTTATGGGCAAGTTGAAGTTATAGGGAGCTGATGAATTCAGTCTGTGAGTCGGCCCATGCCAAATGTCCTCCTGCTAACCCCACTATCACCCACAATGGTTGAGATAAAGAGATGAAGGAAGAGTCTGTCTGTCTTAGTCTCTGTCCCTTTTCTCCTTTTTTTCTTTCAGACATGCTCCATCTCCTTTCTCTCTCTCTCTCTCTCCCTACTTTCTTTCTCTTATAACATAAAGACTGTGTCCATTTAGCAGGACTTCTAGGAGCAAACTAAGACTTGTTTTCAGTGCTCTTATCCCTCTCTGAGAGTGCTGATAGAATTTTTCCTACACAATGTACACACGCTGTAAAATTGGCCTTGTTCGTCTAATGTTACAAACCTATCCATCCCAAAATGGACTTTACAAACAGATAGTAGCCGCCTGTCCCCGGAGGCCATTATCATTCTTTCTGCTAGTTTTCTCTGGGTTTACATTGGGGCTTATCTGCAAATTTGTGAACTTTTACCAAATACAGTCTGTCCAACAGTTGACGTCCAACATCCTTTTCCACATCAATCACTGTTTTAGTTTCTCCTTTCAAAGCTGTCCGAGGCCTTGATGTTTTTCTTTTGCAAATGGATATCCAGAGGCAGCCTGATGTGCTGTCCTCTCTTTCTCCCCTTCTATTTCCAAACACTTTTTCCTTGGGTTGTCTTGTGTGGGGTGCTCACTAACTAAGCCAATCTGGCTACACCCAAGTATGCAGAGGAGTTATCCACCG
The DNA here is from genome assembly GCF_021292245.1 of Micropterus dolomieu. Taxonomy (NCBI): domain Eukaryota; kingdom Metazoa; phylum Chordata; class Actinopteri; order Centrarchiformes; family Centrarchidae; genus Micropterus; species Micropterus dolomieu. The sequence continues at coordinate 22,630,174 of NC_060152.1, read as the reverse complement.
GTTGGGGCTGTTTATATAAATGAGGACAGTGTGACACCCCAGGGTGTTTCACAGTGGGTACTATCCCTTCAAAAAAAAAAAGAAGAAGAAAACAGAATCTGTCTGTGTCGCTTGCTCCTCAAAGTCCCTCGCCTTGTAAATAGATTTTGATGGATACGCTTTCCTCCTCGCCCTCACGCTCAAAGTACAAATAATTCTACCACATAAGTCCCACTACCCACTTGTGCACACAGCACATTGGCAAAAACATATACAAACATACAGAATCAAACACTGGCCACCTACTAGAATATGATCAAAACAAGTGTGGGAACAAAAGTTAGTCAGAGGAGCCTCTGCCACATGCACTCAAACAAAAATGTATGGATTTTGTATTGCTGATTGGACGGCCTTTCACCGGGAGAGTGGGAAGTGTAGTGTTTGAAGTGAGCTTCCCGCTGGGCAAAGGTTTTTGCACGTAAACAATCTGACGGGATCATTTGTAGGGTATCACTTATACGTTTGTTAATGGTTTTTGAGTCAAAAACAACACCTCCAGTTGAGCAGTATCATTGCAGAAACTGTATTTCGGCTAGAGAAGTCAAAAACAGTCACTGCAGAAAGAAAAATCCTACATGATAACATCAATTGATACACGTATATTTCTTCTTGGTATTCCAACTGAAAACTCAATCCCCCTATCCTCCTTTAATTTATTCATTTTTGTATTCCACGTCATATTTGCAAATATAACTTGCAACACCATTTTCTGCACACAGCTTTGCTCGGTACACATTTTTTTCAACTTAAGGATGATCCATTTTGAAGCCACAAGCTTTGCCCCAACATGGTCGTCTAACTGGGTCTTATAAGATAAATAATACTTGTTTTGATCTGGGATTCAATAGGGCTGATGATGTGGAAAGCAGCATTTCTTATTTTAAGAAAAGGTGTTGAAATAACAGTCTACACAGAGGCCCTCTTTACACCCGCTGCTTTAATGCCGAGCAAGAGAGAACAACCCTGCTTGATCTGGCCATGTGTGATGACTCTTGGAGGTCAGACAGGTTAAATGGTATTTGATTAAAATCAGTAGATGGCCAACTCTGTCTCTCTCTCTCTCTCTCTCTCTTTCTCGTCTTCACACATGTGCACATACAGGCACACACAGATGCACACGTGCACATATACACAAACAGACCCCCCTAGTCTGGCCTGTTGGGAATAAGGAGGAGAAAACAGCTTTCATACTGCTCTCCCTGTCTCTCTCTTAGGTTGTTGTGATTATGGAGTTATGGAGGGGGGGTTCAGAAGAGAAGTTGGCTTGGGAGGGGGAGCGGGAGTGGGGTGGTGATGTCGACCTGTATGTTTGGCTGGCAAAAAAAGGCTTGCCACTGTTTATCAAGCCACGGCAAATCCAATTAGCCTGTGGCCTGCCTTCCAACCCTATTAACCTGCTCAGCTGTGAGAGCACTCAACAGCTCCTGCCAATATCTCATTTCTCCCAGCCGCTGATAAGATCGGCTCAAGATATTCAGTGGGGTTCACTCCAGCTCCATCTCAGATGCTACAGCTGCTGCCGAGGCTTTAAAACCACAGCATCCGTCCTGATCTCTCCCTCTCTCCCTTTCCTTCTTCTCTCATTCTTTTCCCTTCTCATTCTTTACCTTTCACCCCGCTTCTCCACCATCCACCTGTCAACTCTGTCTCTTCCTGTCTTCCTTCCATTTCTTTTCCACTCACCACACCTCTTCCACCATCCCACCCTCCGCCTCTATCTCTCTCTCTTTCTCTCTCTCTCCTCTGTCATGTAGCTACACCGAGACAACAAAACAACTAGGACGGTAACTTCCAGGTCCATGGCTTGTTTCCTCCCAGACAGCGATCAGGGCGCAGGCCCCACTGTCTGACAGGAGGGGAAACTGATTTTCCTTATCATGGCCTGCCCACAAAGGGCCAGGCCAAGCCCGTGTGATTAGCATTCCTTGGTGGAGATGTGTCAGCCCTATTTCTATCACAGAGACAGATTGAGGCTTTCACTCAGACTGGCGACTGAGTGACACATGGCCCTGACCGGGGGGACAACATTGTTATTTGAGTTAAGAAATCAATTTGTATCAAATGTACACTGTAATTTATTTGTTGCCTTTGAAGGGAACCTGGCTAAGATAAATGGGAATGGACTTTTTTCCCCCTCTCCCTTACCTTGAGCCTGAGCCGATAAAGTTCTTGTGAAGCCCATGATAGTTCCCTGCGTCAGAGTAAAAAGTGACAAACATGTTTAAAGTTGTGCAGTGATCTTTAAATCTCAAAAAGAACACCTTGTCGGACATGATAGAACATTTTTACCTCTTCCCTCCCGTCTGTCAGCCAGCTCTGCTGACATACAGCTTTAGTATTTTTGCTGACATTTTGCTTTATCACATACATCTAGCTGCGAATGAAGAAGCGATATTTGTCCCTTTTTAATATTTTTTTCCACTCGATTCACAGTGAGCATCCAAGCTCTGAGATCAAGATGGTCTTTTGGGATTAGAAAGATTAATCTTTTTTTTTCATGTCATATTTTAAGGTCCCTGAAACAATATTCATTTTCTGTGATGTGCGTCCTTTACAAGAGAAGGAGCTCTAAAGTCCCACTGATAAAAAACTTGTTTACGCTACTTTTATAAGTAGCATTTCAGAATGCTGACAGAATTACTATTTATCACCAAAATGAATAACTTATAGTACTGAAATAACTCTTCCCTTTGAAATGTTTAGATTACAGTACATTGTCATAAAAAAATAAATGTCAACCTGCAACAACATCATTTTTTGTATTTAATTTGTATATATTATTATGTTCGATTTTTATATAATTGTGAAAAATCTCGGTTTGTGTGTATCTACATAATAGAAACTGTCTCTTCAGATACAGCGCATAGTGGTAGCTTACATTGTAAACCAAGCAGTTGCACAAATATGAAGAGGAAATCTGTTTTCATTTAGTCTGCTGCTGCTTCCCTGCTGGCTAAATCTGAGGAACAAATGTCTTCTGCATCATCGTGCCATGAGGACTTAACACTCAATTCAACGGGGACCACTTGGAATGGAAAACCTCTCAGCACTTCACAATTATTTTACAGATCGGTGCACGTTAACTCTTGCAGGTAATTGCAGCAAGCCCAGGTCTGTGAGTAAAAACCAATGAGGGACATGAATGTGCTTTTTTTGCAACACCGTTTTGTAGAATAAGATTGTTTGGGTGATGATGTGGAGTGGTGATTAGGTCAAATTCCCTAAAGTAAGTATAAAATTAAATATTCTATGTTTGAAAAGAGAAAGTCAAAAGTTTCTTACAACTTTACATAGGGGTTTAGCTCTTACTTCCTAAACTGTAGTTTGAAAACACTCATCCAATCACATTCAAGTTTTTTTTTTTTAAAGGAAGAAGGGAGAAAACTAATAAACATGAAAGCAAATATGTCTTGTATATATTTATTATTATTTGCATAAAAGAAAAGAAAAAACTATTCATGTCATCCATTTGGGAGGAATATACTCAATGTCCTTTCTACATCTGTGGATGTGAATTATGAAGAATGGCAGACTATCCCATTAACATCAAGAGGGAGTTTAGCATTTCTCTGAGACTGGAGTAAGAGGAAAAAAGCAGGTGGCTATCTCTACACATCAAACATATATTAAGCCTCCAGGTTGACCCTGCATTGCTTCTTAGTTTGGGTTTTTCAGAGGGCCGCAAAGCAGAGCCTGTCCTGAATTTCAGTACAAAATTTAGATATGCAAATGTCCTCAAAGGATCCACGATTGAAAAAGGATGCCATATTGCCTCAAAGCCACATACTCTAAAGCTAAACAAGATTAGGAAAATTGAATCATTTCAAAAGCTGTGGGCAGAATGTAAACTGGTTAGCATTCTAATCCTCTGGGCCAGGTGACCAGCTCAGCATGTATACAAACATACTGTATGAAGAACAAATGAGACGAGAGTCTGCAACTGTACATTGGCTCATTTGAATGAAATAATACCTGAGCGGTTTCCTACCTGAGAAATACATTTATTTACCAGCTTTGTACCAGACGTCCTCTGTAGGCTTCTGGACACAAATATTATTATAATTCTGGCCTAATTTCCATCCTGGCATTCTATTGCCATATGTTTGCCTGGGGAAGGTTTTGTTTGCTTTCCTGCATCTTCAGTAGAGGGAACACAGTGTGTCTTTTTTTTTCCTTTCCTTTTTTACACTGAATTTGCAAAAAATAATTATGTATTTATTTTCAACAATAACAATATTTTCTCAACATTAAGTGGTTTAAGCTGTTGGAGTGTAGGTATTAATGAGGAGTTTCTGCAGTTTATCTGAGATCTGAGACATTTTGAGGAGATTTGGTTACCCATCAACCTAAAAATAGGTGAAATTGATAGTGATGTTGATGATTGGAAAGGGGATGAATAAACACGTCCAGATTTAACCACCACATGGTTGCTGTGGTAAGTTTTGTGCTCAAATGGATATTCCACTGAAATGTCTTTGCCATGAGGATGAGATTTGCAAAGGTCATTTAAACAAGAACTGACCTCTTGACCCTTGAAAAGCAATAAGTAAACAAGCAACTCTCTAATAAAGTATTACATTTCAAATGTTTGTTTTCACAGAAGTTGACATTCTGCAAGGAGAATAGCTTAGCGTTAGCTTAACTGTATAGCCAACAGCTTTGGTAACATGTTACCATACAGAGGGCATCTTTAAAGCACTTTGATGGTCTTGGATGTATACATGTCTTATCGGTTGTACTCTGGCTGACCTTCATGCTACGTTCTCAAGGCTCCACTCTATATTTGTCATATCAACAGCAGAGTGATACTCTTTCCATGCTGCTCTCAAATGACATTGTGGGAAACAAATCTTGGGTCAACACTGTAGTTAAGGTATATTTTGGACACAGAGGCACAGACTGACACACAGAAGGGTGTTTTGCAGTGGATTTCGATTAGACATTACAGACCAGATAAGGCAAGTATCTCAAGGTTTTCATTATTTGTTTAGCCCATGTGATAAAAAGTACCAAACAAAACTAACTATAATTTTTTTAACCTGTTGTCCCCCGCATTACTTAACTGTAATGGAAGATTATCACTCTAACATATTTAAAATGTGCACTCGCTCTTTGAGGCTACAGCAGAAACTACAGTGACCAGATGTAACTTGTGTATTTACAACCTGTCAACAGAGATCTTGTTGGAAGCACTGGGGTCAGCAAACTGCTTAATCCTTTCCGTCACTGTCTCATACTGACAAACTGATAGATGTACCCAGCTTTGTAAGAGGAATGCCCTCTTTGTTAAACTGGTGGTGCTAAGGGAAGTTAGGGTGAGTTCAGTGACTTACTCACTCAGACTGTAATAAAGTTGAGAAACTAGATTGAATTTTACCAAAATTAACAGAGGTAGACTGTGTATATGTTATACATTGTTAATTGTTAATGTAAATACAACATGAAAACACAAATAAACCATCTTAGTAGAGCATCTAAAAACATTACCTAAATGTTAAATGTTGTCTGAACAAACACAGGAATATTCTCATAAAAATAATAAATAATATCAAGTAAAATCTACCAAATTAATTTTAGAGGAATTACAAATTGTAAAAAAATTGGATCACTTTTTACAAGATAATTCAAATCAATTCCAATATTCCCTAATAAATGGAAGCACTTCTTCTTTTACCTTAATCAAAGAAAGAAGCTGTAATTTTATAATAAAGTGACTTGCCCCTCTTCTTCCAATCGCATTTAGTGTACCACAAGCTTCACTTCCTGGGCCTCTGCTATTTTTGAAGTAATAGTTTGTTAATGATCCTTGTAATGTCACTAATCAACTGTCTAAGCTTTTATTTCCCACTTGATACAACAGACTTCTGTTTGTATATGAATCATGTCACAACTGTGAAAGGATCAGTGTGTAAGTTTTAGTGATTTCTAGTGGTAAGGGTGGCGAATTGCAACCAACTCACTCACCTCTCACCCCACCCTTTGCTAGCACATAGGATAAGCTACGGTGGCCGACATCCTCTGTCAGCTCTTGTGCTAAATAATATGTGTGGGCCTCCATTTGTCCAATTTTCTCTTCTCTTCTTACTTCTAACAAACCAGACTAATACTACTACTTATTCTTCTTCTTTCTTCTTCTTTGTACATATTCAAAGTAGTAATGAAACGCGCTCTGAAGAGCAGTGTGGCCTTTTGTGCTCCTGTAGAAACATAGCGGCCCAACATGGCAACATCCATGTAAATGCGGTCTATGTAGATAGAAATAGCTCATTCTAAGTTAATAAAAACTTAACGGTTCATTATGTAAGGTCTTTACACAACACTGAAAACATAGTTATGGATCTTATATTGCATTTCTGTCAATAGATCCTCCCAAATATTACCCACTGAACCTTTAAGGTGTTAAATGGAAAGCTCATGTCTGCCTAGTGTAATCAATCATCATTTAACAGAAAAAACAAAATCTGCATATTTTCATATAATTATTCTTTGGGCAATGATGTATAAACCTTTCAAACATAATGATTGCTAACATTCCTACAAGCCATTTGACAATAATAAAACATGCACTGAAATCAGTTTCAGCTTGGAAGACAATCCCCCCCTTTATTTAGTATTTAGCACATCCACAATTATTCCACACACACCCTCAGCCAGCTATGTCCTACCGCATCTCAAAGTATCCAATTACAGTTTGATACATCTTACAGAAGCTCCATATTGTGGAGCAGTGCCGCCTCAGAAAGGATTTCAGTAATTAATCCATTTGTTGTCTGGGACTTTCTTTCAATATCCTGAGTTGTTTAATAGCATGCCCTTTGCATTGTGCATTGAGATATACATAACATAGAATATACTTTATAGTCATTCCACAAGTTTATGCACAATGAAATTTGCTGTACCGTGTCTGAAAATAAACTAATTGAATGTAATGTAGCTTGTTATGCATGTGAGGTGTCTTTATTAGATTGTTCTAAATGTTTATATAAAGAATTTGTTACTGTAAATATTGATCTTCCATTTAAACAATTGTATTTATTGGTTGCTCTGGAGAATGCCTCAATCAAGCATGTGATGAGTTTTTGCCTTTCTCATTGTAAAATTGATCTAAAAATACATAAACTAAAGGTTTTTAATATGTTATTTGAAAGATAAGTCAAAGTTGATTTTCACAAATTTATTATTATTTTAACAAACATTATGACCATTTATTTTCAGCATAATTTAGCAAACAAATGCAGCATGCCTTTAAGCTCACCGTCCTGCTAGTTTGCATACACCAATTGAAATGACACTTGAAAATGCCAAGGACAGTGACATTATTCTAGTTGAAGCAGCTAAAGCATGCAGCTATCATAGATCAAGGGAAGTGGGCAAACGCAAATAACACAATGAAAGGGATATTATATTTGGAATGGAATCCATCCTTAGTTTGGAAAGGTTCCCAAATGAATAAAATATATAGCGTTTGAATTCCAGTGAGACAAATTCTTTAACACATAAGGTCCAAACATGTGTTCACAATATGTTTCTCAAAAATGTGACTAACCTGTGACACAGTAGCCTCCATGGCCAATTTTTTTTTTTTTTTTACAAAGCAAAGGGCTAGGTTAAGGTGAAGATTCATCATGCAGTCCAATCTCTGTTAATAAGAGTCTTTAACAACATGCAAAAAATTAATGTGTTGCCTGTCCCTAAGCAACCTTTCAACCAGGATAACATGCCATTATTTTATGCCTCCTGACATTTGGCATTTGGTGATTTATTGTTTCCTGGGTCATACAGTAGGAATCTGGTGGTGTAAAAGTTTAAAACGAGAGACTCTCATACGTCATTTGCACTACAGATGTCCAACCAAGTAAGACTATGCAGTTTCATTTGCTGCAGTGAAACTTGACTCAAACATAAACGTTTTAATATGTGCACCTAAAAATAATCTGTAGCTCCATAACAACAACGAAATCTGACCCTGCCTGCCCCCCCATATTGGACGAACTATGTTTCCAGCCACCAACCTGTTTGTACAACCCTGTTAATACCAATGCGCTATTTCATACATCAAGAGCTTAAAACTATAACTTGGTTGTGCTTTAGACAGATATAGTTTGGCTTTGATAAGAGGGGCTCAAATGCCACGCTGCTCAGTATTAATCCCAAAAACAGATTTACTACTTGTAAGATATTTGGAAAGTATTCTGGTAAGTGAAAGAAGGAGATGTTAATTGCGAGGGGCATGGGTGTCACGGGATCATTGCCTGAGAGCCTGAAGTGAAAGTTTGGTCACAGCAGTGCAGTATATTAACTGAAGAGCCAAGAATGTGTGTGATAAATCTTGCTCAACCCGGTGCTAAGTGTCACATTGTGTTTATGGTGTACAGATTGCATACTGCTTGTTTTCTCCAGGCTTAGGCCAGCACAGGCTGCTTTGGCTAGCTGACAGTCTGTTTGACTGACTGACTCCACAGGCAGACTTGACTCTAGCATTCTTGGGTTGACTTTGTTGCGCTGACCACCGGATTGGCTATCTAGCTGACTGAATGGCTACCTGACTGACTTACAGCCTGATTAGCTGGTTTATTCGCTGGTTGGCTTGCTGCCCCAGTGCCTGGCTGGTTGAGTGATTGGTTGTCTGGCTGGCTGTCTGAGTGAGGCTGTGTGATATATGATGTGGTTCAGCGTGGTTGCGATTAACGGATTGGCAGAACAGTTGCATCCATTAATAACTCCACCCTATAGGGCTGGAGCAGTCCCCAACTGCATGCTGTTACTTACTGCACTCACATCACTGTTTTTGGAAAATAAATTAATAAAGCTAGTTATATGATTTGTAGATTGTGATTTTGAAATGTGTTTACTCTTCCATTTGAGAGTAAATATCAATTTTGAGTACTGTTTGTGGTGAAAAATACATCAGAGGTGTCATCATCACTTCGCCTGACTGTCAAAGAGAGGGAAATGCACCATTTCCCTGCGCTGCATATAGATCTCCTTTGAATCTCACCCACTCATTGCTTCAGGGTTTGAAGAATTTAAGTTAATATACTGGCTCATAAGGCAAGATTAAAGATGCCGTGTAATTTGATTAACTGAATGGGAACGAGACAGAGAGGCCACAGATGGGAAAATAAGCTTTTCCTGGGCCTCATTAAAGGGAACAATCCTGTAAAACCTCCTGGGTGAAATTCTGCTGTGAAGAAGCTCTATGAATGAAAAAAGAACATTTTCATGGAGTTTCAGCATACTGTTGAAAAGTGGCAGCAGAGGAACAGTTTGTAATAATTTACATGCTGAATGAGGAAAATGTTTCCAGTCGCAGTGGCCGCTCTGAAGGGAAACATCATGTACCTGATCCCCCAGTATTATTTTTGTAACAAAACTGGCTTAGCTTCATTGTTCAAACATGATAAATTTGTTTCTTCATTCTTAGTCTCCCAAAAACTAAAAAGAAAACAAAAGAAATACTTAGTGACAATCCAAAGTGGGACTAATTCCACTGTAAGCACTAGCCATATTTTATTTGTGTCCAGTCTATTTTGTTTGAGAGTTCTTCTGCATATTAAACCCAGAATATCAAGTCATTGGCATGTGTAGTCATATATATGTTAACAGACAAGGGATAGAATGTAGTTATGTAGCATAACATCATATATGTATACATTGAAAATGGAACCATATGGTTGGGAAACCACCCTCATGTCATGTTTCTCATCCATACACATGTATGAAATACAAGTATGCATAGCTGCTACGAAATGTACAAATCCAGACAATGTTTGATATTCCACCTCTAACATGCAGGTGTCGTGTGTGCACATGCATGTATTTAAAACATGCCTAAGTCCTTACTCTTGTCGAATCAGGTAATACATATATTTTTTTATTAGTTTGGGGATGTTCATCTGGGAACTTTCTAAAAAAAAACATATTTCCAAGTTCATTCTAATTCTTTCACATTTCCAATGCCGTCTGACTTCACTCCCTCATCCACATGTGCAGGGAGATCAAGATTAGGTGTCTGCAGAATGAAAACCCAGGAAGCTCACCTGCTCGCCCTTGATATTACGCTGGAAATATAAAATCCATTCCCAGATTTAGACATTTCTCGCCACCAAAAAATGTTCTATTCTGTCTGGAGCCACAGACTGCCTGTCTGCGGCATCGTTCCTTTATGGCTCAAACTAGATGTCTTAGTTATTGGGATGAAGAAATCCCTGTCAGTGGACATTCATGGGAGAATCCCCCCCTTTTCTCACTCTCAGCAAGGTGAGGTTAATTTATATTTCTCAAACCTGTTCCTTTCTCCTTAGAAATGGATTCAGTTGAAGTGTTGGTGCCGGATCGTTATCGGCATGCTATCATTCCGCCGGGACAGCCCAGCCATCATCACAAATGGCCGTTTTTCAGCGGAATAAAACATATGAATTAAACTTCATAAGCTTATCTAGTCTTTGATATGTAGAAAGCCCAAGGTTTATTTCCACATTAATCCCCACACCCGTCTATTGCTTTGGCTCTTTGATGCATGAAGGCGGGTTTAGAAGCTGGAATCTGCCAGGTATATATAACTGCATGTTTTACCCATCGCTTGAGCTTCAGGCCCTCTTTTCTCCCTCTCTCTGTCTGTGTCTCTCTGTCTCTTACTCACACACACACAGGTTTTCCCTAAGAATTTCATAACAAAAGGCAGCCATATGCATTGAAATACTGCCGGCAAGCAGGGGTCATGTAGCTCGATACTGAATTTCCCTTGCCTTTGTGCAATCTTAATTGTCTGTCATTTCTGTCTGCAGCCCCGTCTGTGTGCGCTCCAAATAAAACCTATGGAAACATGAAAGGTGGAGCACTGCCCTCACTTTCATCAAGGGATCGCTTACCAGGCCTTGCCGTGGCTACCCCAGGCTTGTGTTACGTACCTCATAAAAGTAGCTCTTGTTTCACCGATGCACTGCCCCATCTGGGCGCTGGACTAATCTGTCAAGCCGAGCTCCCAGGCAAATTCTTCTGCAGCGTAATAGACACTGTTACAAACTCTGCTGCCTTTCTCCTCCGCTCGTTTTCCCCCCTCATTTTTGCAGAGGGCTCCCCTGATGCCCTCTGATGCTGCTGACAGTTGGAGCTGAGGCTGGATGCCATGGTGAATTTATATCGTGCTACTGCATCTGTCATTGTTTTCGCAGAGGTGTTGACCTCCACGCGTCCTCATCAGAATGTTGCCTCAGTTCTGCAACTCCAAGCAAAATAGATACCTACAACTCGGTTGATTGTAAAGGGTATTCATGCTGCAGGAACCCCTTCCTATTTCAATAGTTGGTGCAAAACTTTGACAGGCAGTTGAAAACCTCAGGGGAATTAGGTCACAGAGGGGTGGGAGAGAGTCAGAGGGCTCAGGGGAGTTGGGCTGTGTTTCTACAGCTCAAGTTGTACAGTGCCACAACAGAGTACATTCAGAGAATGGGAAAAACTCTTTCAAACTGTAACCTATCTAGTGTATACTTCATCCCTGATATCGTTTTGATCATCTTAACCTTGATCTCTTTTTTTAGGTCTCCACCCTTGTTGCCACTATTCATAAAATATCTTCTACGTATAAATGTGTGTGGAAAGCGCTCTATGAGGAAACGTGGGTGTATAGCTCACAACATTCACTCAATGTATTGATTGCTTACTTGCCACTATAGAAGTTGATATCCTACAGTGAAGCTTATCCAGTGTTGAGGGCATCAAGGCAGATTTGTGGCTTGAAGTGGGAAGAAAACAGTGACAACCTCTGTCTTTTTGATGTCTCGTGCCAGTCACTGGGCTTTGAACAGAGGGAGACAGTCACCGTATTGAGTTTATTACTGTTAAAGCAGCCACCAATGATCACACCCTCCATAAGCCAAATACAAGACAGTCATGGTATTTTAAGCAGATTTCCTCTTAAAGGGGAGGAGAGAGGCGGATATTTCTCCTTTAAAGTGGTCTTATCACTCGGGCTGTCGACTCGCTAGAAAGCCTGACAGCTACAGCCCGCTGAGGCACCGAGTGGCCTTGCTGTGTCTTCTGCTGTTAACGATAGACAGGCAGGACAGCCGTGCGACTCTGCTATTCTTCTCCTCCTAACACAGAGTGGCATGAACCTTTTTGCCTTTTTGATATGTTTATGAGCATAGCAATGAAGAAAATCTACAATACATGTGCAATATTTTTCAGTATGAATAAAGAATTTGCCCCACCACAGCCCCTTACAACTCATGCCAAGTTTTGCCAAGAATTATGACCATATTTTTACATGATGTATATACCGTATAGAGTTTGTACACCATACATGTGATGTCCTTATCTTATCTCATAGTTTTTAACATGACATTCCCATCACCTCTACTTTGAAAAGTTGCCTGTGAGTTGTCACCTCTATCATTATTCTAATTCAAGTGTGTTATTTATGCGTAAGTGAATTCTCTTATCTTAGCCAGGGGTCAGTGTTCAGTTTAAGGCCTCAGCCATGTGTAGTAAAGCAAACCAAACCTTGGAATTGTATACAGAGGGGCCTGTAATATTCATTATGCTTAACAACACACTGAGTTGAGAGTTAAGCTCTCCTCACATTCCAGGCCAGTTATTAGTCAGCATTATAGTTTATTTGTTCAGAGGTAAAATAAACCAGAATGCTCTTGGCCCCCTGCTCCGGACCTGCAACACTGACTGGTTTGTTTGAACAAAGGGAAGTGCTCTCTTATGACAAATAGTCTAAAAACAGAAGATAATGCATACTGTACATGGCCTGAAAACCAGATAATGCCACTGTCGAGCTGTGACTGGGAATTATTGGACCTCCACTTATTTTTTTATTTTATTTTGTTTTAACATGCGCTTTGATGTTGTGTTTTTTGGCATTGGTAACGGGGTGTTTATCACCGTGCTGACCAAGGACGCACTGTATCAGTGAAACTTGAGATTCCAGCACAGGAGTGAGTTTGTTGTCTGGAAAATATTTGAAAGAGTCTGACATTTTGGAAATGAGATAGCAGCTTTCCATGAAACAAGCTGTGCCTTAAAAGTATTCTAATTCATCATTTACACACATCTCCCATGCTTAACTTTATAGATTTAAATTTGCTGGCTGTGGCTGGGTCTACTGCACAGTCTGAACAGTGTTGTGTTCTATAGAAAACCACATGTACTAAAACTTAAATCCACCCATACGCCAACTTTTGGCTTCGGCTGAAACAGCACATGACAGTTTCTCTATAAGTGAGCTCCCCTGACACATGAATACACTTAACTAATCAGAACATGCAACAGCAGTCACATTAGCTACATGTAACCTCAGTGGATCAAATCTGTCTCTTAAGAAGTTAAATCTATACAAGTGTTTATGCTGTAATATCCTGCCAGTGGTCCTCTTGACTATAAAAATGTTTTTTTAAGCCTCCAACCTCATTTGAAATGTGTATCTCTACAGTGCTGTGTTTAAATTATTAATTTTGAGTGTGACTACAGTGATAACTTTGCATGAGCACATTTAGTTAATATTTTAATGCAATACAAATACAAATATTTGACAAAGACTTGGTACACATCTATTATGGAAGTTGTAAGTAATGTCTCACTGTGAGCAATTTTCATATGTAATCCCAAGATAACTACAGTAAATAAACAAGTTAAATGTAAGGTGTGACACACACATACACAAAGCCACATGGATCGTCAAACAAACCAAACCACCCATGATTCCACCCGTTTGCTCTGAGTGTCTAAATGTTTTTAATTACCTAGAAGTTGTGGTGTTCCCTCTGTGACTGCTTACTGCCTGCCCATCACAGCCACTTCCTGATGTGTCCTGAGGATGAACTTAGAGAAAAACACGGATTGAAAAAATAGAAGCATCTTCTTCTTAACCAAAACCAGCCCTACAGTGAAGCGGCTTGCGGGCTGCCTGCTGCTGCACAGAACATTCCCATCACAATCATGTTCAATTGTCCCCTAATTGTCCTCCTCTCGCTCCCCAGAAGAAGTTGCTGACATGAGAAATTAGGCAATCAGGATGGCATTAGTGCATGAGCGGAGAACCGAGGCATGGTTATACTATAATGTATAGGCCCCATTGGGGGTGCAAATAAGTAGGAAAATACTCACATCTCCCTTTGAAGTGATGGCTGCTCCCAAATTAAACTCTTAGTCACACTGCTATCAAAAGGATATGGTTGTTAGCTGTACCCTGCTCTGATCTGAGCACACTTCTGGATCTTATTACAATGTGACTTCTGATTGATGCCCTTTAGGGTGGATCATTGTAAGTAAACATACATATTCCTGTCCTTTTCAGAAGTCCGTCACAGGAGAGCTGTGGACTGGGTTATTATTCGAATTAGAATTACCACAGTTGCAGAGCAGGTATGGCAGCATAATTTGGAAAAAAAACAAACACATTGGGAATTGCATTTTTCTTTGGTATTGTTTTACATTGATGTCAATGTTGATATATTTTTAAATGTAGGCAAAAAGGAAAAAGGTTTTGTATTTGTTTTGTCACAGTCTCCTCTTTGAATAGTGCATTTTGTTATGTTAATAGGTTACAACTGAAGTTAAGGAAGTTTGAATAACTTATTAGTAGAATTAATTATTTGCATGACTTACAGACAGTGTTATTTAGTAAAATGTGTACCTTTCATGAGAGCAGTAGGATGGGAGCTAAAACAGCATTTAGGTAGATAGGCGTATGATAAATTTTGTTCTGTGATTATATATTGTTATACAACAATTACAAAAACTGTTTTAAGATCATAACGTAAGAAAGAAACTGATCTACGTAAACTGGGTCAAATATAGCACATTGTGGTGGGAAAAAAAGAGGGAGAAAAAAAAGGAGAAAAGTTCCCTAAAACCTCCTGGCGGATTCAATGAGATTACCCCCCAAAAAGATTGAATTAGTTTGCCCAACAGAAGGCAGAAATGCTAGAAACTAATGGCAAATAACAAGCTTGTGACAATTCATCAGGCAACTTCACAGAGGGGAGGGCTTCAGTGGAATGCCTGAGACGGGACCTTTCCCCTGTGCTATGTTATTCTAACAAACAATGTCAATGAGATGGCATCCTACCTCTCACCAATTTGCATGGTTGTCAGAGGAGTGAAAGCCAGTTTAAAGGTACATCCTTTATGTGCCGGAGAAAGGATTAGGGCCAGCCTCACAAAGAGGCTTTGATTTTCTTGCAAATATGTATAAGAAGTTTGGCTGAGAAAAGTGAGTTTTCAAAGCTGCAACTTTTTTTCAAAGCATAAATTTTTTTTTCTTTGTGTGTGAGTGTGTGTATGTGTGTTCAAAAAAGAAAAACTCTAATGATCAACAAAGTTCACCCACTTGTATGAGAGTGGGTGTAAATATAGTGTTACACAACATTTAGATTAGATAGAATACTGTTTTAAACTTTAAATTGCAGGAAATTGTGAAAATGGTGAAAAGAAAAGACATTAATTTGCACTAACATTATGAAAGTTAATTACTAAAGTTAAAAAATTTAAATAAAAACATTACTTCAACCTTGAAGGTATGGCACAGAAAATCTTAGAATTCCAAGAGGAATTGTATGCCTTTCCAAAATTGTGTTTAAAGTGGGATTCATCCACTCCTTTTGTTCTTTCTTTTTTTTATTTTTTTTTTTGTTTCAGGGTCTCTGACTGAAAGCTCCTCACCACTCATTTCAATGATGGACACGCTGATCCCACATGAACGCAAGAAGCAACCCTGTGTGCGTGCCATGTGCACTTAGCCATGAGGTTAGAGTGCAGCCCTCATTAGCATGTATAAACTCCCTGTGTCAAGAGGTCGCCTTTGACCCTAACACAAACTCTTGCTCAAAACATGGCTGACACAAAGTGTATCCATGTGGGTGAGGGATGTGCACTGCTGGCTAGTGCTCATGTCTATATAAGTACTCAGTATTGTAAAAGTAGGTCGAAATCCCCTCATTGCTTCAGCATGGTTCTACATATTATCCAATAAGTGATTCAATAAATTCAATAAATAAACTACTAAACCTGACTACATAAGTCAGACACTAAGACTGCCAAACTGCAAACTATTGTGTGAAAAATGTTCAAATATTTATAATGGTAACATATAATAAGAAATTTGTTAAGTAGAACTTCTTTCTTTCTTTTCTATATGTATTAAGTGATTACATTGCTAAATAGATGAAGGCTGTTTTGTAGCAAAATGGCTTCCCTCTGTTTATGGATGCATCAGGACTTGCTTACAGCAGACTTACAGAAATCCTTCACTGTCCAACAGTTGCTTCACAAGTTTAAGTCACTTAATCGATTGATGGCTACATGGCAGCAGTATTTCCAACAACCCGAGTTGACATTGTAGGGTTTACACACAAAAAAACCCAGCACACTGCTTCATGCTTAAAAAAGATCACCGGAGACACGATGTCCCTTCGGTGGCAGTCCAGCACAATGTGTTCCAGTTCACTTTCATCATGTTGTACCAGCTGAACATGGTGTAGCTTTCAGCCCTGCCCTGTGGGAAACCAGCCTGTCTTTTCTCTGCTGTGTGTTTTTGTGTGTGTGTGTGATGCTGTCGAGCTATGTTGTCCCAAGCTTTCAGCGGCACAAACTCCCTGTCCTAGGGCCTCCAGCGTGGATTGGCCACAGAGACTCTGTGTGGCATGCTCGGATGAATGCTACCCTGATTCTCTACCAGAATGCCACCAATGCAACCCCTAAAGCATGTCTGTTGGACAGCGCTGGGCTGCCAAGAGGGGGCCACTTTCTACAATTCTTGTTCTACTTCTTTCCCTTTCTTATTTTTTTAAATCTTTTTTTCTCTCATTCTTTTACTTTAAAGGCAAACAAAGAAAGTGCCTGCCTGAGAGCAATGTGTTGTGTCTACATCTCCCTCATTTACATTCATTCAGAAGTTCTCCACCCTTCCACGGTCTCCTTACCTCTTTTTGTCTCTCATTTCTTCCTTCCTTCTTTACATGTCACACAGTGTAATTGCATACATAAAAATACAAATATCGCATAAAGCCTCACACTTTTATACACACCCACTATATCTCTTTACCTCCCGTGATTAATAACTGCCTCACATGAGAACTTATTGCTTAGGTCTTGTGAAAATTCTCTCCTCGATGCACGTTTATAGGTCAAACCATGAAACTTGATCGTATCTACTAATAGTGGTAATTATTCTGTTTATATCACGTTTGAGAGAGTCGACCATGACACCAACAGACTGGTGCAGCAGTAGTCAACCAGTAAAATGCTCCGCTGTAATTGTTTGATTACACTATACTGCCTGGGACACTGGATAATTTAATCATACTTCATTGAGGTTTTACACATTCATTTCTATTTTTCTTTTTTTTTTTGGCCTTTACCCCTGAGTTCATGTCGAAACAGCTGTTTGGCATATAATACAGTCCTCAATGACTCGTATCAACAGGTTTACGAAAATAACAATGTTCTCATTGTTTAGATAGGCCACCGTTCCAGACGGTCTGAATCTTGAATTGTTGACGTTCTTGAATACTTTATGATATTAATTCTCTCCCCCAAGATGACTTAACATGACCTAATAACAAGTGCCCTTATTTTTGTAAATATACGTGACAAATTCTAACGCTAAACTTGATCCCGCTCTCCGTGCACATTTTGCCTAGCACAATAAATCAGAGCACTAAATAATATAAATGGGAACAAGAATAATACACGAGAGATTCTGTTCAGCGTCACACATAAAGTGTGTAATCTAATTAGATGGTTGTTTAATTCAAGTATCAGCCCTTGTCTACAGAGAGGGGATTTTAATCAGTGAGTCAGACGGTCATTTCTGGGCCTGGCTGCTTTTCAAACCCTTATAGAGAGCCGTAAAAGCCTGTGTTCGGTTCATGTTTAACGCTACGGTCAGGCTAATTTTTAAAATGAGACTAGCCACAGTGTACATAACATCTGGTATTTACATTTCTACAGTTTCCATAAGCAGCTGTGGACATTCTGCCAGTTCACCAATTAATACATAGGGGCCAAATGTTACCAATCCCAGGGGAGACATCTCTAAACAAACCCCAGGTTTCCATTTTCAAGCAACCTTAGAAAAGAGGATGTGAAAGTTTGAATCAAATATCTCCTTTCAGATGTCTAGTTTGTTTACATTTTGTTTCCTCTTGTATTCCTTTGGGGAAGCTTGGAAATGGTAATAATGTCAAGACGTGCTATGTCTTTAATGGTTCAGGCGAGGAGGAACTGGCCTCCAATGTCCATGTAAAACCAGCACTGTGCTGTGGGTGTTTGTACGAAAGGCCTAATCAATTCTGAAGCTGATATGTAGGTAAAATAAATGAGACTTCAAACAAAGTAAAGTAGTCCTCGAGGGATGAAAACAAGGCACAAAGGGAGACGCACTCTGTGTGACATATGCAATGTTTCATCTCCAAAGAACACCAGAGAGCCGCGGCCTGTTTAACATAAACTCAGAGAGGTTGGATTTGTTTGGTGTCAAATCTAGTAAATAATTAGCTGATTCGGAGCAATGTGGAGTTCTTCAGAAACCTAACCTCAAGGCCACAATAACATAAAGATATAAACACCTATGGCACTGACTGGGAGTCCAGGATGTGCTGGGGGAAAAATGCAAAATGTAGAGAGGTTCCTGCACTACAAATGTTTTTTTTTTTCATTGAGAATTTATTCTCAATTATTCAGCCAATGATAGTAAATAAAATATATAATAAATATATTAAAATACATTTTTTGCATAGGATCTTTGTTAGAAGAAGCCCTTTTTTTTAATTTTAAGAAACAATATCATTGTCGGGGACACAGTTTGTCAATTTCTTTTCTAAGACGTTATATCTTATATCTCTGTGTAAATTACACAATTAATTTAAAATGCTCTTTTGTTTGACAAAAACACTAGATCTCCCTGACTTTTATTTATGACTTGAATAAAATGATTTATTCAAACTTGAAATATTTGTGTTGGAAAGTGTGAAGGAAACCATCTGCAACTTTAAAAAATATTGTCCCAAGGGACTAACATTGATCTATATATCACTTTTTGCTGTCAAAATGTACCCATGCAATCTTACCTCATACAATGGCCCCAAGCTGTACAAATGTTCATCACTGTTAATTAGATTCATGTTAGGGTTTGGTTCTTCAATAATGACTGAGAAATGACCAACTCAGCTCCAGTGAAGCCACAAGAATAACAACCAATAGCACAATATCATAAGTTCCAGGTTTGCAACAGCAGCGTTTATAGCCGTTTGCCAGAGCTAGTCTGAAACACACTGCCCTCGAGATCAGCGGTGAAATAAGTCCTCAGAAATGTCTGTACTAACCAAGCATTATCTGTTGGTGATTATCTAGCACCACTGCTGAGGTAGTGTGATCCAGTGCACAGAAGTGGCCCCGGGGAACCCTCCCTTTTCTCAAGAACTAATGTTTACAATCATTTAGGAGCGTCCGTGGAAGGCATACAGAAGACACTGGCGTATGTTTGTCTCCGTTTTGAGGATTGTGGTTAAGCTGAAGCTCATCTGGCAACCTTATGGGCTGCTCATCCACTCTAAAGCTCCTGCCGTTCCTTCCTCTCCTGTCCTCATCCCTCCATCAGTCTTTGTGTTTTTCCCCACTTTTCTTTTTTGTTCTTCCCTGTTATCTTGTGATTATTTAATCATTTTCTTTCCCTCTCTAATATTGCTGTGTTTTTTCATCCAATTTTCTTCTCCTCATACTATGCTCTCAACACGTCTCCTCTGTTTTTGTGAAACCACTCATCGTATCAGCTGTCTCTAGTCATATATGTCATCCACTGGTATGTGCTGATGTCTGAGCTTTTGTAAGCCTTTCATGTGTGCATCATGTGTTGCAATGGCTGGAATGGGATGTAGCTCAAGTAAATCAATTTGTCATTTGAGTAAAATCTGCTGAGTGCACGGGTTCATGAGCAGGTTTTGTGGTTCATTTTCTGTCTTCTCTCCCATCACTGTTTCACTTTGTCCCAAAATGGCCCCAGAGATCCACCGCTCTAATAAATTTAGGGAGAACAGGAATATCAGCATTGGTTATATCTTTCATTAAAACCAATCCTGCTTCTACTTTTACGGCTGACACATTACCTGACCTTCTCGTTGAGTTAAGTTTAATACCAGACTGACGTAACATGTTTAATGCTAGACTGACGTAATGGTCTGACTCAGCACTGATGTCACTTCCAGAAGAAATACATGAGTGGAGCGAAATTAAGTCTTTCATTCCAATTTGATACATTTCCCGTTTGGAAAAAAAAGTGACACCAACTCATGCAGAATGATTGCTGGCATCATTGCACTGTGTGCAATAAGCAGAAAGTGCTGTTAGATGGTGATCTGAAATGAGTGCTGCAGAGAGACCGGCTCCCTGAAATGATTTAAAATGAGCAGAGGCTGGTCCCTCCAAATTTGAGACATTTATTTAAATTTATTAAATTCTGGTAATGCACCAAAAAGACACAGCACAATGCAGTGTCATAAAGTGAAGGAATCACAATTAGAAACACTTGGACTCTGAAACATAAGAGTGCTGTGGTTTGAGTAGTGGGACGGCATCTACATCTGTTTGCAACTTCGGAGAATTGGGATTCAGACTCAGCTCATACAAATATGTTTATTACAGTGAGTTATCATTTAGTTAAAGTTTTTTCTTATTCAACCATAACTAAAAACTTTGGGTCAGCCTTAACCAACATTATTTCTGTTGCCTAAATGTAACACTATACTTAACTCTTACTGCTCAGCAACTTTAGTTGTAACTGTGTTCAAGTAATTATTTTGTAACCTGTTTCTGTCACAAACAGCTGAAATTGTTTGACACGTCAATGTTATTGTCACATAATCCAATTGATAGTGAGGGAATATGTCATTCATGTAAGTTGTGTCCACACAAAATGTGTTGGCTGTAGTCCTTAAAAATCTTTTCATAGCAATGCATAATAAAAGGTTTAGCCAAATAGTTATGTCCTTATCGAGCCCTTGTTTAATCTTGCAAGCAACACATCAAGCTACTGCTCATCCTACATGTTGGATAGACTAAAGTCCAGATGCACTTCAAGCATTGTAAAGCCTCTGCTAACCATTTCCATCAGTGTATATGTTTTTTGTCCAACATTGCATTATATTTCAGAAGTGAATGGTTTTCATTCTTTTCAGTTTAACATGAAAAGCATGTCCTTCAATCATTCACCCTTGTGCAGTAATTCACTTCACATACACACAAAAACCTGAACTGAGCATGCAGAGGGCATGCACTGTTTTAAAATATGATCCCCTCTGTTGTGTTCAGGTGCTTGTCAGAAGGTAGGAAAACTGGATGCAAAATTCGAAAACTCATTAATAGTTGGATTGCCATATTAAACTGCTGAATTGGGTTTGACTTGGACAAATCTGAGTGATTAACGACTCAAAGGAAACAGATCATATGTACTACCACTTCTTCTTAATTTTTAAGTCTTTCAATTAAGATCCAGCTCCAGAACAAGAACAGATTGGTAAAAGAAAGGTGCATTTGATGAAGTTTAGGTCCTAAGTATTCATAGTTTTCATGTGACATCACAATCCAAGGAATACGCTCCCTTGGAGGGGAAAAAGACGTTATTTTCTGCTGCCTGCCAACCAATAAGCAAAAGATACACTTACTTTGAGTTTATTACTTTTGCCAAAATGCTGGATGGTTTTTGTGCTTTCAGATTTACTAATCGAGGAAGAGACAAGCCTGGGCTGTGTTAGGTGAGGGATTACCCAGAAGGTAAACGTAAACATACAGCAGTGGAGCGGCGGCAGGGACCTGGTGGTTTTTAACGGTGGAAATGCGGCATCGGATGCTGCAACTTTATACAGACTGGAAGTGCCCAACACTTGCACTTTGTGTTCATATCTTTGTTTTTCTTTAGTTCAAAGGTCATGCAAATAAAATTTGACTGCTTTTGCAGCGTCTCTACAGGGGAGCGGCGGTGTTGGTCTGTTGTTTTTTCCTCTAGGTCACCGCGCATGTCACGTGACTGAGAACTATGAATTGCAGAGGAAGAAAACATGCTTGTATGCTAATTACTGTGACATAAGTACTGTTTGATCTCACTGCAGGACTTATGCACTGTTAACACCAGCACCAGGTGAGACGGCAACAAAAACTGACTAACACACACACACACACACACACACACACACACACACACACACACACACAAGAGAAAACACAGCTGAGGAGGAAATGGCATCCCGGGGTCTCTAGCTGGACCAGTGTGTTTATTTTCCTCCCATGGTGCACCAGAGCCAAGCTGCTTAACACAAGGCTGTTGTTCCTGTGGGGCTCTGTATACTGTATGTGTGTATGTTAATCGTTTTGCAACTGTGTGTGCATGCACTGTTGGTAGTATTAATATTACTCTAACACATGGGCAATGTGTGAGTGCATGTTTTTTTTAATTACGTATAATTACAGTCAGTAAAAATTGTGCATTTTGTCAAGCCTATAGTACATGTACCTTTATACTACAAACACAACTAGTGAAGTGGTGGGAGCAGAGAGTAAGCTTGGGGCCTGAGCGTCGGATAAACGTTTGGTTTTCCCCGCTGCCTCTGCCTGTGTCTGGATTATGAAGGGCAGATATACAGCACTTCAGAGTGTGCCAATTAACAGCCCCAGCAGCGGCCGCCACACAGGAGGGCCCCTCATAAAGACTCACCCTATGGTGTAAGCCCTGCCACTTCCAAGTGCTTTATCCGGGGCCGAGCCCATACACACAGCTGTTAAACTGGCAGGTTTTTAAGCAGCCCCGGCATCGCCGACAGGCCCAGGAGTTCATAAAGATTTTCTCAGCAAGTGCTTTTCCAAGGAAAGAGAGTGAGATGAGAGGAAGTAGACGTGGAGGGAGGGAGGGTGAGCAAGGTGGCTGGGCAATCATGGGGCAGACCTCGCTCAGAGACAAGATAGAGCCACCATGCTTTCTGCCTTCATCCCTCTCTCTGTCCCTCTATCTCTCCATCTCTCCTTCCGTTCTTGACTGCACTCTTCCCCCTCTTTTTTTTCACGTGTAGAACCAGTGATTGTGATGGTGGGCAAGCCAACAACAGGCAGGGGGTGGCCTGCTGAGGACTTGGAAGTTGGGATAACTCCAATCGTCCAAGCCACTGCCACCCCTGCCTGTCACATACCAACTGCTGGCATTTGAACAGCTTTGATACATATTTTAAAGGCTGCAGTGCATCAGAACTGTACTAATCTTAGTTAAAAGGCAAACCACCATATACCGTTCTTTTTTTTCCTGCATAGAAGCCCAGCGGCACATGCTAAAAATTGCTGGGATGGAATGACACACGAGCTGTGCATGGATTGACAGGCTCATAAATTTTTTAAAATGAGCAATATATATATATATACTATACACTGTATTCATAAACCCATTGGCCAGTGTATACAAAGCCAACACAGAAATCTCACTTTTACAGTGAATGCACTGCAAACCGATTATTGCTTTACTATTTCTATGTCAGGAACTGGTTACAAAAATAAGATTTTTTTGTTTACCTTTTTGACAAGGTGCAAGAAATGATCTAGCAAACAACGTACCCATTCACTTTTACTTAACCATATTTAATTAGGATTTTGTTGCCAATCGCTGCTGAATAACCAATGTCTGTATTTCAAACTTTTAGTTTGTCTAAACCAGAAAAGGTCACATAAAACTAATGTAATAATTTTATATTACACATATTCTGAGTTATCAGTAACTGCGAGTCTTAACAGTGAGACGGACTTTGCGCATTGCATGAAAGATCCAAATGTTCAGTGCTACTGTGATAGTGGAGAGAACTGCAAGCCGACTGAACGGCACGCTAGATATTGTTTTACCAAAGCCGTGTGGGTTGTGTGCATGGCTGCAAGCTAACTGCATATGCGTGTATGCAGAGATGTCCAAATATGTCCATAATATGCACATTTGTGAGTCCGTATAGTTTGTGTATGTGTTATGTGTTAGTTTGTGCATGCTTGCACTAGCAGCCGAGGGTCCACTGCCATTGTTCCTGCGGCCTGAAGCAGAGATAAAGCAGTAGAAACTGAGCTGACCACATGCTAGACAGTATTGGCCACAGATGTGCCCAGACAGATCACAGAGAAAACGTGATGGCATTTCCTCAAGATGTGGATGTGTATTTTTAAACTTTGATGTGAACATGATTTGCCATGAAAAAATGCTTTGTTCGCATGATTCACATGGTCTCAATAACGGAGCTCATACATATTGTATGCCTATCCAGAACTTTTTTTGTCTCAGTAATAGTGTGTGTTGATCTCAGCACATTTAGCAGCATGTACAATGAGTTTTCTGGTTAAGAAAAATGGTGCACGTGGTTGAATATTACTTTGACGACAAGGATAACATGCATGGCATGTCAGTGGCTGAGACAGTTGGTATCAAGGCTACAACAACATTGTGTGATATTCTTCACTCTGAGGTCAGTATGGCCACAGGTCCTTTGTGTTGATTTCTCTTTGAATGCATTAGCCAAGCAGTTAAAATACATGACGTGATTTAATAAAATGTGATCAAACAAATGTTAACATCTAAAGGCTGTCATACACATGCAACATCTTAAGGCTGTGTAGATGGATATTTTGTCGGCAGCCAACAAACATTTTTTCTTCTGTAATAGTGTTTTTCCTCACCGAAAACCATTGTGTTATCCATGTTGACTTTATCTAAACTGTCACTTCTCATGTGGTCCTCTTGAACATCCTCTTCTTCAAAAGGTTGCCTGTGTACAATGGATGTATTTATTACTGAAGTTTAAAGAACCGGTTAAAAATCATAGAAATCATTGTGGAACACAACTTGGTGTCTGGGTTGGGCGAATGGACGAAAATATTGCTGCACCCACACAATCGGAATGCACGAATATATCAGCAGTAGCTGGTTGGAAAAATTTTAACATATCGCCCATGCCTGCTTGGTGCACTATATGTTTCACGTTGATTTGAACTAATGTTGTCTTAACTGGCTAGCATTATTTTTCAGTGTTTACATAAATTTGATCCATACTCCTGTGATTCTCTTGGAGCTGCTCTTACATAATTTTGTGCTTCAAACATTTAGAAATCTATGCATGTGTGCCTGTAAATGATTCACTAAAGAAAATCACCAAGTGGATGCTGAAGGGAATAAAATCTCATCTCCTCACCATAATTTGCATGACATACTTTAACACCATGTGTTATGGTGGATAGCTCTGCAGTTTATATTTGACATGGCTGCGTTCTGGTGAAACTCCTGGAATTCTGCGCCATGGGTCTTAGCTAACATTACATGGGGCACTGTACAGGGGAACAGCAGGCGTGAAGAAAGAGCCACTGGTTCAAGCAGAGGGGAAAGGTATCACTGCAAAGTAGTCTGGCTGTTGACCGGCCTGCTCTGTTTAGTTCAGGTTTGCGTGTGTGTGAAGTGATAGGTCCAACACATTGTGTTCTTGTTCTGCTCTTCTTCTGTTTCAGCTTTGGCAGGTGACTCATCATTGGGTGTACTGGCTACTGTACACTAGGTGACAGCTTCTGACATTGTAATTGTCTGCTTTGGGCAAGGGGATGGAGGGTGTAATACATCTCATGTTTCCTTTCAGTAGAAATTATTGATAACTAGAGCAGAGAGGTTGGTATCACTAACCTGGCCTAAGCAAGTCTGAGTGATGATGGTAATTTGGGTTTGCAGATAAATTCTGGAACCAGTTAAAATTATCTGGAATCCACTGATCGTCAAAAATATACAGAGATTTAACTTTCATTATGCACCTTTATATCTAAAATTTGCCATCTGTAGTCCATATGTGAAAAAGAAATACTCCTGCCGATCATGTGTATTTTTAAATCAAATAGTAGCAACAACTTTCATGCAAGGTGCTGTTCCAACTACACAAACCAAAATATAAATACAGTATATGGAAGACGTTAATGGCAAGACTAAGTAAGTTCCTATACGATCAGTACAATAGTGTTGAGGTCACATGTCAAAAGTTACTTTAAACACTGACATGACACTTTATATTACGACTTTACAGATGCCACCTAATCAAATGTAAATTTAAATAATAGTTTTATTATATAACCAAATTCAAATCACACATGACTAATTATTTAGTTATACTTGGTGCTATAAATAATAACATCTATCACACTGGATTTAATGGAACTTGTCACTCTCCATACATGTTGAAATAAACTTGAAAAGTGAAAAAAATGTACAAAACGTATCATTTGCACAGCCTCAGCAAACTCTCACTCACACTCTATAAACTGAAATTTTTCAACACAGTTAAAAGAAGGAAAGCAAGAGAGACAGGGGCAGAAATGGAGAGTTGGACAGAGAGAGAAAACATTTCACATTAGCAGGGGAGACGATGGTGAGTTGCATTTGATATCACCTTCTGCGCTGCACATGTGCTGCGAGTGTTCAGAGAGAGCAAGAGAGGGAGAAGCATCCTCTGCTAAATGGAAATTCCTGTGCTTCAGCCACAGCTGCAGTATGACACTTCAGATGGCCGCGCTTCCCTTTGTACAGCCCCCTGGAATTAGCCCAAACCACAATGGCATCACATCAGAAACGATGGCAGGAAAATCAGACTTTATTATCTAGCGCTGTGGAAATGTCTGCGCTTGGAGGGAAAGGGGGCACGAGGCCCTTGGCTTCCCTACCATGTCAACCTGCATTTTATCATTGAAAACAAACACACACACAACTGTCTTCAAATAAGTGTCAGCTAACCCACTGTTGATGATACCTGTTATTACGGATGGCATGGCACAGCAGTAAAATGTAAACACTGGTACACGTTTCGTTTTCCTTTTTAATAATGCTCTAATTTGGGAGGCAATAAAAACAGTAATTGTGTACAGATTGCAAAAGCAGGTATTCTGTTATATGACATACATGGTACAAGGTACAAGGTAGTTTATTAGTCATTATACAGCACAAGGCTGCATAACAAAACACATTTTGTAGTTCCTTCATGCTACACATACAACATATTAAGTGAAGGCCTATATTAAAATATGGTAACATATAAAATAAAATAAAACATAATATACACCCCAAACATTCCACATTTTTGAATTTGCATCTGGGGTGAATGTAAACTGCAATAACCAGATGATAATATGAAAGTTTCATTTTCACAATAAACAGTCTAACATTTGGGAAACAGAGTCCATGTTGACTGCGTTTGAGCACCAAGCATCATCGATGTAAAACACAGAGTCCACTTCCTCTCATCTTGCTGGAGTCTTGCGCTCACAGCTCGGAACATGGACCGACTGCAGAGTGCTCCGGGATGTTGATGGTGCAGGTCTCTGTAACGATGTGGGCACAACAGTCTCTGAATTCTGTTATCTGGTCAGTATGAGTCCCATTTTGTCCAGACCGGATCTGTAGGAGCAGAATTAAATCATAGCTTGGCCAGCATGGCTCCTTTCCTGGCTCTCTTTCCTCTCTTCTGAGTGATCACCGCTCACCGCTCACCGCTCACTGCTCACCGTTTTTTACAATGTATCTTTTACTGCAGAGACATTGACACTGCACTATAATGTCATATTGAACTGATACTGCATTAGGACTGAAGAAACATTGTTCCCACAAGCGCTGGGAAGGAACTCTCTACTAACAAAGATAAGTAGTATCGCAGAAAATAAAACTTTCCATCAAATTGTGTTTGGGGAGGGGATTCACTTCAAAGAGATCTCAACAACAGTGCTGTCTGTCTAATTTACGTTTTCAAGCACATGCCAAATGTAAAAACCCCAATTTTGAGGAGTGTATAATTACAGGGAGAGAATGAATGACTATAAATACCCCCATCATTACTAGTCCCTCCTGAAGAACATGATCCATACTGAAGGATAATTAAGGCAAAATATTTCTGATCCTCCAACAGACTGTACTTGGAATTTGTGCACACGTTCATCGTGCATGGGTACGTGCTTGTGTTTGTGAGAGAGAGGGAGTGTGCCTGTGTGTGTGTGGGGCGTGGGGGGGGGAATCACAAGACATTTCTCCCCTAAATATAGTTCTGTTCTGGTAGAGCTGCTATGTACGGATACTTCAGGAGAACTCAAGACAGACCAGCTTTAATTGGTTTGCAGTCATTAATGGAACAGAAGCATAAATCGAGTACAAGTGTGTGTCTGTGTGTGTGTGTGCCTGAACATGAGCGCTTGTGTGTATATTGGACCCTGTCAATGCCCTTTAAACAACAACAGACACATGGAAATAACTTTGATCAACAAACATGTAGCAAACAAGAAGATAATAATGAACCTCTATGTTCAGCCGAGGTCTCTTAAAATAGACCATTTCAACTGGGATATATCAGATTTGAGGATAATATTTCTAGATTAGGCCAGCTAATTAGTGCCCCAATAGTTGGCACAGCGTTTTGACTGAGACCCAAATAAGCATATTGTCCTCATTGCAGAGGAGTGAAGAAGCTTTTCTGTGTTCTTCACTCAGAGTCAGAAAGAATGTTCAACAGAGGAAAACTTTACTCGACTGCTCTCCCTGCCTTGCTTTGTTATCTCTTTCTCCCTTTTTTGCCCGATCAAAACATAAGAATGTCGCTTTGAGTGGCCAAATGAAAGAAAACCAGGCAAACATGCGAGAGACCGTGTTTATTTTCTAGTATATCTATAAGCCAGGCCAGGTTTTTGTGTCAGCAGGGGTCTGCATGGGTTGTTGAGTTGTTGTGAGTTGTTGCTGAACCGGCAGTGAGTCAGTCAGCCAGCCAGTTGTCAGGCAAGTACCAGTTCCTTGTTGCTATTTGTGTTTGAATGTAGTCGTGCCGAGAGCCTCCCTCCCTCAGTTTTCCCTTTTCCAACCGAATCCTCCAACCTCTTCCTGTGGCAAGAATCGTGTCTTACAGCAGCCTATCGCTCCTGGAATGAAAAGCCTGTGACCAAGGCATCAATTCCTTTTACTGCCATTATGTCGCTAAAACAAGGAACAGGAGCAAAGTAGTCAGCTAAACATGGTGAAGCAGGGTTCGATGGGGGCCCCGCTGTGGCTGCTACTGCCGGGCTCCAGAGACTTGTTGGTTGTTGTTGTGTGTTTCCCCCAGCTGGGGCCAGGGCTAGGGCCGGGGGTGGCTTTTGTATCATCGTTCGACCAGTGCTTCACTCATGAAACTAGATAAATGGATTAGAGGGGCGCAGATATGGGCGGGCATCTTTGAGAAAAGACAACGGAGACGTTGAAGGGAAGTGGGGGTTGGAAGAGGAGGGTGAAGGGACAGGAAGAGGCAAAGACATTTGTGTTGCTGGACTAACAAGGGGTCGAGTCGGTTGTAAGAATAGCATGCTTCTGCCAAAAGGACAAGAAAGAGATAAACTTTCCTCCCCCATGTACCCCACCCCAACACACACACACACAAACTCTCACTGTTCCACGCGCACACGCATGCACACAAACACAAAAACAACGCATAATTCACCCCTAAAATGAATGGATTGCCACAGTGTGACATGTCTTAGTTGCAGGGGGAGACGGTCCTTGTTCACCAACAAAAGGCTGCGGTATTATGGGGGGCCACAGGCTGTGACAGAATGCTAAATTGTTTTAGGGTCAACAACTTATTGTCTTTGCATGAGCCACAATTTACATATCTCCTGAGCAGCTTTTAGCATGCAGTCCTCAGAGGAAAATATCCAAACCTTGCCCTGCCTTTAAAAGAGTTACAACCTCTCAAAGGTTGCTGGAAATAGTTTTTATGAGTTGTTTTCTTTCCTTCTTTCTTTTTTGTTTTTAAACAGCAACACAATTATTTTTTTTAGTCTAGCAATGAGTAAATGGGTTATGATATAATTTAATAATAGCACAATTACCATAATATGAGCATTTTTTTAACTGTGTTTAACAATTGCAACAGTGTTTTTAAAATACAGATAATAATATGTATTTACCTCTGTAATTCCAAAGAGCATTATTCTTTAGCTATATTTACATTTGATTAATTTATCTGGTCTCTCTTTTTTTTTCTCTTCATGGTCTTTATTTTCTTTCCCTCCCCTGCAGTGGCCTAAGGCATGCGGGGAAGAAATGGCTAGAAGTGACAGCCTAATTATCAGCTCCAACTCCGCTCATTACCCATTAGACAATCCACTGTACATCCACTTACTAAATGCATAATTTTGTATATATTATGGAAACACAATATTATTGCCTGCAGCTAACGCCTTTGCGCTAACCCCACGCTGTTTCAGTACAAAAGAAATAAATGGGACATTGAGAGGTTATTTAATTTTAGCCCCAAAAGCCAGCTCATGAGAGGATGTCATGTGCAAATGGAGTGCGGATGGAGGGAGGGGAATTTGCAATTTACACACCTGCCTTTTACCGCCTCAATATTAGAATCATTATTGCCAAAGCACGTGTTGTAGCACAAGAGAAATTGACAAGAGTCAATTCGGGCTTCACATGGCTTTATATTATTCTAATTTCGACCGACCGATATCTAATGACGGGGCTGGGACACTCTTTTATCTCTACAGCTTGTAATATTTTATACCAACAGAGTTAGCACTACAAAGAAGCAGAGGAAAGAAAACAATAAAGGTGACTGTTCATACAGACAGACATATTAAACGTCCTTCTTGGGCTATACAGAAACCTAATTTATTTTCGCTCTTTTGATTGTTCTTAGACAGAGAGAAGCCTTTTTGCTATTTGCATATTATGTGAGTAAAGTTGTGTTAAAACTTTAAAAGCAGAATGACCCCGCTCCGGTCAACAAAACCTTCAGTGACCTTTGTTAATTTTTCCTCCACTGCCTGACTGTTTAACGAATGGCCATTGAAGTGACAGATTTATGCGCATAGACGTCCTCAACTGCCACACAGATATGGTCTAGTCAACGTTTACCAAGCATTTTTTTTTTAAAGGGACAAAACATCACTTTTGCTATTTGCTGTAATTTTATACAGCTATCTATTTGCTTAATTTGGAGGGTGTGCAGGCTTTTAAATGACATTACAACTCCAAAAAGCAGATTGTATATTGCAGAATAATATATCAAAATGAAAGATGATTTTGGCCCCTAACGAAAAATAAACATATTTTTATATAATAGTTTTGTGAACTTAGTTGCAAAATAAAGTGATTTCCAGTTTTGCTACTATTTTTATCCCTCTAGACTCTGTGATAACATACTGCACTTAAGTGCAATGAGTTTAAATATAACATCATATTGCATTGTGTGTGATGATACAGTTCTGGTGCACGTATTTCCATGTGATTTATAGCTCTTTGGAGGCTGAAAGCTGTTTCAAGCTTAAGCAATATATTACTCGCCTATAGAGGTCGCTGTGATATTGCAAAACAGATGTGCACAAGTCACTCCACAGGTTTAGGCCACTCGAATAATTCTCCCTCTGGAACAGCTCACTTCGCATCTTACTGTCACTTACAAAGGTGTCCTAACTCAAACTACGAACGCTTTCTCCGATAATACTAAAGCTATTTCAGGACAAATACATGTGTGCAGTTGGTTTCAACCAGACAATAACATTATCAGATGATAGGTAAATCTAATAAACAAACAAATAAAGAAATAAAATGTCAGTCACATTTTACAGAAGATCGTGAAAATGGTCCTTTTCCTTTTCTTATAATAATCGTGGGTGGTAGGCGCCTGCAAATAAAAAGAGCAAAACCCAATGCACAGATCATCTCCAATCACAGTTAATTATTGCACTGTCCCCTTATTATGTTTAAACCCCATTAGGCAGTCTTGGTAAATCAATATTTGCATTTGGTCTCCGATTGAGGAGCAAAGAAGCTGCTTTTATAGGCTAATGATCACTATCAGCCTCAGAACAGACAGGACCCCAAAACACAGGCCCTGCTCCACAAGGCCGACAGTCTCAGCCTCCCCCTCCCCCCAAAACGAAAATATTAATAATTTATCTTCGAATCGACTTCTCTCTCTGACAGATTAGATTTTAACCATTTGATTTTGTTTGGACTGGGCGTTCCCATATTATTACTTAATGACCTTCCCAGCTGCTCCTGTCCATTTTCTGTCACCAGCAACCATCTGGACACTTATTAGCACCTCAATGCATCCACGCTGCTTTCCTCCCAAACTTGAATAAAATTAAGCCTGGCTGCAGACTGCCAATATATATATATATATAATTTTTTTTTCTCCCATTCCCACCCTTCTTGAAATAAAAGTGGCCTAGTTTACTTTTCAAATAATGGTATCTTACATAATAATAATAATAATAATAATAATAATAATAATAATAATAATAATAATAATAATAATTATTATAATAATTATTATTATTATTATTATTATTATGAAAAAAGAAATAAAGGCTGATGATACTCTTGGGTTTTCTCTATAATTTCATTTAGTTTATTAGGCAAAATATACGATCTGGACAAATTCCTTCAACGCTTCCTATTTACAAATTTAAATCACTTGGTATTTACATTAAAGAAAGGACACCAAAAACACAGGATAGAGACAAAAATAATAATAATTATAATTATAATAATAATAAAGTAAAAAGTCTACCAAAATGTCCCTGCCTGCCTGGGAAAAGTGGAGAGAGAGAGAGAGAGAGAGAGAGAGAGAGAGAGAGAGTAACATTACAGGCGGGAGTATAGGCTACACAACAATAGAGGAAGTAATCCATCCATCCACAGGATATTACCAAATTACGTCATTTGTTCTGTACCGACTGAATGCTACGCTGCATTATTATTTCTCATTGTCCTTTTTAGGAAGTGTAAAGTCTTTTTTCTACTTTTCTTCTTTTTTTTTTCAAGCAGAAAAAAAATGTCTTGATCAAGCAGAGGAGAGAGCAGTGAGGACCCGTTGCGTGGCGTCTTGTGGACTCCTGGCGCTGGAAGGCAGAGAGGATCTGGATAAAGAATAATGCAGAAAGGTAGAGATAAATACCCCCGCCGTGTTTGGACAGCGGGTTTCACTATGCATCTCAAGTGTCTGGCTGAACAGACTGCAGTGCCCCCTCTCAATCCCTCACTTTTTTGAATAATAATATTAATACATAGCCTACTTATACTAATACATAATAATAATAGGCTACATCACAATAATTATTTTACAACTCCAAAAAATGTGTGTGAAAAAAAATCATCTTTGTGTAACCAATATTAACAATTATAATTCATGTGTATGCTTTTTATTTCTATATGACTGTTGCATAGAGAGAGGGGGATTTTGTACTTGAAACAGAGGTAAACTTATTTTCCCCTTTTCGGTAAGAGCGCTCCCCTGGGCTCCGGGTCTCCCAGGGGTCTTTAGGGAAAGCACACAGCCCAGACAGAGCCCGTTTTACTCGGTGACTTGATAAGTAGCCACACTCTCCCCAGAGGGGAGGAATTAAAGGGGGTGTGGGATAGGAGTCAAGACCCCAGTCACCCGCAAAGCAAACTGTGTTTAATTTATCTTTGTTTATTTTATTTTTTAGTGTTAGCATTGTTGTTTTATGTTGGGGGAAAAAAATAGACATCAACTTTGGGTTTGGATACTGGAATTCGTTGAACAGTTAGCCTAGGGTTTGCATCCGCTATATTCCTATGTATCTATCGAATAATTACTGGAGTTATAATTTTATCAATTTCCTGGGCTTCCCTAACGTTCATGTTTAATTTGAGTTTAACACTTTGAGTTAAAATTACTCAAATTAAACATGAGTTATTTTTACTCCTATTGGACATACTGCTGAAAAAAGGTCTAAATAAGCTCATAATTTGATTGATGCAACAAGCATGGCATTCTTATTTTATAATTTCATATCAGGCTGGAACTGCTCATTTTTTTTTTATGGCAACGTGTTTCCAATAATCAACAAACGCAAAAGAAGCGCAAACATGTCTCACCTGTCATGGATGGGTCGAAAGGAAGACTTCAGGATCTGTGTTGGAGGTGAATCAGACCTTACATCGTTTTCATGGTCTAAAAGGGAAAATAAGAATAAAAATAAAAACAAATAAAATAAAAACACTTTTCAGCACTAGCATGCTGGATGGATTATACATATATATATATATATATATATATATATATATATATATATATATATATATATATATATATATATATATACATATATATATATATATATATACACATGTATATACATATCTGTATTGCTAACATATATGAACATGCCTAACTAAAATGAACCCAGTGTTGTATATCCAGTACGTGAAGTGTGCACAGTGCATTTTTTAAAATTCTAATTATGTATAAATACAAGCAAGAATGAAATTCATATTAAAGTAATAGGTTGTAACCTATGTAATACATGTTCAGTATAAAGTTCGTAGCGCTTGCATGTGACTTTTGTGCGCGTGCACGCGTAGAGACTGTTCTCCTACCTATGTGCTTGGGACTGTGGGTCTCTGGTGGGACCTTGTTGTCATTGCTGAGTGCTGCTGCAGCCGCTACCGGCGACACCACCACTGATGTCGGCTGCTGCTGGGCCGGCAAGTGGTGGTTGTGGTGGTGGTGATGGTGCTGGTTTACTCCCAGAAACGACCTCACGTTCAGCAGGGAGTTCTGGCCCAGGAAAGCCCCATTTGTCCAGTTGTGGAACTTTCCAATCTGGCAAGTGTACAGTCCATGACTGGGGAGGAAGGCCGGGTGGGTCTGGATCTGGTGGTGGGGCGCTGATGAGTGAGTGGTGGCCGCTGGGGCACAAGGGGACGAGGGTTTCTGAGATGAACTATCGGGACTAGTAGCGGTCTCCGCTAAAGACCATATTTTAGGCTTATTGTTTGACGGGAGAGGAAAGCTCCCAGGTCTATCCGGGGACAAAACTCTTGTGGTGTTGTTGTTGTTGCCGTCCGAGTTCTCCTTACTCCCTGGGTGAACTGAAATTGGGCTCTTAGATTTGTCAAAGGCCTGATGGGCCTGTAGGGCGAAGGCCCGTCTTCTCTCCAAACTGTCCAACTCTCCACCTGCACCGATACCGCCCCTGTGGTCCCTGCTCCCCTCCGTTGATTTATCGTCATCGTCCTCGTTGCTCTGATCCCCGTCATTGTCGTCGATTTTGTCTATATCTATGCTCTCCAAATCAATCTCCTCCTCGTCTTCGTTTTTCTCCGCCTCGTCTCCACTGCCGAACAAGTTACCGTCCTCCCCGTCCTCTTTGCTCCTGCTTCCCCAGGTCACCTTGTTCTCCTTCTTGAGCCTCCTCCTGGCGTTGGCGAACCAGGTGGAGACCTGCGTCAGCGTCATTTTGGTGATGATGGCCAGCATGATCTTCTCCCCCTTGGTTGGGTACGGGTTCTTTCTGTGCTCATTGAGCCAGGCTTTCAGGGTGCTGGTGCTCTCCCTTGTGGCGTTCTTGGGCCTGGCCGGGTCCCCGTACTGAAACTGGCCGTATGGATAGAAGGCAGGAGACGTATGTGCTGCGAAGCTGGCAGGATGGACGCCAGGACTCTCCTTCAGCTCATACTGGGATCCCTTGAAAGTAATGGATAATTTTTTATAACAGCAGGATATTTCATTTAGCCTACATAGTCATTTTTGATACGCTGGATTGTAAAAGTCATGTTTAATATATAATTTTAGCTCATGGATTTTTGCCATGGTATGCATCTGCAATTCAAACAACTGAAAATGGCCTCCATGAAAAAATTAAAAAACAAGAGTTGCAGTTGCACCTGACTCTGAGCTTTCTACAAATAAGCTCCTCAACTTGCAAAATACTACATGCTAGCGCCACCTGCGCCTGCACAACTACCCTCTCAAAGGCAAACACTTTTCATACATGACAGTCTAATAACGGAGCAAATGAAGTCAACGGGACGAGAGAAAGTTCGTTGCATCAGTGTGAATGCACAGATGGCATGCAAATTGCCAGCTTTCATGTGTACCTGCCAAACTCACCTCCACACTCCTCAAGTATGTCACAGCAGTTTGAGGCCTAAGTTAAGTTTCCCTGGCGTGCCACACTTGTACTTTTGTGCCGAATTTAATCCCCTGCCTCATTTATATTTGCTTTGGACACAACAACTCACACATATCGAACAATTCGAACAACACACAGGCCTGGATTTTAGATATTAGCTCTTGTTTTCAAGCTTTAGCGCAATAGTCACTTTGGGCCTGATGCACACATTAGCCAACACGTTAACAAGTAATTTGCAAGTTAATTATTATCACCAGGTGCATTTTAGAGCAATAAATGTCTGACAATATCTCATCTAGACACAGTAAAAATCCGCGTGGCATTCATCCATGGCATAAAGATATACTGTAAACAAAACAAAGTCTGCACGATTAAAAGTTATTGCATATTTATAGACGAGGCTTTCCCTATGGGTGCTCATTTCTAACGAGCTGATGAAAATAATCTGGCGACGGTAAGAAACGAGTAAAAACTTTTACTTTACGCTGGTGCACATGCCAAAATACAGATCTATTGCACGGGTTATTCCTTCCATTTTAACATTGCAATCCACCCTTCTAACAATGCGAGATAATTATCGTATGCTTGGTGTAAATTATGTCTTTTGTTTGCACGTTTTCATT
Source organism: Micropterus dolomieu (assembly GCF_021292245.1). NCBI lineage: Eukaryota > Metazoa > Chordata > Actinopteri > Centrarchiformes > Centrarchidae > Micropterus > Micropterus dolomieu. The sequence goes on along the minus strand of NC_060152.1, from coordinate 22,593,554 downwards.
TATGGACGAATAAATCCTTTCCAGTGAGATTTGTTTTTTGTTTGCAGTCACAACTCAGACTTTTCACATTTCTAACTCAGCCAAGCAACAAACTAAACTGTCAAAACTAATATTTAGCCATGGATATTTAACAAAAAATCAGGCACTTTAGAATTCATTTAGATCTCTTGTTGAGAATACACCCTGCCATGGTTGTTGTTTTTTTCAGACGGCGGTGGGAACAAAGCATAGACAATTGTCCGTGAACAGAAACAAAATACAAAAATATTTATTCTTACCATTTGTGAGAAAAGAGCCAAGTCCGCGCTGGTGTAAGGTAAGAAAGCGCTGTAGTTGTGTGCGTACGGGTTGGCGTACATGCCCAAAACCGACGTGACCGCCGCTGCGGTGGCGGACGGACTTCCCCCGATTTCGGTGCTCCCTCCCCGGGACGAAGGTGTAAGCACTCCCGGTCTCTCGCTCCCATACACCGCCTGGGAGGCACTTAAGTACTGCGGGTAGCCTAGCTGGGGGAAAGACATCTCCACCGCCGAATTGTCGCACAGCCGTATCGTCCGACAAACCGTGCGTAAAAAAGTGTGCGAGAGAAAAAAGAAAAAAAGGAGAAGTGAAGGGAAAGTGTTTAAGCCAAAGTCACAGCTACTACAGACATGCAGTGGTATGCAGTCAAAATAACCCGCTCTTAAATCTCGACTTCCTCTCTTTTCTCGCGCAAAGTCCGCTGGATGTGATCTGATCAACAATTGCGCTCCGACTGACGCGCCTGGCCCTGAGGTCTCCAGGCTGATCTCTCAGATACAATTTGAAGTTGATGCTTTGATTGGCATCCCCTACTTGAGCCTGCAAGCTCCTCCTCGTTTGGAGCAATGTGGATAATGTGAATATAGAGTGAGCACATTGGCTGGGGCCTCTCTCTCTCTCTCTCTCTCTCTCTCTGTCTCTCTCTCTGACTCTCTCTTTCTCTCCCTCCCTGTTTGGACTTATTGTATGTTAAATGTTCAAGCATTAGAGTCTATTCACCGAAGGCTTTGATTGTTGTATGACAACCTGTCTACACGATTTTACAGCTGTCCGACACAGGGGGAAGTAAACCCGTCAGAAGAAGGAACTTACTTTGAATAGATTTAAATTGTAATTAAAGGGGGAAAATGCCTCTCCACAGAGGAATTAGTATTTGGTATCACGGACTGCTGGTGCGTTTATTTAATTTAATGTGTCTAATGTGTTTAATTTAGTATCTTCCTTCAAGTTTGGATTTCTTCTTTGTTGTGTTCTTCATTTAATGTTTTCAAAATGTATATAGTTAATTGTGTTTGTTAGGATGAGATATTCTAACAGAAAGGTTTTAATAAAATTACCAAATAAAAAAATAAAAAAATATTATCAGCCATGTATCTACGATCTATATTTAAAGATTAAATGGCAAATTTCAAAACTTTTTCTCCAAAAGTCAGAGCAGTTAACTAAAACCTTGCAAATCTGTCCATATCATTTATAAATTATGTATGTTTTTATTGACTTCTGTTTTGGTTTTCTTTGATTTCTTCATTAAGGTTTAATCAGCCAAATTCTCCCTCTGTTTTTCTCACCCTCTTTCCATCTGCACGCGCGCGCGTGCATGTGCGTGTGTGCGTGGACTTAAACCAGATTGCTGTTGTCCTTTGTAACAACAGAGCCACTCCACGTTTCCTTGTTCTGAGTAAAAAGGACTGACGAAAAGCCGGGAACATCTCAAACACCGAGGCACCAAAGTCTGCAGGTCCATGTACGCGCCACAAAATATCATCAATTTACATTTTTGTGTCCCTCATTTTATTTACACATAAACTCAAAAAAGTGAGGATGAAGAGTAAGTTATCCCTCATAGTTCAGAAACCTGTTCACTGTAACAACGGCGTGCACAGCTAATTACCGTTTTGCAATTTATATGTTCTATTTTCTTTTATCAGCTTTCCGGAAAAAAAGATACATAATTCCACAGGAACTGAATTGAAAAAAAAAAAATTCTGATGCTATAGCTTTGGCCATCTCCTCTTGAACCGCTTATCCATTTTCAAGCTCAGGAAAAGGAAGGGTCGGACTCTAACCTACTCTCCTTTCCTTAGCTGTCCACTCCTGACACACAGCCATGTGGCTCACGAGAGGGGGGCGTTCATGTTTTAACAGTTCTATTTTTATTTTATTTGATTCTTATATCACCCACCTCCCGAGTCAACGGGGGTATTCTGTAGATCTAGATTTAATGCCTTAACGACTGAAGCCCAAGAAGTCAGTAGATTTTGATCTGCACCAGATGGCTCCGAGTGGATATTGCCGAGCGCCGAGGATCTGTTAAAAATATCTGAGGGGCACTGATGGTAATCTGGGTAACACATCAGAAAGGAGGGGAGGAATGGCAATTGTGATAACCCGCTGGAAATGTGTGCAGGGGGCTAAATATGCTGGTTGTGGTGAGTTGGTGGAGGGGGGCTGGGTGTTAAGAGACAGAAAATATCTCTAAATGTAAGTGAAAGAGACATTACAGAAACGATAAAATTGTATATACATTTTGTATGTATAATGTATATACATTTTTATCTTTTCTGTAATTTTTCTTTATTAACAATAATAATACTAATAAAAATAATAATATGATATTACATATTACACCCACCTGGATTTGCGGATTTCGTTTTTCCCTTTTTTTTCTTTGAAGAAAAGTTTTTTGTTCTTTTTTTGAAAAATAGAAATTTTGCTCCTGGTAAACAATGACACGTGTTGAGGGCAATAAACCATCACCTTTAACTGATTTATTGAGTCTTGTTAAACTCTCATTACCACCACAAGCTCCCCAGCTTCAACCCAGCGAGAGAGAGAGAGAAAGAAGAGAGAGAGAGAGCACAAAAACTTTGTCTCGCAGTCCATCCCCCCTTTTTTAAACTCGTCCACAACACGTTCACTTCTAATGCGTTTCCCTCGAAACAGATGGCCATCTGTATCTGTCGCTGTACAACACACACTAGCGTCCACGCACACGCGATGACATGCACACACCGTCATAACTTAACGGTTTTTGAATACTCTCTCCCTTTGTAAAAAGAAAGAAAATCCTCAAGCTGCTCATATTAGATATTTTTATCATGTAAATCTACAGGAGGCACTTCATAAGCTGTTATGCCTTAATGGCTCCATTCTACTGAGTCACTAAGGTAGTGGATCTGTTCTTTCTAACTGCCTGTGTTCCACATTTTAAATTTCCTGTCACCAATTTCATCTTTACATTTTTATTTTCTTGGTATCTGCCTTCTGCAGAAAAACAATCTAGACACTGTGTTAATATTGTTTATATGCTATTGATGTGTGTATGTGTATGAATGGAAACTGGCTTGCATGCTCAGCTACATCTACCCAAATTGTCACCTACAACACCCCAAAAATAAGAGTTCCAGGGCCAGTGAGTTTGAAACTAAGGCTATTAAAAGTAGACCTACTGTACATTTTGTTTAATAGATACTATCATATTCAGTGAAAAAAAATGATAGCATACAATTAAATACAGACAAGTAAAGTTAACACATTTTAAAACTTTACTATATCAAAACAGATATAGTAGCTGTGTTTTTACAAACCAAGATTATGTTTTATGATTGTTGTAAATGTGTTGTCACGTTTTTTTTCTCCCAAGAGGATGCATGTGTGACAGTCATGAATATGTAAACAAACAAAAATGTGCTCTTCTGTAGCTAATTAGCTGTTATCTTTGTTTGATCATATTTTTCCCCTAAGTTATATTTCCTTAACTTTTAATAAAAATATCAGCATCAAAATTTTGTTTTAAATGGCTGTTGTACTTCAACACGCATGTGTCACAAAGATGTTAGTAAGGGGTCATGTCAAAATAGTCTCATAATATTGAAACCTATATACGCTTGAACTCAGGCCTCTACCTACTAAGCCAACACATAGACCTAAATGACTCCGACTGAAGTCAAAAAGAGTGAACCTGCATTACAATAACACCAGTTATGTTGACAGTTGGCTACCACCGCAGAGGTCAAGGGTGTCTCTGTGAACTAATAACTGTGGTGAAAGATACTCCTTTCCTGCCTCTGGGAGTGCCAAAGTTGAGGAAAGGTTAAGAATCCACAGAATGTCTCTTTTGTGCTTTTCTCACAGATTATCAAATTAAGTGTTGAAACCAAAACTCCTTTTCCCCCTGAAGAAAAAAGATTAGATGAATATCAATTATGACAATTGGACCATCACAAGTGTTAGACCTCTTCCCTTTAACATCGCACACAAACAAGTACACTCAGGCATGGACTCCCTGAACTGCATCAGAGCAACTAAGCTATTTAGCTGTGGGGTTATAGTCGGAGGACAACTGGTGTTACCGTGAGACATTTGATACACAGACAACTGCACCACACCTATAGGTAAGGAAACAATTTCCTGGATAATAAAAGAGGTCTATTCTGGGTATTAAAAGGTCAAGACCTTATGCACTTCACAGATAAACACTTGAGGGTTGGTGTTCCCCAGTTTTAACGTAAAAAAGAACTTTGAGCTCAAATTGTTTGTAATTTTAAAAGTATCTTGCAGCAGTTGGAGGTGCAGTATAGTTTATCCAATGCTGTACATGTTTAGCCCTGCAACTTCCCAGTTTCCCATTTTAATACGAGGGCATTAGTGTGCTTTGGCCCATATAGTATGATGCTCCAAAAACATACCCGTAATTTTGCAATTGTTACCATGTCCGTATCTCGTAATTGTTGTATATATTTAAAAGGAAAGAGCCATACATAGACATTGTTTGCCTGAAATTAACTAATTCAAGCTGCCATTCGATATGACCGTGTGCATTGCACAGTGTTGAGAGGAAGTCCTCTGTGCCAGAAAAGTAACATGACTTTCTAAATAATTGCAGTCCCGATCTTGGTCAAATAATTGTAATTTATGCTGTTGTTTTGTGATCCCTCATTTCAATCAATGTCATACAAATGGGCAACCCTCTTTCCTGTAACTTATGTTTATATCCGACCAGTTATGTTTTTTACATTTTTTTTTTTTAAGAGACAAACAGAGTGCAGCTTGTTCACATCGGAGACTGGGGTATCTTAAGTCTTACATGTTTAGATTTATGAAAAAAAAGCTCTTCTGTTAAAGTTGGGGAAATATCTTGGTTTCAGTTAATTGCTGATCATGTCCTGTCTTGTGCTTTAAGTTACTTTTTATCGTTAATATTATTAATTTCATTGTTAAACCAAGGACATGGTCTTTCCCTCTTTAATCGTGCTTCGGCTGTTATTAGCAGATATTGTAGAACAAAAACAAACAATGTATGATGTGTTTTGCAGATAAGTGCAGTATCCGCATTTAGTGACTTGGCAGATATTTTTATTAACAACTTGTCCTTATTATGTTGATTAAAGGGATGCTTTATGCTGTGCTGAAAATGTATTTTCTGTTGCAAATTAGTAGTGTGTGATTTATTTATTTGAGAAAGGGCTGAAAAAGGTGGAAGTAGGTGCATTTAAGGTAACTCACGCTGCAACAAAAACACAGCTACTGCCATTGTTGATATAAGGTGTACTGAACAAGGCCAGACTCAGGGGGTGTTACCTTGTTAAGTATTATCGTGATTAAATAGCTCATACAAAAAAGTCTTGCCTGCTACCACGTTGAGGCAAAATTGCAGGGGAAACACATTGCAGTACTTCATTACTGTTGACAAGTTTCTTGTAACTCATTCTGGCTTCTAACTGCATGCCATACAAAAGACAACCGCTGAGGATCTGACTTTTTTCCTCCCCAAGGGCATTCTCAGGGGTGGGTAATGAATGGGTGGGCCCAGATTTTGATGTGGTTAGGGGCCAAGGGGAGAGAAATGTGAGAAGGGGTGTTAATTGTTTTGGCTCTTTGCTGGGGAAACATATCAACATTAGATCTAATGGAGGTTAAAGACTCTCATTGCCATAGGGGCTGGAGCTAATGAATAGCTATAGCTAGCCAAGTAGAGAGAGGGATGCTGTGAGAGGGGAGAAAAAGAGGATGTTACTGGCCTTTAAAATGTTTCAACTGAATTGAGCTAAGTGTTTCACTGCAGTATTGACCCAAGAGGATTAACATTAAGAACTCATCAAAGTATTTTTGTATGAAAATATATTTTAAACTACTACTTTTAAGTTACTACTAAAAATGTAAGCACAGCTATTTTCAACTACAGTAAGTGACCTCAAGGACAACTTCAATGGGTAATGAGTAAAGAAAAGAAAATATATCTACTAATTTAAAGTATTATTGCTATTTAATTTACCGTCACTGAATATGAACACTTCCTAATTTTAAACCTGTTGTGTTGAGATTCACAAATACTGTACAAGTCAGCATACATTTGATCACAACAGCTAAGACTGCAGAAGCAAATTAACCATTTTGGCAATTCCCAAACTAATTCCATTACTTGGTCTTTAACTCCTCCATGAATAATCAACTGAATCCTAGTGAGCCAACAGGCTACAAGCCACAGACTCCCTGTCTATACTGTATGTGCACATCTGCAATTCAGTGGCAGATGTATGCAAAGTACAGTAAATGTGTGGACAAAGAGAACAGTGATATCAAAGTCTTCTTTTTGTCCCACGTATAAATTTATGCAATGAATGAGGGAGACTCAAACAGTGGTTTGAAGAGTAAGTCTCCCATTTCAGATTCAGTTTATTTGCTGCCTTGGAAATGGTGAAAAAATGGGAGCATGCAAATCTGCTTTCAGATGATACAATCCCCACGTTTATTTATCAACAGATTTAATTGAATTTTAAGGAAGGGCCTTCGTGGGGAAAAAGATTTTTGTACACTGAAGTATTCTTTTGAAATTACACCCTTTGATAGTGGTGTTAAGGATAGACTTATAGATAAAATGATCAACAGACAGCATGACAAATGGAATTTTAATGAGTCTGTTTCTTTCATCTGTTATCATGTTGTGCTGCTTTTTTGCTTTGGTGTGTCTTTGTACCAACTATTGATAGTAGTTGAAACCTGCTGTTTTTATGTTACTGGACATGCTTCCCGGGATACCGCGGCCTCTCACTCTTAACTATCACCTTGATCACTGATCACTGATCAGACTGACTCAGTTTCAGTTGCTTTGGGGTTTAACTTCCTGGATTGTTTATTTGGTTATAAACACACAAGTCTAAAAAAAATATAGAGAGAAAAAAAATAGTCTGACTTTTCAAATATTGCTGTCATAGGGATATTTGGATGAGTGGTCTTTTTCTTTCACTCACTTACGAAAACTATACAACGTGTATATTTTTAGCAACAACTACCTTTCACTAGTTTTCTGTCACAAGATATTGTTCTTGACATCTGTAGGACCAGAAATTACTATTTGAATTCAAATCATTGATATGATCATGGATCCTGAGTAGGGTAACCATTGGTCCCACCCTCTGACCTTTGGGTGTTATGGGGTCACAGATGAAAACAACAGTCTGTCAAATTCACTTAAGCAGTAATGAGTTATAAACACAGTGATCTGGGAAGGGGAGGGGTGTGTTAGAGGGCAAACACCCTAAAAAAACAAGGTTCCAAAGGGGTTTACAGGCTATTGATGTATTAGATTAGCTCTTTGTGGCACAGATTAGATCTCCCCATTGCAGCTGAGCAGGGACAAACATGGAATCTGCTTTTTCAGTGTTTAGACAACCATGACAAACCTTGATATGAGCTGAAAAAGAATCAGGTTGAGTGTCCCAGAGTATACAACCTTAGAAATGTCATTTGGTGATGCTCAACACATTGTTTTAGCTTGGAGAATTTTTATTGCCCAGATAAGTTTGTCAGGAGAAACAGGGACTAAACTGACCTAACAATTTAATGTCTACCTATGTATTTGTCTTCCCTGTTGGGTTGCACCAGTTCTTTTAGAAAATATCAGTAAAAGCCATTTAAAACACAGCAAGCTCCATGTATGCATTTAGTGTATTTTTGTATATTCAAATAAAAAACATCAGGTTGCAGCAGCCTTCCACAGAGACTGAGTTGTTTTTGTTTTGGCTTTAAATCATCCGATCCATAATTTTCTGCACATTCAATCATAAAAGAGGACAGACCTTCTAGTGTTGTGATTGTAATGTTTCATCCCATATACATGAATCAAAATAGTTTATAAAACTTTATTGTAGCTCATGTTGCATATTATACTATACTATACCAAACTTAACAAACACAACTATTTTATATTCAATTGGGAAAACACCTCAAAACTATCCAAAGGTTTGGTGTAAGTGGACCATTTGTTTTATTTCTTAAAACTTACTGGACTCCTCTTTCCTTATTTATCAGATATTGCTTGCAAGATGTATGATTAGATGATCTTACCAACAGAAATAAATTGCGGCATACACCGTGGAAAAGTTCACCTACAGAAGGGCAAATCAAAAAACCCTTAAATGAACAAGCACTCACTCTTCTATTTCAAGTGTAGTGACGGTGTTACTCAGAGTGGGTGGCAGGTTGCAGCACAGCTTTTCACATCACGCTCATGTTGAAGCATCATTGATCCCAGCTGAAAAAGAAAACCAATCTGGACAATGAAGTTCAATAACAACTGTCTCCCATCTCAAAAGGGGCCAGCTGATCTGATGCAGTGTAATGCTTTAGCATTAGTGGCACTCAGCTGTTTCTGCCAAACATCGGCCCACACCATGAAATCTCTTGTTAAGAAGAGAGAAATAGTGTTCAGCTTGTAATTGAACCATTTTATACCCCCCCCTCTATCGCTCTTGTTACCCCCTTTTCCACCTTCTTTCCTTCTGTCCCATCCTGCTTGTCCCCATTTGTTTTCCGCTCACCCCATTTTAACACACACAGACACACAGACACCCAAACACACACACACACACACACACACACACAGTCAGACACACACTCCCTTTGTATGAGCAGCAGCACCCATCAAAATCTGGATCGATCCTCTGGTGTCATTGTGTGAGGAGGTTATTTATGTGGGCATCCAATCTGCACCTGCCGTTGTGTTTGAGCAAGAGGGGAACACGGCCAGAGTTTGTTAACAGTGAAAGGGGAAACATCAAAGCTGGGGGGGGGGGGGCAGAGTGAGAAAGGGGGGGGGGGGGGGGGGGGTAGCCACCTCGGAGACCCATGAGTACCCGCCAGCTCGCTGCCTCGTCTCTCGTGAAATGAGCACTTTCACAGTCAGTTAGTCTTTAAGTAATAGATATATTGAGTTCATCCCTTGTAACGTTGGACAACTAATTTATTATTATTTTTTCCCTTTCCCCTTACCCTTTGCAGCCCTCCCCTTCTCCCTGCCCTCTTCCGTCTATTCCCCCTCTTCCCCTTTGTGTCCCTTTTCCCTCCATTCCCCATCAACACAGGATTATGAAGGTTAAATAAACTCTGTGAAAATGAATGAATATTGCCACCAACCTCCTCCCCTCCTACCCCGACTGCAATCAAACCCACACCACCACCGCCACCCTCTTTCACTCTACCCTCCACCCCCCTTGCATGAAAAAAAAATTATAAAAAAATAGAAAAACTCCAGCCCAGGCTATCTGGCGGCAGAATGAATGATCCTATTTATGTTAATGCATACATGAACGTTACACAGGTTTTTCCCCTGATAAGGCGATAGGTTAATGAAATGCTCATTTCATTTTACCAGTTGTTTTCTCTGTGAAGTTCTGATAAGTAGCAAACCAATGAAGCTTGTAATTACAATCTTACAGAAACCCGGCCAATCTGTGTATAAATCTCACCATCCAATTACAAGATGTAATAATTTTGCAGTCAAGCTGGTAATGAGGTCTAATACTCATGCATGTGATAATCCCCCCTGGATGCTGACTCTATCAGATGTTAGCTTTGTAATTATATGAGCTTGAGAAAAAAAAAATCATTATTTCATGTTCAAGTTGAAAATGAGGTTGGTGGGAAGTTAATTTTCTCTATGCTCTGTGAAGCGTAGACAAGAATTTAATGATTTAATTACAGTTGTTAGCCCTTTTTTGCAAGAGGCTTAAATTGAGCTAAGCATTTTTCATAGCCCCCGACATCAAGAGTCGGGGAACATCAAAGATTTTGACAGCGTACAAAGTGATGAGCAGGCCCAGTGGCCCTGAGTTTTTTTTTTACTCTTCTCGGTAGCCAGAAAATAATGTTTCCTTTCCTTTCCTTTTGGTTCCTCTCCCTTTCCTTTTTATGCTTTCCTTTCCTTGTGTTTCCTTTCCTTTCCTTCCCATTTTCTTTCCTTTGCTTTGCTTTCCTTTCTCTTTCCTCTCCTCATCGTCAGGGTAACCACAGCCCAGGGACACCAGACCTGCTGGATAAAAGCAACATCAACAAATATTAACCGCTCTGGCTTTCACCACCGCCAGCTAATCCACTGTATGTGAATTTGTCATATCAGATTACTATGACAGTCATGGTGCAGCGCAGAATGGAAAGCATCGTCCTGCATCCTCAAAAGGACAATATAGTTTTACTCCCCACCTTCTTTGAATTTCAAAACAGCCTATGAGTGGTGTCTGTAGTCCTCTGATTTCCATACAGCCTTTATATGAGAGAAAGAAACTGTAAATACATTCCTCAGAGTAATCCCTAGAAAGAGGAATGGCAGCTTTTGGCACTTTAAAAAGTGCTTTGAGCAATGTAATTCAACTTCATAGTAACAGTAGCTACTTGGTTATGCAGGGTGGTATGGTGTGTGTTTGAGTATGTGTGTGTACTGCTGCCATCCATCGTTTTATCAGGTTTTTGGAACCTGGCTTTTGGGGAGTTATTGATTCTTATTTTAATAACTTATTTAAGATCTGAAACTTGACACTAGAAATGAGTGAATTATAAATAATTTGTAGCAATGCAATGTTGTCTATTAGTTTATTTTCCCATTTATCAACTTTTAAACGTTTAAAATCACAGACTGATTCCCCCAACAAAAGCGCAATTAATGTATGTATTCAAGTGTTTTTATGATCACATTTTAGCAAATGTATATAGAGTTAGTTACATGTAGGATTTGTTGCAAGAACTGTTGCCAGTATCAACATGTTAGAAACCTAGCAAAGACATTGACACCAGTACATTTTCCTCTGCCACGGCAGAGCAAAATACAAAGGTTAAGAGTTTTATTAGAAGTTCAATTACTATCCTAATTACTGTTGTTCCATCCAGTTTTGACAAAATCATAGCACTGCTGCCTGAATTAACACACACTATTTAACAGTGTATAAGTTTAATTATAGCACTCATTAGTTAGTGTATTGATGTTTTAAGGTTATTGTAACTCTGGAAAGTGTCATTTATCCTACTTGTTTTCCATATTTTTACATAAAAAGAAGCTAAACATTTATCTTACAACTTCAAATACATGCAAGTCTTAATATACTGCCAGCTTGTGACAAAAGCTCAGTCAGTTTGAAAGCAAATTAAACAAAACAAAACAAACTAAACTACTGCAAATACAACTTTAAACAAAGATGGTGTGGGGGCTTCAATTAACAAATATTCTTATTATCAACATATTTGTTGATTTATTTCTCAAATAATTGTTTGGTCTGTGAAATGTCCAAAAGTAGTGAAAAATGCTCATCACAAAATCCAAGAGCACAAGCTGACCTAGACATATTTTGTTTACTATCATAAAAGAATAACAAAACAAGTAAAAAAAAAATACTTTTGAGAAGAATCAAATCCTTTATTTTCGAAATTGTTTAAACAAATTGGTTAATTGACTAATGGTTTCAATTCTAGTTTTAATCCAGCTATGTTGTCTGCCACAGTATATTCATAACATTCATAACAACATTCTTAAATAATATGTATTGTCCTTTGTACATATTTCACTTACATATTTAAACCACTATCTGGAAAACTGTGATTAAAATGGCACATTACACATCTAGTGTAGAAGGTACACTTAGGTTTCATTAAAAAAATAAATTCCCTGATTCTGCACCCATCCTCTCTCACTGCTCTCTCTCCCTCTCCTGTCCAGAAGTCCAGTCCCTCCTCTTTCGGCCTTTCCTAACCCCCAGCCCTCTCTGTCCTTTTCCCTGTGCTTTGCCATGTCCTGTTAAACAAGGAACGTGTTGTGGTGTTGTGACCCACAATTGTGGGCAGCATCACGGCAGGTTTTGCAGGCCTTTTTTCTGTTTTGGTGTCCAGTCTGCCTCCATCTGCCACTGCCTCACCACAGTCCCACTGGGGAGGATGGGGCTAATTCTGCAGTCAATTAGCAGAAGGGCCGCTTTTGTTCTCTCACTGGCTCCCATGGGCCCTATCTGCTTCACTGCTCCCTCACTCTCGCTCCATTTCGATGGTTCTCACTTTCTGTTTCATTTATTTGTTCATGGTTCTCTATCTCTCTTGTCATTTATTTTGTTTTATTCTGTCCCCCTCTCTTCTTGTTCTCTTTCTTTTTACCTTTACTTTGTCAATCAAATTGTCTGTTTCACTCTAGCTTTCCTGTTTCTCTCTGCGACATAGATTATTTGAGGTATTGAGTGTCTGCTTGCCATATTTCTCTTCCCAGCCCACCCTTGCTCAGTGACCTTTTTGACATTGTTGGCCAAATGATGTCTCTGGCAATCATGAGCCATAAAAGAGATGGAATTATAGGGAAATATTCCCAGACTGATTTTGGTAGATTGTCTCATAAACATTGCTCGAGATGGCAAACAGTAAACAGCAGGCAACAAATTAAGTTAACATGCTGTGTGTGTGTGTGTGTATGCGTCCATCATTTCCAGTTTTATTTTTTTATATTATACACAGATGTATATTATTCATATCACTTTCACAATATATTCCTTAAATGTCATACTATTCCTCTGTCAAGTCTCCTTAGACCATATTAGACACTGGTTTAAATTATGTAAGCTACTATATCAAGCTAGCTATCCCATTAATTTAAAAACAGAGGAAGAGTATTAATAGAGTTCAAAACATGTATTTCTGGAGAAAAGTTCATTGTTTTCTTTTTAAAGGTCAAAACATGTTTGGATAGAGACAAATATTCACTTTCCCTCACTGTTCTTTTATTCACACTAATTAGTTTTAAAATGTGAGGTATTCTTTTTCATCCATCCTACTTCCATCAGGAAAAAGAAGCATTGCTGAATAAATATAAACTGTAAAATTAGGTAAATCATTCTTTTCCCTCTGTCTTTTGATCGATGCGGCACCCTGTGGATCTTACCCTGCTGTTGTCCCTGTGGCTCTACCTTGCCCTACTGAGCTGTACCTGTCTCAAGTTAATAAATCATTTTGGCATTATAAAATATTCAAAGGAGGAGGGGATCAGGCAAGGCCAGGTTAAAGAATTTCTTAAATTTTCATGGCATGACAGCCTGTTCCACATACATACACCCCCCACCCCCACCCCTTCAGCTGATTCGTGTTCTGGGTTGTGTGAGTCTGAGTGTGTGTGTGGGGTTAGGGGTTGGGAGGATCTCCCGTGTCACTCTAATAGTCTAGAATTACACTTGTATCAGTGTCACTAGCATATGGGGTCTATGTATACCCTTAGGCCCATCACACTCCCTTCCACCTTCCACTGTCATGGCATTTAAAATGATACCATTTGGGCAAAGCTAGTTTTGACAGAAAAAGTGAAAAGCTGTGTGGTTCCCTCCTTAGCCTGACGACAGAGCAGCAGCCACCAGGGGCCCCTGCCACTGAGCAGCCAATCAAATTATATTTTACAGGATAATGATGGAAAATAGGTGAGTGCTCTCTCTCTCACACGCTCTCTCCTCTTTTCCTCCTTTGCTTTTCTGCTCTTCTCTCCATTTTTTCCCTCATCCTCTCCTTCTACCCTCCCTGTCTCCTGTGCTGTATAACCAGAATCCAATGGTGAGGATGACATCCTTAAAACAATCAACATTGCTCATAATCCATACTACTAGAATGTAGTATTATCAGTAGTGAGATTTGCATTCTATTCATACCAAATTTTATTTCATATAAGGATATAGTACATTTGATTCTCTCTTTCTCTCTCTTTTTATGATAAAATATTTCTTAACAAGTGGTTATTGCTGTATTTCTCAGAGATCACTTATCAGTCAAACAGTGAACACTATGTACTTCTCTGGATCTTAGAATTTTCTTTTGCGGCAGATATTGTCAAAACAAAGCAGCTCTACTATGTTACATGCAGCGAGGGTGCTAACGCAGGGCTGGCTGAAACTGGCTCAAGTTTGCTGCATTGTGATACTGCATGGCCAGTCAAATGCGGTATGTTTTATAATGTGAACGCTATAATTCTACACTATACCTGCCAATCATTGCAGCAGACGATAAAACTATTGTACCTGTTATGACTATTCACAGGGAAATCTTAACTCAGAGTACAACCCTTTGTGCACTGTTTTGGTGGGCCTTCAAACTGATGAATCTTTTACTCAAACCAGCCTTTCTGTATAATATTTAATCTGAAGCAATATGCCCCAAAGTAGTCCCTTTTATGTTTTTCAACACATTTTCGTTCTGAAGTTCCAATTTCTCAATTTCATTCAAACTGTGTTTTCTTTTTTTGTTTAGCCATGACTCCTACCAATGCACATACCAGCCTTCTAGATCATTTTCTGTTCTACCTATCAATAAGCAAACACTTTCATCAACTGGGTGTATGTTGAATCACTATGAAAAAGTTTAACAAAATGGACATTTACCAACAAGTCCGCTGACCTAAATGATAACATAGGTCATTTTAACCAACCTCCAAATACGATTCATAAGTGAATCCTAAAACAGTGCCCCTAACACTGGCATTCCAAATATGACTCATATGAGCGTATCCTGCAAAAGCTAAGGCTAGCTAAGGCTATCGCTACGAAGCTAACGGAGCTAACTTTTTTCTGTAGAGGACTGCAGGCTCACATTTACCTATGCTTCCCCCCTATTTGTTTACATGTATAGAGAGCATCACATACTTAATTTGCATTGTTCAAACTTGTTTGTGTAGTTGTGAACACTTTTGTCTGTGAGTGGAGATCAGGCAATAAAACAAGGGTACTATGAAATAAATCATTCTGCCCTTTGCTGTATCAAACAGCTGTTGAAGACTGACGTAAGTTAGCCTCACAAAGGTTGAATAGCACATGAAATAGTGATGAATACATGGATAGGGAAACCAATTTAAGTGCTCTCCTATCTCTCCCTCTGTCTCCCCCTCCAGACCTCTCTCATCATCTCTCCCTCACTTTTTCTCCTTCCTCTCATCCTCTCTTGTCATACCTTTCAGCATTCCTTGATCCTCTCTTCCGTCCCACCCATGCCTACTAATTCCACTTTTCCTCTTAACGCTCTTCCCCATTCTATTCATCCACCCATCTATCCATCCTTACATCCTCTCACAGACAGGGAGTGATTTGACTGGCTGTGTCACTCTCTGTGATTGAATCCCTCCAGACAGATGCTTCACAGCTGGTAATGTGGGAACCGGTAGGTGAAAGGTTTGTTATGCTATGCTATCACATAAAGAAGGGTGGAATAGTGGAATGCGTATGCAATGTGGAAGAGTAGGTGAAGAGCTAGGGAGGAAGGTTTGAAAAGGCTTCCCATGGTGCCAAGCTCTAACATTGGAGATTTACTAGAGGCCAAGGTGCAGAAATGTGACCACTCCACCATTAGCATTTATTTCCTATTTATTTAACATAGGCAGTTCTATAACACCCTTCTCTTCACTGGCACCACAATTGTAAATGTAAAATCTTAGTTAAGATGATTTTCTCACAACTAATAGACACTTGTGGACATTTTGTAAAAGTGTGACAAGTAAGTGAACATATCCTTCTTAACCCTCAATGCCTAATTACAATCATTATGGTGACTATGATAATATAATAAAAGCATCATCCAGCATCTCAAGCTCCCAAGTCATACTAGTTCTAGCTGCTTTACTGACATCAACACACACACACACACACACACACACACACACACACACTTTGCAATACTGATATGTTCATATCTCATCACCCTTTCTGCCATGCTAGCTGGACCTCTTCGAAATCCCTAATATATTCCAGTAATTGCACATCAAACCTCAATGCATTATTTCAACCTCAAACTCTCCACTATCCAACACACACTACATACCTGCGTAAAAACATTCACACTACATTCTCACATTCAAACATGTATATAAATCTGAAATTGCATGGGCATACACAAGCTCACATGCATACATTCACACACACAAGCTTGCAGACCCTATTTTTATGTTTGTGTACACACACACACACACACACACACACACACACACACACACACACACACAAACATGGCTTGCTGGCCTGCTGATGGTGTAGGACTCATGTATTTTGATGATATGAAAGTTGACCACATTTACATGCAAATCGAAGTTCCAGATTAATAGGGTCCGCATATGAGGGCGAAGGAAGACTGCATGGTAATATGCTATTATGGCTTTTAAATACATTTACCAATGTTTTGACGCAGAATTAGCATGGTCCTAGCACAAGGAAATCATGTCGGTCTGATAGCAATTTGGTTTTCCAATTGGGAATACAATTTCATCAGGTTCAACTGTCGTTTCTAATAATGACTCAGGTTGCGCTCACTAAATCGAAGATTCTTTTTTTTTACACCAACCTTGGTGGATAAAAGAACAAGTGCTGTGTTACCAGAGGATCTTGCAGCTCAGAAATTGCTGTACCTAATACTATTTACAAAAACCTCTCAGGAGATATAGTACAAAAATAGCAAGAATGGCAAGTGTGTCTGTGTTCATGTGTGTGTATTGGGAGTCTCATGCTTAATAGTAAGTTATTTCTTTCAATTTAGGAAAGAATAATCTTGTTGCTGGACTAAAAAGTAAAGGTGAAATGACTCTTTGCCACGAGTTATGGTCCTTGTCTTCTTCCCAGCTAAAGAGTACATTTGAATATTCTACATAAAGCATAATCTAGTCCACACTCTGCCAAGTGATGGAGTAAATATGACTAGTCAAATCACCGCTTGTCAGCCACATCAAAATGCCAATAATCCCTCACCCAAAATGGTCCTGACAGCTAAATACAGATCTCAATTTTCCTGCAGAGAATTCATTACTTCAGAATAAGAAATGGCAAAATAGATTATTAAATTTTTGCCTTTCTTTGCTCCATATTTTGTCTTCAAAATTACGAGTTTCAATATGAAGGCTCATTGACAAATGACTAGAGTGTAGACTGACTTAAAAGGATAAACTGAATGCTCTCTACTGTTACAAGCCTTGTTTATCAACTTTGCGTTTAATTAATGTATTCAGCTGTATCAGAGTTTGATGTCCTTTGAACACATGCAAACATGAGAGATAAGGAAAGGGAAGCATAAAGGGATGCCCCCCTCCCAAAAAAAAAGACATCATCTTTGGGTGTTAGACTTGAGATGTATTTCCTTTAAGTTACCCCACTCAAGAAAAACAAATAATTAACAGCCCTTTGGGACATAACACACAAATAGAATAATGTATTTGTGTCAGTCAAATGCCTTTCCATAGCTTGGGCAAAGAAAACATAATAAATGAATATGAAATACGTAAACAGAGCCCGGATACCATCCAATTAATAAATACCATTTTTATCGTGTCTTCTGGGGGCTAAAATACTTTTGAAAAGCTGCAGCATGTCTTTTGGCGTCCTTGTCAGTTTATGTAAACAGCCTGCAACCATTCTAAGGGCGAGGAGCACAAGGAGATCATAGATTATTAATGGAGTTTGAAAATAACAAAGGCTGTGTCAGCTGCATCCTGTGCCATGGTATCAATGGCACCCGGTTTCTAAATGGCACAGAATGGTTCCTTTGCTGTACACCACAGGTTCAATATCAAGTATTCCTTGGAGTTAATTATAGTCCTTTAGAAGCTGGTAAATAGCTGACCAAAAAGTCTAAGAGTTATAAGAATAACCTTTATCTTATTCAGGCTCTGATGTGTTGAGGGTCTGCTAATTTGGCTCTGCTGGGAGGGGCGGCTGGGGGAATGGGTATGGGACTCCTGGCTGAGTAGGCCAGAAATGTTAGGCCTTTGACATCAAGGATCGATTGCACTCTGAGAGAGCTGAGCGAGGTGTAGAGAAAGGAGGATTGTGGCAATGCATGCCCTTTCTCATTAGCTGACTGTGGGGGAGCGGAGGCGTTAACTTGGCTTTTCCTTTGGGAATCTAAATAGGTCTGGGGCCACCGCTGATGGGGGGAAGTTCACAACAATAAAAGCGGGTTCAATATTGAGTAAAGCAAACTTTTTTTTTCCTTCATCAGACTGCCTGGGATGCTAAGTAGTAGTAGTTCATGCAAAATGGCCAGGGAGACAAAGTGGGGATACAGGAAACAAACACTGTATGTATGCAAATTAACACTCAAGAACACACACACAAGAAAAATCCTAAGCAGTAAGAACAAGACATCACAACAGTTCACTCTTTAGTTAATTAATTCCATGCACCCTATCATTAAATTAGCAGGTAGCTAGGAAATGTTAGTAGACAAATAGGTTGCTTTGACTAGCAAGGTTGAGATAAAGGGTTCAGATAATGAGGGACTAATCATCTGCATCAGTTACGTCCATCAGGCCTAATTTCCCTAAAAACAAAATAGCGTACACATGAAGCTAATCTCCGCCGTTTATTTATTAATTTCGCATCCAGAGTTTCAGCACCACACTAATAAGGCATACTCACACAGCCATGCAAGCATGCATTCTAGCCCCCTCCTTTCACACACATGGAGATTAAAAAGGTGTTTTGAGCCATGGACCGCGGAACAAAGAGGAGGAGATTGTAAGTAGATAAAGAGTATACTCATAAGGAGATGCATCTCTTAGGATAATGAGGCATTTGAGGCTTTACTCAAGGAGCTGCTCTTTATTTCTGATTAAAAGTTGAATTGCATCCTAACTACAGTGGGTTTAGCAACAAAATTTGAATTTGACTTGCAGATTGACACTTGAAGCTCTCAAACCCCCACTGTGGCATATAGTGCTTTAACCAGCTGCAAATTAGACACATTCTCATACATGGCTGAATACTTACAAATCTGTCCTTGGTAGTTGTCCATTGTATTAATAACTAATTATGTGCTCGAGTTGTAGTATAACTGTAAACCAAAGTTTTACAGGAGAGAGGCCTCCGCCTGTCTCAAGTGCTCTAATTGGCTAAGCTTGTGGTTCTCAGAGGTCTGCTCTGTCTTTGTTAAACTGACAGATTTAAAGAGATGGAGAGTCAGAGAGAGAGAGAGAGCAAGGTGGAGAGAGAGCAATGGCTCTCCACTTGAATGAGATGTCTACAGATCTCAACACATTTTTTAAACTTTCATGGCTTGTTTGGCCTCTTTGCCAGTTACGTCTCGAAGCACTCTACTGTCAACGTAAGAGAACACTCAAGATTGTGTTGGTCTTGAAAAAATAATGTGACATTAATTAATTAAGACTCAAAACTCCCTAAACATAGTGTACATCTAAAAAGAAAAGCAACCAGGACCTGGAAAATGAACAAAGTGTTGTGTCATTTTTTGGCAAGCATCATCAGAGCTGAAGTGGACACGTTTTTTCAAATTGCTCTTTCAGTGCATCTCACTTCATACATCAAATGAGTCTTGCAATCTCTTATTAAAAAGCATGCATGGTACATCTTATTCCTTGAAAGACGAGAGGACTTTTCTCTAACTCGAAACAGATGTTATTCATCATAGCAGATCATACCTTGCCTCTTTTATAAAGGAAAGGAGGATATTTAACAGTCAAGTCAAAGCCTTTGTGATCCAGTTATATAGTGTAGTGAAGAGAAGAACCAGCAGCAACATGGACTAGTAAGCACCATTAGAAAGCTGCATGGACCACCAAAGGCCCAGAGAGCACAGCTAATATGACACCCCAAAGCCTAATCTTCTTAGTGGGGTGGGATAAAATGAGTATCCATTACGGAATCAACCTTTATCCCAACCCTCTTTACCCCACATTGCCACCACTACAACTATTCCATCCTTCTTCCCCTTTACTCGCCTCCATCCATCCACCCCCGCCCACCCTCTAGAGCCAGTGCTAGCATTGATAGCCAGCACTGAGACAATTGCCTGACTCGGGCCCCTAATCAGGTATTAGCCACTAAAGCTGTAAGGGAAGGCTGCTAATCTCCATACTCACTTCATATGTAGAGGCAAGGCCCCAACCGCTTGCTTTTCACTGGCACAGGCCTAGATCAAAGATGCTTGCTAGAAATCAGATTAGAGTAAAGAAGAGAGGACGGGGTGTGAGGGAGAAGGGTGCGAAGGCCACAGATCTCTCAAACTCCTCTCCAACTTGCCTCATTTAAAAGCTTTTTGCATAATCATGGAGGGGAGTCGTTGACTTCAGCCCCTGAAAAGCCTCTTAGCAGAAGATGAAACACAAACATGAAGGGGTTGAAAAAGAGGTAAAGTGAAGGGAGGAGATGTCCACAAGGGCTTTCAGCTGTATAATAATGTTAATGTGTTAATGTCACATCACTTGCTTATTTTGACC
>NC_060152.1:22554006-22572942 GCF_021292245.1 Micropterus dolomieu | reverse complement strand
CCACCCTCTAGAGCCAGTGCTAGCATTGATAGCCAGCACTGAGACAATTGCCTGACTCGGGCCCCTAATCAGGTATTAGCCACTAAAGCTGTAAGGGAAGGCTGCTAATCTCCATACTCACTTCATATGTAGAGGCAAGGCCCCAACCGCTTGCTTTTCACTGGCACAGGCCTAGATCAAAGATGCTTGCTAGAAATCAGATTAGAGTAAAGAAGAGAGGACGGGGTGTGAGGGAGAAGGGTGCGAAGGCCACAGATCTCTCAAACTCCTCTCCAACTTGCCTCATTTAAAAGCTTTTTGCATAATCATGGAGGGGAGTCGTTGACTTCAGCCCCTGAAAAGCCTCTTAGCAGAAGATGAAACACAAACATGAAGGGGTTGAAAAAGAGGTAAAGTGAAGGGAGGAGATGTCCACAAGGGCTTTCAGCTGTATAATAATGTTAATGTGTTAATGTCACATCACTTGCTTATTTTGACCAAATCCATGATCTTTTCCTAAACCTAACCAAGTAGTTTTGTTGCCTAAATATAACCAAACTGCAACGTTTCACAAAGTTAACCACATGTTAACCTAACGCCTGTCAATTTTTTGGGGAATGGTCATATATTGTATTCTGTTGTTTATGTAGGAGGACCTGCAGCACGATACACCTGTTTTACTGTAGAAGTGAAAAATATGAATTTGATGTTAGCACTGGTACTTTCTCATCTCTCTTCATAAATTCCCCTACAGGCACATACACAAATCTTACTGTTAAATTTTACTTTTTGGAATAGGTAATCATTAGTAAACCATCTTGACAGTGCTGACCTTTTGAGGGAATGTACAGCCAGAGATTCCAAAACAGGGGAAGGTATAATAGCTTATTATTTGTACCCTCAATGTTCATTTAACCCTCTCTCCGAAACCCCCTTTTCAGGATTATACACTTCTCCACTAAAAGAGATTTGGTTTTCAAACATTTTGGTAACAGTTAGCAAGTTAGCTAGCTTGGAGAACTTTTATGACTTACCAGCTACAGTAGATCACTAGCCTTACATATACTCACCATGTCACCAAGCTTCTAGCACCGCCCTTTGCGAGGATGTGTGGATGAACACTGTTGTCACTTTCTGGTGTGACCAGGACTTTGCTGGGCAAGGAAGTACAACTACACTGGGGTACTTGAAATAAAGCTCAGCTCAGCTCTAAATCCAGGAAGGTTGTAGCTTCTAATAAACAAATGCTTTTGCTTTTATACAGTGTATTTCTTTTTGTTGGTCACTGCAGGGCACCTATTCACCTTGCTTTGAATTTTTAAGGATGCTTGTTTAGACTCATACACACCTCTCCCTCAGACACAGACATATTCACACACCAACACATTCTTGTAAAGTGCATGGCTATTGTTATTGACTTGAGTACATTGGATTCACACCTTTCCATGATGGATTCTGAGGTGGAGGTGGTCCTTTAATTGTGAAGGCAGCTGCCCAAGTGAAGCAGAAGGTGTCAGGGGAGTTCTGCTGTGCCGCCTCTTCTCTTGAGGATGGTCAAGGGCAAGCTGATGTTGGAAACTCACACACACCCACACAAACACACACATTAATTTAATGCATATTATTGTCTTTTCACTCTTTGAGCCACTTTCAGTTAATCACAACAAAATAGAACTATGGTAACTTTTCAATATTAGGATATATATTTTTGCATGCTAACCTATTTTTCTACCATTACATTTCCTTTTAATATTGAAAATTAGGATAAACCCTCTTAAGATTAACCATCTTATTTCCATTTACAGTTTCTTATATCTCCGTATCTAGTTTATTTACATAGCACAAAAAGGGACTGGATGACCACTAACTACACAGAAATTAAACCAGTCTAAAGCTCACCAATCTTCACACAGTTCCTGCATTCTCCATGGGGGACAGCCTGTCCTTAGTGAAGCAGACAAATGTTAATTCCCTACAGTGAGCACAGTTCTGACCTCCAGACGTCTTGAGGAGAGCACGCACACATACACACGTACACACACAGTCTTCTCAGAAGGTCACAGAGCAGATGACACCAGCCTGTTCCCTGTTTCACTTCGATTGGCCCATCTTTTCTCCTTCATTACCGCACACAGCTGTGAATAAGAGAGTCTGTGTGTGTGTGTGTGTGTGTGTGTGTGTGTGTGTGTGTGTCTGTTTCCCCAGTCTCTGAAATGGCTAAGTGCTGTTAGTGCAGTTTTTATCAGCGAAGCCACTGGTGAGACTCAGGGGAACAGACCAGGGCTATCTCTCTCTGCCGGCCCTGAAAATTGATATTGAACATGGAGGAGGAGTAGGGGAGAAATCTCACATGCTGGTTGCAATTAGCTAAAAAGGGATTTGCAACTCTGTGATTCATCACACCAGAGATCGAAGTCATTTAAAGACAGTTTTTTTTCACCCCTTTTCTCTCACTCCTTACTTGCTCGCCTGCTTTCAGGCTGCACCTCTTTTAGCCCACTTACAAGACAGTGTGAGATTTCCTGTTTAAGGTTTATTTCTCTCCACTGAAAACCTGCTCTGTGCTGAAGTACAAACAAGGTCTTTGATTTGACTTTCTGTGTGTACATACCTAACACTGGGGTGCTAAACTGATGCAAGGCCACTGTTGGTTTGCTTTAAGAGTTGGCAACGCAGTGTGACACACTGTCAACAGCATGGTGAGGGAAACACAAGAATCGCTGAAGGGAGGGGAAATGTCACAGGTTGAACAAACTTTCTACCACAGACTTGAGGCTGCTTATTTATTGCATTCAGAGCCTGTAAAGGCTTTGTTTACACTGTGTGCTTCACAAATACTTTGACCAAACCGTCAACTTCAGGATATGAGGTTGAAGTAGTAAAGCACACTCTTGCCACTACACTTGCAAAGTTCATGTTACAGTGAGAAAGAAGAGGAGCATTCACCTCATTTTGTTATCTTAACAGCTTAATGTTCTGAGTGATGGAAATAGTCCATTTTGCCTATTCAAACATGGACTTAATGAAACTTGCTCACTCTGGACTGAGAGAATGTGTGCAATGCGTGTTCACTTGGGCTCTATGTTTATGCAAGTGGTAGGGATGAGGTCAAAAAAGCTGCAGGGTAAGGGCAAAATCTCATTGGACAGCAGGTATACATTTTGTTCATTTGCACCACAGTATTTACATTGCTTGGGAGAGAAAAAGGCATGCTCATGTTTCAGTGGCCACAATGGGATCAACAAATCAACTGTCCTATGGGTAAGAGTATATTACAAGGACCAAACCACTTTTTTTCCTTAAAAATGCCTAAAAAAGACACATTCGACAACAGTTGACTACACTGTACACACTGGTATATGTGCAAATGCTACAACCCTTCGCTAAGCCCCGCCCCCCTTAGTTACTGTTGCTAAGTCTGACAAACTGTCGGTGCTGCCACTGTCTATTACTGCACTCCCTGGAGAAATATTGTCAAATTTGTTGGAAAAAGTAATCTCACAAAGAAGCAGACACTTTTGCAGTTGAATTATACATTTGAAGATTGTGTTCAGGCTGTCAAACAACTGACTCAAACGGACGTGAAAAAAATTAAAAATAGAAGCTAAAGCCTACCGATCACACAGTACAAGGTGAACCACCGCATCACCCGACGATTGAGACAAATAACAAAAATATTCAGGATCAACACTGTTCCTGTACAGCTGGGTAGGCCCCTATTCATTATTATAATCATTAAAAAGCAGATGAGTAGGGCTTTATTACGTTACATTCAGTAGGAAGTTAGCTAGCGTTAGCTAACTAACATTACATTAGGAACGACCCACAGCTGATATTTCTCTTTTGGGAAGAGAAAAAATCATACTTCTCTTATCAACCTCTCTGGGTAGCGACTGTAATTATTACAAGTGCCCCAGGAACAGTGTTTGACCATTTCTTGGAAAAATATAGTGAAAAAAGCTAGAAAACGATTCCTTTTGCATTAGAGTCAATGGAGCACAGCTATGAAAGTGTCGGTACTATACTGTGTTGTGATTGGTCAGCTTTGTATTCGGGGCGTGGTTTAGCGAAGGGTCAATTGGAGATGAAAGTATTGTGTATGACCTAAAATAATGACTTATTTATACACATGCTTACTTACAAGCCAAAAGGTAAAATGTTTACACTTTATAACAGTAGTTCAATAAAGACATGAAAGGCTTTTTAATAGGGCTCTATAGAAATAGCCAGTCATGATCCCATTTATTGCTATAAAGTTATGGAAAATGTCCTCAGTGCCAATTTAAACAGCAGGGTAACTTGTTGTGAGCCTTGCACCTGTAGAGCTAGAAGTACAACTAGCATGTCTGCAAACAGAACTCTGTATAATAACTCTAATTTCATGATATTGGCATGACAACATGATGTTAAAAAGTGTAACAGTTACCAATGTAAATTGATACAGACGGCAGAACAGATGTAGTGGTAGAAAGGACCTCAGTGGACAGTGGATGTGGGCAGCGTTAATGTGAAAAGATCCCGTTCCAGATGTGTCTCATGATGTCAGGGTGAAATGGAGAGTGTCCCTGTAGTGGCTATTCTCTGAAGTCCCGCACCAGCACCAGCACCAGCACCATATGTTCTGTAGTGCACACGGTGTCCACCTGCCCAAGTAGGGTAAAGATTGGCTGGGTTGAGGTGGATTTTTCTTCTAGTTGATCACAAATCCTTCTGAGTTCAGTGGTCTTTTGACAGGACTGAGTAAAATGTAGACTAATCCTTAGGCCAGACCTTGAGAAAAAGATTCACAGCACAATGTCCACAAAGTTTGAAGGGGCAAACATTATTCAGTTGTGTCACCAGCTGGTCCTTGGTAGGATAAAATTAAAGCAATAATATTAGACAGCTTTTTCAAAGGGGATAAAAACAGCTTACGACGGTTTGACCCGTGAGTTCACAAAACCCATTACATACTGTACACAAGTTATGGTGGTCAAGGTCAAAAAGGCCAAAGATTGTTTATATTTCTTGGAGGTTTTTATATCAACAATTAAGGCAAAAATATTTTTGTTACTAGACAGCAAGGCACACACTTGCCGTATTTCCCTAACCCTATGCTTCACCAAACATCAATCTTGCTTACTCGCTTACCCACGTGCATACGGACATGCACATACACAGAACGACTCATTCCTCATGAAGCATATACAGGCAGCAGGAGAGCTTTGCCCCAGCCAGTAAACCTCTACAGTTTAAAACCTGAGCTGCAGCCATTAATAGAGTCGGAGATGACGGATGAGTTCATATGCCATGCAAGCAGCCCTAGACAATGGCTTTAGCCTGTTGACAGATTGCCTGACCGTAACCCAGTTTATGTTAAACTCATTCTTGCTGTTCAATTTCACAAGTGTAATTTTGTCTGGCTGTGCTGCATTGTCCTCGACTGTGGGTGAGGTGTTGGGGTGTACCCTCAAACTCACAATCCCTACCTCCGGTAATGATTCCCCTGGTCTATTCTATTGTATTGTTTTCTGCATAATCAGGTTGGTAGTCAAGGGTTTGGGTGACACAGCCATCTGTCAAGTTCATTTGCTCGGCGAAATGCAAAGGAATAATGGCTGATCCTACGGGAGCCTATCTGTTATCAAATAGGAGAGGTGCCCCCTGTTTATGGCGCTGCTCCACTGTACAGCAGAATGGGATTTTGTTAGTACACACACACACACACACACACACACACACACACACACACACACAGTACACACATAATTCACACAAGCTTTTTCTACACAAGCCTGGGCAGGCACACAGGATACATACAGTATGTGCCTGCCACATACTGCATGCTTGGCTTGATCAGCTCATCTTACTCTAGTATAGTTGTATAGGCATCCTGCATTATGAAATCTATAATTCAGTTAACACTGTGAGCTGTTGTCCATCTGGAGCTCTGCGCCAGCTGTTTGTCTGAGGACTTGTGCTCTCGATGTGTATATTTGTGTGTGTCCTGTATGCGTGTGATGGGAGAGTGGCATGTGTTTGTTGGCGTTCAGCGCACAGACACATGTAAAAGTCATTTACAGCTCTGTCGGTGTGTTTTTATGTCACGTCTGCATACAGTATGCTTTTGTTGTCACTTTTAACCTGTCTCAAAAATTACCTTGGTAACCATGCATCTATAATTGCACAGTAGTGCCACACACACTAATGTAAAATAGATGAGATAGAACTTTAATGATCCTTAACTACAGGATACAATAAAAACAATACGACTTGAAAACAGTTAGAAGAGAAGAGTCATTTAAACCCACACAACCATAAACATCAGATCAGAAAAGCATAGTTAAATCACCTCTGCATCTCTTTTGAATTATGGTTGCAGAAGTTTCCTCCTGTTTTTGGAGTGGAGCAACATTATAGTAAATAGGAGCAAGCACAGATTACTCCTCATTGATTTGTGTGAATCATTATTGCTCAATTGAGATGAAGCTGAGAAGCGGATTCATTTTATGAATAGAAATACTACATGATACCTATAACACTACTACTCAAAATGCTAATTATGATTCTCAGAAAAAAACTAAAGGTAACAGTAAGTTTTCAATTAAATTCAAAAAGCTTAAATGCACTTAAATAGCAAGCTCACAGATACTCAACAAATGGTATAAGTATGCATTCTGACAACTCTGTAGAGAGGAATTTAGATGACTTTTAACTGCATAATTGTATGTTGGTGCTTGATTTGGAAGTTGAATCTATGCCAGATTTATGGTACACTGTGTATAAAAACATCTAGTATACTGCTGTGAATGCTAAGAGGCAGTGAAACAGTGAACACCACATTCATGTAGACAAATGCCTTAGCAACAAGCATGATGCAGGTAAAACCATCAGAGATTAAAAAAACAAACAAAAAAACCCAACAAAGCCATGAAGACAAAAACAATGACAACAGTAACAAACTATATTTCACATTGCAAGGCAGACAGAAAGATTAAAGCACAGTATGTTTCAGATCACATCAATGTTAACTTCAACTGAGCAAGCAACCCCAGGAGGAGCTAAATCTGAAAGAAGCACAAAAACTGTGCAGTATGAACTCAGAGGGCAAGTTCTCATCAGCACCTCGGTTCTGTTTGCTTTCTCTGGCAAATTATTGATTCAACTTTGCTCTCTCAGACACAAGCACCTTCCATATTATATATGTTTACAGTGTATGTTTGAGTAAGTAGTCAGCTGAAATGAAGTTATTGCAAATATGTCAGCAATGAGGAGTTTGTTAAAAAAATATAGATCTGCATTTATAGAGTTGTATTTTACAGTATAATTTTTAAATATTATTATAATTTTACAGTACATTTACACAACATTAGTATAAAGTACTTTGTTGCATATTAGCACAAGCCATTAAATTATCATTGGTCTTTTTAAGCATCTTTAGGTAAGTAACTCTTTAAACAATGTAATCAAATCTTATTTTTTTAATATTTGTTATGTACATATGTGACTTTCATTTTCTCTCTTTTTGTGGCACATGCAATGCTTTCAAGCCAAACAAAAATGGTCACAAAAATACACAAAACGCTTGGTAATTTTTTCAACATATTCCAACAGCAATGCTTTGTTGCTGCTAAATGTTCTCACATTTTCCAAATATATACGATTGCATTTAGCTTAGTTTTTATTTTTTATGTTTTGCAAATTATGTTTTGTAGATGCCTTTATTTGATGCTTTTTTTGCCAGGTTCACAGATGTATGTGAGGTGAATGAGAAGACAATGTTAAAATTCACTTCACAGAATTCCAAACAATGATTACTATGAATTAAAATGACACATGGACCCCTCTTCATGTAAATCTCTCCTCTCAGCCTCTCTCTCTTTTCCCTCCTTGACTCCCTATTCTACCCACCCTCCGCCCCCTCACTTTTCTCTCCGCTCTCTCACCTAACCCATTATTCCATAGCTTGTGTGAAAAGGGTAATCGCTCAAATCATTCAAAGGCAACTATCTGTGTGTGACACTGGGGAGCATAACCATCATCACAAGCAGCCGCTAATGGCTCTCTCTGGATCCAGCAAAAAACGCTCCGCAGCTCATCCTAGCGCAGCACAGGGCAGCAGGGCCAAAAGCTGTGGGCACTACAGTGCTGCAGCCAGGGCCAAATTTTACCCTAATGAATTTGGACCTTGCCAGGTTATTGCAAAAGGCAGCCACGGCTATCCAATACCCTCCTAGATGATCTGAAGCGACTCCCGTGGCCACTGTTCATGCCAGGGAGCCCAGTGCCATGTGGAAATAGGGGTGGCTGTGGCTGTTTTTGTCTTTGGCACCCGTCTGCTCAGCTCAAGCATTCATTCCTGCACACACTCACAGGGGTCTGTTAGCAAACGCAGGCATGCGTGTGTCCAGGCTCATCTACACACATATGCATCTTTTGCACACCAACAAAAGGGGACAACTTCATGTGCTCTCATGCACATACACACACTTCCAAACACTGGCACACTAGCTGTAATGAAGCCTGAATAAAATGGCACAGTATCCTATTATTTCCAGTGTTCAAATTTGGGGAGAATGTCTTTTTTCCCACTGATGCACAATGAACATATTGATTTTTTTTCTTGCATATCTGGTCCAGTTCACATTTAAATGTACTGTTTTTATGGGCTTTGGGAATGGTTTGAAAGGCTATGAAACAGGCTGGAAATCCCATTGTTAGCAGACATTTTCGCATCCCTTTTCCATGTTAAAAGCAGAGTCTAAGCAGATGTTTATTTAGAAACCAAATTTGTTCAACTACCCAAATGCTGAAAGCTGAAACATCCATGGGCTGTTACATGAAAGAAGAGTGCCGGTTATGCTTCATTAGCAGGCCACCGTAATTTTAATAAAATGTTTTAACCATGTACAAATCTAATCATGAGACAATGTTGGTATCTATCTTTGTCTTGTATCTATCCATCCACCTTTCCTTAATTCCTCTGCTTCCCACAACTATCTTCCTCCATCCCTCTGTAACATATCTCCTTCCCTCCACCATCTCCAGTAACACACACACACACACTGTTCCTTTCTCTCTGCCTCTCTCTGTCCAATATGCTCAAGGCCCCCCAGCTGTGTTACAGGTAGCGAAAGTCTCCTTCAATTAGACATAATCATCACTCACGGTCAATGATTGCGCTAAAGGCTAACTTCCAGTCTATGAGGGGGCCTTCGCATCTAATGCACTGATTCAGCTTGTCTCGGCCAACTTCTCTGTCTGCTGAAACCAAAGCAATTTATTCGTCGCCCAAGGCTCTTTTGGCAACAGCCAGTTGAGCAAGCTAACAGAGAGACAGACAGAGAGATGTGAGGAGGGGTGCGAGAAAGAGAGAGAGAGAGAGAGGTAGAGAGCATGAAGGAGGGGAAGAGCTAAAAGGAGGACTCTCTCTTTTTCTCTCTCTGAGATACAATTTAATCAGAGACATCTGTGCGCAGGCAGGCAGCTTTTCCTTGGAGGAGACTTAAGCAGAGTCTTAGTTAGGGGTCTGTGTTTGAAGTGCAGTGGAATTATCACTTTCTTCCAATAACAGTGCCAGGGATGGAGAGTAAAAGAGCGAGCATAGAAAAACAGAAAGTCTAGTTAATCGGCTTCATCCCGGTGTGCTGGGGTGTGCTCCATACACATGAGAACCAAATCCAATCATCAGGCAGGAAAGGCACACAGCTGACCAGTCAAGTTACCACCTCGCTGGCCAAATAGACAAGGCCGGATGAAATTAAATACTGTAGGTTTTATGGCAGAGGGTGGAGCAGGGAACGTGTGTGTTAATCTGTTTGCTCATCAGTAACACTTCAAATAGGGTTAAATTTCATCCTCAAGCATTACACCTTAACTGTAGGCTACATTACAGGCAAGTGTAATAAATCCAAAAGTGTAGTTTAATGTAATACAAAACTATCAAATGACTAATAGCAGGCATCTGTGCCCTTTTTAATGTCCCATTTTATTTCCTTAACAACTCATTACTCAAGCCTGTGATCTTAACTGCCATGAGTCACATCTTAGAAATACAACCTGACGTCTCCTGTTGGTTCATTTAGTTCCCTTCCTTCAGCCGACATCCTGCTCAGAGTGGCCAGCTGTGAATAGACCTAACATGGGTGACGTCTGAGAGGGAAGTGATAACCACATAAGAGTGGGGCAAGAGGGTTAAAAGGAAAGATAGTTCTTGCCATTGTGTCCTTTGCTAAAGGGCAAGAGAGTGTGGAAGCTCTGTGTATGTGTGTGCATGTGCTTTTAGGTGGACGATAAGTGCATATGTATGTTCATATGTATCCTCTGTGTGTGTGTGTGTGTGTGTGTGTGTGTGTGCGTCCTCATCCCCCCTTGGTATCTTAAAATAGTCAAGTGATGGAAGCGCGACAGAGATAGAGACCTTGAGCAGTTTGAAGTCACAGTTCAACAAGGCTGAGTGTCGCCAGACAGTGCCGTCATCACTGTCACATCAAAGGAATGAAGTTTTTTTTTCTTTGCCCTCTTTGATGAATCTTGTATGATAAACCCCATGATAAAGAAAGAAAGAATTATGCACCCAATGTAAACTCAGGTTTGACACCTACACCAGCACAAATCCAAACATTGGGATTTTTTTTTCTTGATCTCAAGTGCAGCAGTAAAACTGGCAAACAAAGAAAGCATTAAAATCTGCCTTTAGGCATTATCCAGGTAGCTCATTGTTAAGGTACCAAGAACCACCTACTCAATGACACTACAAACATTTTTTAGAAAGGAAAGCAATAACTTTAATACTCTCCGACATTTATACCAACCTATAAATGAGCAGAATGACCCGTGTAAGATGTAAAGTATCATCCTGTGAAAGTGAAGGCTGCGTGGGGGCGCAGATGAGTTACAAAGTGAATGGTAAATCAATCAGGCAGATTGTTACATTCACTTGAATCATAACAGACACATGCCAAACAATGATGAGGTTCTCTGTCTGTCTCACACTAACACACACATACACAAACACACATAGCCTGTGATTACAGCTTGGGAAAGTAGTAATTTAGTCCATGATTACAATCTATCAGGCTGCCTGGGGCCAGACTCTGAGAAGTGTCTGTCTAAATGACACTTTAATAAGATGCCGTCAAACACACAAAAGGTATAGGCACACATGCAGGCACACGCTCATGCATGCTCACTGGTAGCCACGTTACTCACATAGATAAGCGCACATACACACAGGCATATTTAAGCATGCATAGACAATAATGTATGCACACATTACTGCACACACACAGAAATGAACAAACTTGCAACAAAAGCATGTACACTTTACGCACTCTTGCGTACATGATTGCACACACTAACACATACACACACGCACACACACACACACACACACACACACACGCACACTCCAGAGATGGCATCTAGAGTGATTACTTTTATCACTCACAGTGTGTCAGCCATGCATCATTTCAGATGAACGCTCCTCTCTCTCTCTTTTTCCCTGCCTAACACTGGATAAATGCAAATGAAGTTTTTGTGGAGCAAATCTCATGCAGCATAATGAATGTCTCTTTGTTTTGTTGTATTTTTTCAGGCATTGGCCTACTCAA
This sequence comes from Micropterus dolomieu, assembly GCF_021292245.1. Classification (NCBI taxonomy): domain Eukaryota; kingdom Metazoa; phylum Chordata; class Actinopteri; order Centrarchiformes; family Centrarchidae; genus Micropterus; species Micropterus dolomieu. The sequence goes on along the minus strand of NC_060152.1, from coordinate 22,561,372 downwards.
CTACATAAGCAAGGTGATTTAATCATGCGTGTTCAACTACCTTGGTTAAACAAGTGGTCGTTACTTGTACTTTTTCATATCAATGACAAAAGGACATCTACACAAGTAGTTAAAATAAAATTAACTGAACAAGTGATGAGGTTAAAAGACGAAGTCACTCTTCATCAAAAGTGAAGACATACAGTAATATAATATGAAACATTTTGCCTCAGTTCCTAGTTTGTACTAACTAGTCCTGTAGTTGTTGCTGAGTATGACCATGGTGTTATATATATATATATATATATACCAAGGGATATATTTGCTAGTTGGGCATATTCTGGATGCACTTTAGTTTATGCTTAAAAGAAATACATGTATACATGCACAGATAACATCCAGTAAATTGAACCTCAGTAAACAAAAGAAAAAAAAACCTCCCAAGCTATAACTGTGAAAGACAATTTATGAAGCAGCCATCTCAGATTTCAAAGGTGTTCTTTCGCCTACACCAGCACATGTTTTACATATTTTAGCTTGAATAACAACCAGTTGTTAGATTTGTAATGTTAATGTGAGTCATATCAATTCAATCACTTTTACACATAGCATAGTTGACAGTGCCAAAGAGGCATGTGGTTCAGAAATAAATGCCGTATTTCTTGTGAGTTGGAGTCAATAGCAAATATTTCATTATTGCCTAGTAGGAAACTTGGGAACAACACCTGAGCAAAGAAGTACATGAATACATTTCTAATGCTGGCAAAAATAAGAACTTTCTTATCTTATCACGCAAGCCGTGTGTCCACTTTCTATGCTTCAAAAAGACTTCAGCAAGTGAAGTCAATTCAAGCTCAAGAAGTTCAAATATTTGCCCCAGAGGGATAGACACACGAAAATGGATCAAATGAAAACATGCTAATGACTAAAAGAACACACAAACACATACGAAAGAAGGTCAGGCTAGTAGACTGACGTAAGCATTGTTTTCTTTTCATCTACAATGCCTTAAATCAGTGAGTCATCAAAACTAATCTAAAACACACAATTTATCATGATGAGGCTATCCTGTTCAGTATAAACACCTGTTTAAAGAGGACTGACTCAGCAGAGAGCTTCAAACTGTAAGAAATGCAAATAACCGCTCCAAACTTCTGTTTCACACTTCACATGTGTAATCAGCTCTTGTAATCAACCCGGTTGTCTGTATTTTTCCCCTGGCCATTCCTTAAGCTGGAACACCCAGGCTTATTGGCTTGTACTCGTGACATCAAGCAGTTGTCCAGTTCTTCATTGTGAATCCCTGCTTGCCCTATTCTGTTAGGAAGGTTTTCTGTGAAATCAATCAAGAATCATAAAAATTGTTTTATGATACAATAATAGTAATAGTTTTGTACACAGCAACTTTAAACCTATGTAACAAGATGCTTCGCATGGATAATTTTAGGACAAATGCAAATGAGGCAAGTAAAATCCATCCATCCATCGTTAACCGCTTATCCTGTGTACAGGGTCGCAAGGGCTAGAGCCAATCCCAGCTGACATCAGGTGAAAGGCGGGGTACACCCTGGACAGGCCGCCAATCCATCGCAGGGCCACACATAGGCAAACAACCAGTCACACTTAAGGACAATTGAGGGTCACCAATCAACCTAGGCTGCATGTCTTTGGATGGTGGGAGGAAGACGGAGCACTCGGAGAGAACCCACGCAGACACGGGGAGAACATGCAAACTCCACACAGAAAGGCCGGGGCAACCGGGGTTTGAACCCGCGACCTTCTTGCTGTGGTCGCGCTATTCACTGGACCACCCTGCCCCCCGGCAAGTTTAATAAGGCCAATAAAAATATATAAATGAATAAATCACAATACAAAAACATAAAATATACTCAAATATCACAATGAACCAACAAAAGCAATACAATTGTATGACAGTATTTAGGATGGCACTGAGTGATTAAACTTGTGGATGTTTATAATAAATCTTAATCAACTTGAAATAGCATATAAATCACCCAGGATAAGTCAGGATGATCTACACTGGGAGGCCTCGGTTTCCTATGAAGCACTCACACACACACAGACCAACACATCCTCTCTTTCCTCATACACACACAGACTCTGACGCAAGTATACATGATGCACAGCTAAGAATGCATACAGTATACAGATACACACACATTTCTCTACCACTCATAGATTTTCTTTCTTCCACAGTCAATGTCTTCTTCTGCTGTCAGCAGGATGCAGAGAGGCCTGGATTGTCTCTCTCTCTCTCTCTCTTTCTCTCTCTCTCTTCTCTCTGCTGTGTCTCCCCACCACTCAGATATTCATGGCCACATCTGGGACAGTTTAATGAGTTAATGCCAGTTAATTACTCACTCCGGTGCGGCTGACCGACCAAACTCTGCAGCTCTCTCTCTTTTGTGTTCTCTATTTCTCTCTGTACTGCTCAGCCTCTCTCTCTCACTCTCTCGCTCTCCCCCTCTCCCTCTTTCACTGTTGATTAATGGCAGAGAGAGAGAGAGTAAGAGGAAGGGAAATAGGAGCAATCAGCATCTACTGCCGTCATCAACATTACTGGTGTCAGGCTGGATTAAAGCTGGGAGAAAGAAAAGACCGGGGAGTGTGTGTGTGTGTGTGTGTGTGTGTGTGTGTGTGTGTGTGTGTGTGTGTGTGCGTGCGTGTGTTTTGGACTGCCGAGACAGAAGACTGTTAGACCACTAATTGAATAGAGATGATTCCATTATCAAGCAGTTTGTTTTGAGTGAGGAAGCCAGTTAGTTATCTGCTGTGGAAAAGAGAGAGACATGGGCGGCAGCAGTTTCTTTCCCTTCTTGAACTGCCTAGTAAAGACAGAAAAAAAGACAAAGGAAGAAAAAAACTAACAAACTGAGTGAAACTGAGGGTGAGGAAGCCAGGGATATAGAGATGTGCACGTGTCTGTGTGTAGGTGAAAGGTTTTGACATACAGTAAAGCCAGTCTTCATTATGGGATCACTTACTGACCACAACTAAGCTCATCCATGGCTCATAGAGATCTACACACACAAACACACACAAGGAGACAAGGTTGCACACACACACACACACACACACACACACAGACTGAGAGAGAAACTGGGACTAGAGAGAGAGAGAGAGAGAGAGAGAGAGAGGAAGACTGGGATCTACTTTTTCACTGGAAGTCAGTGTGGAAATATTAAATCACACAAATTGATTAGTGATTATCATCTTAATTGCATCTAAACAATAACAACACCTGGCATAAAAGCACACGGTGCATGCAGTTGATTCTAATCTATTATATTCTCATCACAAAGGGAAAAAAACAGGGACAGCTATTAAAGTTTGGGTGGAATTTGCCGCTCCACTTAACAGACGCTTTGGTATCTTGCAGTAACTCCAGTAACTCCACGCACAAATGAAACTGTATTAAGATTTACGATAAGAAAACAAAAGACAGAGCGCAGAGGAGATGGATAAAACTTGCTTTCTATTTTTCCAGTCTTGCAATTTGTCTGAGGGCCCCGGACCCAATAATTTATCACCTTTGGTTTTACAGCGATCGATTTCACCCCTAGTGACCTCTTGCGCTCACAGTAGCCTTTTAGTCCGTGTTTGTGTGTGTGAGACCATGAGTGTGTTTTGAAATCGGTGCATGAGTGTTGGAAGGTGTGTATGCATTTGTGTACAAATGTGTATGTTGTGCAGGTTGTAGTGTGAACCATTCAGGGCACAGGCTGTTTTTCCTCTCAGCATTGAAAGGTCAGTCGCAGTGTAAGAAGGATGGCCCGAGGTCAGAACAATACACCAGGAGACTCTCTCTCTCTCTCTCTCTCTCTCTGTGTGTGTGTGTGCGTGTGAAAGAGTTCATGAAGTGATGCATGTGCAGAATTACCCTCCCAAACTGCACACAAGTACCTAAATCTCTCAATCTGATACATCTTCATTCCAGCAATTATTCTCTATGTCATCAGCCAAAAAGTGAACTATAAGAACAAGTGCATTTATAATGTATTCCCATTGGTATAAAACATCAAGAAAATTAAGTTTTATATATTAGTAATTTTGACACAACATAGAAAGCAATAACTCACTTACCACTAATAAAGCAAACTACAAAAAAGGACAGAAGTGGTTGATTTTCACTGAAAAAAATGTTTATCTAACATAGGATGCAACCTTGATTATGGGATTTTTGGATCTGTCTCTATGTATATCTGCAGGTGCGAATGTGAGTGTGTTTTTGTACCCAGTGAGTGGTATGGGCTGAGTCATGTATGTTTGTTGTCGCAGCGGTTGCTACTCTCAATTTACTTGGCACTAGAGGGTTTATGGTTAGGGCTTAAAGTTGACACTCTCATTTTACCACTGAAGAAACGCTGCTGGGTAAAGAAAGGAGTGAGGGAAAGAGCAAGAGTTGGAGAAAACGAGACAGGGAAAGGAAAGCGTCACAGAGAGAAAAAAAATTTCTTGGATTGTCTGATTTGGTGTCAGTTGTGGTAATAGTGTCACATGGATAGTTGCACTTAGCATCTTGCAATTTGGGCCATAAGATCCTGTTTACATTATGTTTCCTCTTTCTTCTGCACACTTCCAAAATAGTTCAGTTAACTTGCTGGTGTTTTGTGCACATGTATGACTGTGTAAGCAAGGACTGTAAATAAAAACACAAGTGACTCCTTTAAAGATTATGTGTGCAGGGCTCTTTATCTGGTGCAGGGTGTCATCAGCTGAAAATAGAGTTCAAGTCAGTATGTAAGTTTAAAGTACACAGTATTTGTGTGCGATACCATGCCTGTTTGACAACTGTTTGAATTTGTGGAAGGTTAGCTTTGTTTCTAGTGTACTGCTGCTTTAAGAAAGAATCAGGACAATAAGGGTGAAAAACAAAACAGACAAAGAGAAAGGATATTAATGACCCCTCATATATTGCCTCCTTTGTGCTTTGGGAGAACAAAAGAATGACAAGTTAAAATACACATGTACAAGGGGAAAAAAAGAAGAAAACAGAAGAGGAGAAAACTTAAATAACAAAAAGAGAGACCATGACCATAAATTCAAGGTTGTAAATTCCCCAAAACATTATCTTCATTACATAGCAATTACTAGCTGAAATTGATAAAACACGACGTTTCACTCTTTCCTCACTATTTAGCTATCAATGACTCAGCACATATTTGCGTATTTTGTTGGGGGAAGGTCAGACCATTATTTCAAATTAAACACGCCTTGTGTCACTTATGCTGTAGCCAAACTTGGAACAAAAGCTATATTCACTGGCAAAAACAGCACTGTTGTAATATGCAAGCTACATGGCAAGAAAAGGAACTCCAAGAACTTCCAAGAACATGACACAGATTGGATTCATTCATTGGATTTGCATTTCAGATCATTATGAAATGAAAATATTTCAAAATATGTGGCAGCTAGGAGGAGAAAAGGCAAACATTTTGTTTTATTTCAATTAGCACTTCATTGCTGTGATGCTGCTACCTGTGACATAGCGTAACTTCTGTGAGATTGACAACCACTGTCTACTCTTTCTCCCTCCTCTATTTTTTGTTTTAATTACTCTCTTTAATCTGCATTCTTCTACTTAGCTACTGTGTTACTCTGTCAGTGCCAGTCCATATCATATTAGGCTTGTTATGTTTTATTCTTGAAACAGTGTTAGCATTATGGGGCCGCCTCTGTTGCGGCCCTGTTAACTCAGCTCCGAGCTTTGCCTTGACTAGTAGCTTAGCCTTTAGTCGCCCACAGCTATCACAACCTCGATAACTGTTTTATGATGGCTTGTGTTAACCGTTCTGCCTTTGCACATAAGGCGTCTCTTCTAGAGATATGTGTCAATTACTTAGAACTCTGCTAATGTTACCTTAGATTGCACAGGCACTTCAGAGTTTCAACTACACGTTTGATAGCAGGCCTATTGGTGATGGCATTAGCATAGCCTTGTTGGCAGATAATACAGAGTTTATTACTGTTCATTAGCATGGGAAGGGTCGCAAGAGTGGTTTTGTGGCCTCGTCAGCAGTCACCCCTCCTTGTAAACTGGTTTTTGACTCTTCCCAGCCCCGTTGGTAGTTGGTAGCTGCTGGCCTGCGTGTCTCCTATAACCCTGCTGACAGGGTTAAACAATGTATGCTAGTAATAGGGGACTTCATCACCTGCAACGTTAGATCAGCATTGCTATCCACTGTTTCCTGTCTACCCGGGGCCAGAGCTTCCGGCATAGAGACTAATCTCAGTGTGCTGGCATCAAGTTAGGTGTATCAGGGAACACAGGCACACATTACCACAAGCTGTAGCAACATCGTAATCCATGTCAGCACCAATAAGGTAAAGATTAAGACATCAAAAAAGAAAGCTTTGCAAGGATGTTGAGTTTGCCTTAAAGATGAGTTGGTATTGATTAATAATGTCTGTTTCCTTACCTGTGGGGTGTAATGATGAGATGTACAGTAGGATTACTTCACTGTCTGTCTCATAACAGTAGTAAGTGGGATTTAGTTGACTGGCCTTCTTTCTGGGGCCGCCCAGAATAGAATTAGGAAGGAATAAGAATATAGACAGGTATATACGGCACATTTGACATTAGGGACTTATGACAAGGTTTCTGGGATACTGTGCTACAAGTTTCCAGGAGTGGAGTTATCAAAAACTAAATCTAAATTACATCAGGAGCAGGACCATGGTGCCGAAATCAACTGTATAAGCAGATGTTCCGGGTCCAGTCTCTGCTGTGCTGTCCATTTTATTTGTACAAACACTGAAATTGTAGTAAAAGGTGTAATAATAATAATAATAAAAATCTTTATTTGTCACTTTTCAAAAACAAGTTACAAAGTGCTTCAACAAGTGCAAAGACAACAATACAATACCCAAAAGACAACAATACAAGCAAGAAAACATTGAAAAGACTAAAATACATGTTTAAGATAAATATAAAATAAGTAAAATAGAATAAAATAAAAGGGATAAAATAAAGTCAAATAAAATCGGGAAAGGCTCTCCTATAAAAGTATGTTTTAAGAAGGGACTTAAAAGAGTTCACTGACTCAGCCAACCTGATTTCCTCGGGCAGGCTGTTCCAGAGCCTCGGGGCCCTGACTGCAAACGCTCTGTCCCTTTTGGTTTTCAGTCGAGACTCTGGAACAGACAACAGACCTCTGCCCGAGGCTCTCAAGGTACGTGCTGGTGCGTATGGGACTAAAAGGTCAGAAATATAACAAGGCGAGAGGCCACGAAGAGCTTTAAAAGTGATCAATAGAATTTTAAAGTCAATTCTAAAACATACTGGGAGCCAGTGTAATGAAGCTAAAATAGGAGTAATGTGGTCATATTTCTTTGTTCTGGTTAAAAGCCTGGCAGCTGAGTTCTG
>NC_060152.1:22542720-22553906 GCF_021292245.1 Micropterus dolomieu | reverse complement strand
AAATAAAAGGGATAAAATAAAGTCAAATAAAATCGGGAAAGGCTCTCCTATAAAAGTATGTTTTAAGAAGGGACTTAAAAGAGTTCACTGACTCAGCCAACCTGATTTCCTCGGGCAGGCTGTTCCAGAGCCTCGGGGCCCTGACTGCAAACGCTCTGTCCCTTTTGGTTTTCAGTCGAGACTCTGGAACAGACAACAGACCTCTGCCCGAGGCTCTCAAGGTACGTGCTGGTGCGTATGGGACTAAAAGGTCAGAAATATAACAAGGCGAGAGGCCACGAAGAGCTTTAAAAGTGATCAATAGAATTTTAAAGTCAATTCTAAAACATACTGGGAGCCAGTGTAATGAAGCTAAAATAGGAGTAATGTGGTCATATTTCTTTGTTCTGGTTAAAAGCCTGGCAGCTGAGTTCTGGACAGTCTGGAGTCGATCAGGAGATTTTTGGGTTAAACAAGTGAAAAGGCTGTTGCAATAATCCAGGCATGATGAGATGAAGGCGTGTAAAATGGTCTCGGTGTCCTTAAAAGTTAACATAGATCGAATTTTTGCTATATTTCTAAGTTAATAAAAACATGATTGAACAAGCTTTGTGGTGTGCTGCTCGAAATTTAAATTACTATCAAACCAGACACCAAGGTTCTTTGCAACAGGCTTAATGTGATTTACTAGGGAACCAGCAGATGGCAGTATTTGTTTTGCCATTTGCTGGGACCTGATGACCAGGATTTCTGTTTTGTCTGAGTTCAGCTGGAGGAAATTATTTGACATCCATTTTTTAACTTCACAAAGGCAGTCGATAAGTGAACTCCAGGGTCTGTGGATCTGATGGGCAATTACATTTGTGTGTCATCAGCATAAATATGAAAAGAAATACCGTGTTTATGGATAATATGTCCAAGGGGAAGCAGATACAAGGAAAACAAAATGGGTCCTAAGACCGACCCCTGAGGCACACCATATTTAACTGGACAGAAACAGTACAATGAGCAGCTGTTTGGACAATTCTATCTAGAATCTTTGCAATAAAAGGCAGTTTCGAAATTGGTCAAACATTTTGTGGGAGGGAGGAATCTAAACCAGGTTTCTTTGAAAGCGGGTTCACGCAAGCCATTTTAAAATAATCAGGGACACAACCAGTAGATAGGGAGCTGTTAAAAACAGCATCAAATGAGGCCCAGCAGAATCCATTACTTTCAGTAAAAACTTTGTAGGTATTACATCAAGTGGGCTGGAGGACACTCTCATTTGTGATACTGTTTTTAAAAGCTCAGACAAGTCAATGGGATAAAACTGGTTAAAACTCTCTTGTTGCTGGTGAGGGACCTCTGAGTAAGAGGCCGTGGGGGTAATAGAGGCTCTGATTGACACCACCTTATTGGTAAAATAAGATAAAAACAATTCACAGTCATCATTACTTCCAGCTGAGGTACAAGGAGGGTTTGGGTTTATCAGCTGATCCACAGTCTTAAACAGAAACCTGGGATTGTGTTTATGTGTAGTAATGAGTTCAGAAAAATAGTGGGATTACTTAACTTAATAAATACATAAACTTATGTTGCCTTGGCAACAGCACGACGGCAGCTGAACAAAAAGCCGGACCACAGACAAGGTAACAGTAACAGCTTTTAACTGAAATCATGATTGATTGTTGAGTTGAAGGCTAGCCAAAGTAAGCCACAGTCCTCAGCTGAAAATGTGCACACGTACGGTTGTTCTCCTTTTTGGGCCTTTTTGGTGTAACCTCACAGTCATTCGTTAACTGGCTGTCGGGAGCTGCACCTTTTTAACTCACCTCCAGCTCTCTCTGTAGCTCAGACAATCCCTAACGTTAGTCGCCGGAGCTTTGTTGTGATCAGTAGCGTTGATAGCGTTTTTACGGTCATCTAGCTTAAAATCCATGTCAGATGACTAAAATCCTTAACCCATGTAAAACCTAAGTTAAAAACTTAAGTTAAATAAAAAGGATAAAAAAAATGTAACGTAAAAGTGTGGATTAAAACTGGATAAGAGTCCGGTTTAAGACGGAGCGTCCGACAGGTAGCTACAGACGCCAACGCATGCGCAGAGTACAGATTACGTCAGCGATTACGTCAGCGATCTTGTGACTAAAACCGTTAATGTTGTTAGTATGATGTCAGTATGACTATCATTTATTTTCACTGTCATTTTCTGCTGAGAACTGCAAAATAATTTTCAAGGAGAAAAAATAGCCAAACGCCAAATGTCTAGATGATGCGCTGTTGCAGCCATGGTTAAGCCGCGCTGCTCACGCAGGTTTTGTGGCTGCTCTAACCAGTTAATATGGGTGCCGAAATGACAAGCAAGAGGTTCCACAACGCACATGTGCAAAAGTCCATTATCATATATATATATATATATATATATATATATATATATATATATATATATATATATATATATGGTGCAGCACTGGTATTGCAGTTAAAAGTTGCAGTTGCAGTTGGAAAGCTTTAAAAAATATATAAAAGCTCTGTTTGCAAGCTGTGAGCGGGAGTAGAAAGGCCCAGGAATGACCTCTCTCTGATATTTATTAAAGATAAGCAGGGAGTGTCAGGATAAGACAGGAGTGAGTGTTCAGATCTGATACACTTGTTATTATGTTTGACGTTAATGCTATAACTCAATGATAAACACAAGTTGTATAATAGCTGCTTAAACTCTGACATCGAGAAGTGGCACTCTCACTATTCTTTGATGGTGAAACCCACACTTTGATGTGTCATGCTGTATATGCTGTGTGCAGGTTAGAGAAGGAAAGCCGTATGTCAACAGAAAAGCCAAACCAATGTACATTCTGCATTGCTCGTTTTGTGACACCTGCTGCACAGCAACATAAATTTATTTTAAAAAGTCATATTATGCTTTTTGGCTTTACCCCTTTATCCCTTTTGTGTTAAATATCCCTTTTTGGTATAGGTTTGCAAAGTCAAAAAGCCCAAAGTCCACCCCTAAGTTATCATCTCCCACAGAAAACACTGCTACTGCAGCCTAGCGCCTACAAAAACACTGATGGAGAAACACACTGAGCTACAGCACACACAGTGACAAGACATCCGCCCGCTGCCCCCCAACGTTACGTGTGAAAAATACATTTGTAACAATGTCTTGCTCCAGTCTGGGTTGCAAAGATGGTTCAGGTTGTTCTGCCTGTGTTTAGCCATTTGTTTTGGATTACACTACCTTGCTTCTCAGGACCCGCCCTAGTCTGCTTCTGATTGGCTGGTAGTTCTCACTTAGGTGCTGCTCATGTGCATCCCATCAAAGATTGAACAGAAGTCAAATGGATAAAAAGAGGTACTGCCTCAATGTGTAGTATGATAAAAATATAGTGTTTTTTTGAAAATGAAACCATGTAAACCTATTCTGGCGCAACCCCTAATTATGAACCTGAAAATGAGCATGATATGAACAGTGTATTTTGTGTTTGTGCTAAATCTCTGAAACGCTGTATTTTATTTTGAGTGACAAGATGATACATTTTTTTACCCTTCTTTTACTGATGTTAAACCAGTGCTGAAATGCAACTAAGTGGAATCTAACTATATTTAATCATTTTGAGGTATTTCCACTTTACCAACCCGTTGTCACTCCCAAGTCGCCACATATGGACACTTGGTCACGAACACATGGTGTCACTTTTTATTGCTTTTTGACACACAGTACCCATCACATCATTGTTCAATGCTACTAATAACTTAAAACCATGATCTTTTCCTAAACCTAACCAAGGAGTTTTGGTGCTTAAACCTAACCAAACTGTGACCGTTTCACAACGTTAACCACATGCTTTAATCTAACTGGATGTTGCATATTTATTATTGCTTATTTGACTGGACGTTGTATAATTATTATTGCTAACTTGACTGGATGTTGTGTAATTTACCTGACCACAGGGTCCTGCATGATCAAAAACAACGCTGAAGGGGCACCCGGTTCATTAAAAAAAGCCACGCCAAGGGCTCTTGACCAAACTTCATATGTGATGACTTGGATATGTTTTCTTTATGTGAATGGTAAATGGTCTGTACATGTATAGCGCCTTCTTAGTTTAGACTACTCAAAGCGCTTTACACTACAGGTCACATTGAACCCATTCACACACACATTCAAACACTGGTGGCAAAGGCTAAGGTGCAGAACACAAACTCGCTCACTCAATCATTCACACAGAAACCCATGCAATTTGGGGTTCAGTATCTTGCCCAGAAACTTGGGCAGAAGCTGGTTTGTAACTGGTATTAGTAACTGTGGCTATTGAAATGATTGGAATTGAAATTGTAATCCCTTATTCTACTCATTACTGACCAAAGTGATCATATTATTATAATATCTTATGGATTCATGTGTTACTGATCTATGCCATAAATGCCACTGATACAATATAAGTTGATATGCTCACATTCACAGATGTGAGATCATTTAATTTTAATGAACAGAACTGACCAAACATTAGAAATATTCTGAAATTGAGTTGCTTTGGAATAATCAGCATCTCAGCTGAGCTTAAGTAGCTCTCTCTAACATGTAGGTTTCTCTATATCTACATGTCAGTCCATGTAAATGCTATGCTATGGTATGAATTCACCTATGTATTCAAAAATGTTCACCACATTTTGAACATTCCGTGAATGTATCTCTGACATGTTTTGTTTGAAAGACAATAATAAAATCAGATCTCAGATACATGTGGCTTAGGGTTTGTTTTTTGTTTTTTCACGAACATACAGCTTCACCCCAAAATATCCTCCAGCAAATCTCTGCTATACACTCTGTAGCACTCAACTATGCAGACATTTTTGAACGATTTTGAATAGGCTGAGGACAAAGGGGCATGTTAGACATAAACAAAACCTGTTAAACCTGCACCTATGAGGTAATGTCAGGTATTTTGTATTAAGAAAAGCACAGCTACCAATTTCTGCCCCATCTGGCGGACGGCATGTGGAATCCCCACTGTGTGTAGGTTAAACAATACACTGTCAAATACTGAGACAAGATAATTATAGCTGTGAGATAGTGTGAACTCGGGGAACACAGAGAAAGAACCCCTTATTAAGAGCTGTGTAATTAGGTGTCAAATAGACGTAATGTGTGAATGCTGACTTTTCTATCATCACCAAAGAACAGGGGAATTGTATTTTTGAAAGAGAAATCATTCAGAAACCACCCCTGTTACTCCAATAAAAGCTTAAACTAAATTTAATAAAATTTGCTGAAGATTTAGTAAAGGCTCACAGTGGTTTATGTTAAATGCTGCTCGGTACTGTATCACAATGTTGTTGGCCTTCAGGTTTTCTACTGTGCATCATCAGTCATCATAAAGTATTTCTGACATCAACATTGTCAAAAGTAATCCACTAATCAATCACTTAATTCATTATTTTGGTGAATAATTGATCACATTTCACAGCACACTTCTTCTCTGATGTTTTTTGAAACATGGTGTTGGGGGAAAACCACGGGGCACTAATATATACATTGCTTTAATCAGGCTTTTGATCTTCAGTACAATTCTGCGATAAGTCAATTAAAACTAGGCCTGCCAAATATGAATTATGCAATAAGTTTATTAAAACATTTATCAGCTAGGCTTATTATAAATGGATGACTTCCAGTGGACGACAGACAGATGAGATGAACAAGTCATCAGATTGGCTTCTTCTCCATCTCTCTTATTCGACTTGGTTGTTTACCATTTTGCATGCAGATTGTTTTTGATTATGGAGTCGTATATAATCTGCAGTTTTTTGTCTTATTAAACTGCATCGAGTTCTATTGGCATGTGCGCTATGGTGGTTTCTGACATCATGGAATGGCAGGCAGAGATTTGAAAAGTCATCCTGTCCTTCATCGTCTGCTTTTATCTCCATTTTTGTGTGTGTGTTTACTTATCAGTAACCGACAAATCCAGATTTGGCCCTAACAGACTTTGAGGCTTGGTACTGTCCTTGGGGCATGTAGGGTGTCAGGGAGCACGCAAATGCCCCCCTGCCTTGAGGAATTGTCAGTGAAAATGCTACCACCAAATCAATCTCTCATGGGCCTCCTGAGACATGGGTTTGAGTTTGAGAATAAACACGGGGAAGAAATATATAACACTAGGCAGCTTTGACTGGGCTTCAGTGCAGGTTGGGCAATTGCAAGTCGACAAAAAAGACAGTATTGCCAACTAAAACAATAATGGAACACGATGACAGATCCTTGAATCCTCCTAAATTGGTTTTGAAATAGATACTCTCCTGCAGGGCTATTGTCCCTACATTTGGTTTGATACTTCACATTGTAAACAATTTAGCTTTGCTTAGCTTGTTATTATCATGTTTAATTTTTTTGTCTTTTTGGTGATATGAGGTAAGATTTCTGCAAACTCTAAGAAGAGTAATTTTGCAGACTTACTATAGACTCCCCCACCAAATGATCCTCAATGATAACGGTACAACAGAAATCTTAGGGTTTAGGGTTTGCTGTTACTTCATTAGAAGGTTCAAGAGAAGACAAAAAATAAGGGGTAAGACAAAAACAAAACGTGGGGACAATTATTTTGTAAGTGTTTTTCTCTGTCTCTGTTTATGTGATTCTTCTGGGCATTTTGGAACCTGTTGACACAGATTATTCAGGTGGAGGCCTGAGGGGCTGGCTGAGGGCGCTAAGCTGGGCCAGTGTGCACATCTCAGCGCTTCTCTGGAATGGCTGCCAGCTCCGTCTGCTCGGCTGTGATAATGGAGCCTCGATTCCCCTCTCTGTGTTGTGTGGAAATGTTTCCATTAGCCTTTGACAAGAAAAGTCCTCTCTGCAATTTAGTCCATCTTTTATGTCCATCTTGTTTCTTCCAACATGCAGATTTTATGCCTGCCTCCCTCTCTCCCTCTCTGTGTCTTGCTTGCGAGTTTGCTGCCTGCTGCACCCCTCAAGCGCTGCTGGAATGCTGGGGTGAGATAAAGAAAAGGCCCCGCTCTGAGCAGGTTCGAGTGTTTTGCTTTTTTATATCAATGACCTTTTTTTGTGGGTTGTAAACACAAGGGATAAACTACAGTTTGACAGAGGCTATTCCAATACAAATCCCGGCCTCTCTCACTGGCCATTTAAAAACATGCACTTTGACGGATGAGTGTAGTATGACAGAATCATAACACAACCCGTTTGAACGGTATCCTTGTTTTCCAAATGTGCTCACGTCCATTGACACAAGCACATCTGGAAATTCTGATGTGACCTTTATTTGCATTACTAAGCTCATCAAATTTGAACAATAATTCACACATCCAGCTGAAACTAATGTGAAATATTTTGGCAAGTGCCTCAAATGAGTGTAATGCAAATCTCATGTCTTTTTGTAGCACAAATAGGAACAGCAGCCAAAAGACTAACAGCAAGGCAATAATTCAGTCAGATGTGGAACACACTTACAGCACAGTGGAGAAAGACAACAAGAGATGGAGAGGGAGAGAGAGAGAGAGAGAGAGAGAGAGAGAGAGAGAGAGAAATAGATGTGAGGAGGCCATACAGAGACTAAAGCCTTTTGGCCGGGCACAGGAATCTGGTCTGGTTAGCCAATACAAGACAAATTGTGGTCCTCAGTGACTCTGTGAATTGAAGAACTAGTGGAAATACTGAACGTGACTGTTGAACTCTACCGTCATAGCATATGAGATTGAGATTATACGTATGGTTTGGTGGCAAGGATTCTCGGAAATATGGATTGGCGACTTTCTAATATAGCATGGAAAGTACTGGGAAAGTGGTTCTGTGTTTTGGCAGAGAACATTTGAGTTGATGCTCATATGAGGAGGTTTGGTCCCTGCTGATGCTTTGAAATTAATGGAGTTCCACAGTTGTGCGTCAAAATATTAGCAATGAGCTATTAGAAGATTAGTAAAAATTTTAATAAATATACATCAAATGTAAAGAAATCCTAATTAAATCCATATTTATGTATATTCATTTGAATATATCTTCTTAATTTGTTAAATCCTGTTTAAGGCTTCAAACAAGAAACTGGATGAGATGACTACTACTTCTACTACTGACTACTACTATTACTGTTATTAATATGTCTTTTAATATGTTAGTCATCTTGGTGGCTGTGGCTAAATTGGAATAAAATTAGCTTCAAACTGGCTATTAATTGACAATTCAGCCACAGTAGACAAATAATCGTAATCTGCAATGAAGAACTTCAGAAAGGTATTGTATGAATCATCACCCAACCAATCAATACCGGAATGTATGGCGTGGTGGATGGAAGCAGTGTGTTTAAATGCCTGTGTATATGTATGCATGTGGGTGTGTAACAACTGGAAGCACTGGCGGATTGACAGACTTCTCTAATTTCCTCGAGGGCAAGGTTGCATGTACTGCTGCCGCAGGTGACTGCAGCAGTGAGACTGGAGAACATATGGAATCCATTAACCCTTGGCGTTATTATTTACCAACCCTCTGAAACCCCAAATGAAGGTCCCGTATCTACAAATATCTCTGTATCACTAGTTGTGCTTGTGAATCATCCCTCATCAAAGGGAGTGTGATGTCAATGTGTCATAAAATATGCAGGAATGTGAGTGACAAATATACAAAGCTGCCCCGGATTGTTGTGGTACATAAAAATGCTTTCAACATGGGAAGTGAGCTCAGAATATCAGTTTACATGACTTTGAACAAATAAGTACTCTCTGGGATTATATTAGTGAAGAGCTAAATTCTCAACGCTCAAATTTAAGTAATATGCTGATTTACTGCTCAACCACAAATGCACTTCTGTTGGGACTTCTGCAGGAGGCCATTCTTAAAATTTGAAACTGGTCTTTTACTGGCCGTTTGTCATTGAAAACCAGTGTGTGTGAGTATTGTTCAAAGTTATCACGCCAGAGAACAGATGTGCTGCCTTTTCCGGTCTTATGGAGCTTGCCCAGTCACACTTAATATAGATCCACTGTCACATACACTTCACAACTGTTTGTAGGATAAGTGCTGGATTTCACAAAGTGTTAAAAGCTTAATCCACCCAAATGTGTGAACCTGAGAAGTATTTTGTTCACACCAGTAAGAGTAAATTGACTGAGGTTTGGTGTCAAGCACTTCGCTTTGCCATAAGAGGTTGGGATCAATAACGTGACCCTTCATAATGATTTAAATTTCAGCCAACTGTTTAAGAGAGCCCACATATGCTGTAAACTGCTGAATTTATGTATTAGAGTATACCATGATGCTGTAAAAATTGAACACTCTTCGATTAATATATGCATAACTGGTAGTTATGACTTTGAAGCAAAAACTCAAACAATGCTTGACTGTCAATAAGAAAGCTGTTATGAAGATACTGTAGAATTACTGCTGTAAGCTCAGTTGATACAGTGGCTTCCATAGTTTGAATGAGCGTCATGACTGGTTGCACAGTAAAGCATGGGCCGGGAAGAGGGGATTTTAACAGTATGGGCATGTTTGCTGGAGAGTGTATGGATTTGTCATTGGAAAAGACCAGATCTCCATGTTCCAGACTCTATAGCACATCAATTTGATTCCAAATAAGACTCCCTCATAGCCTCCCATTCCTTATCACCAAACATGTCCACGTCAGTCTCCAAGATTTAGCCACGGCTAAATTCCTCCGTATTTAGGCTGGCTGAATGATATGGACATCTACGCAGTTCCAATAGCTGCAGGCAGCGCCTCTTGAATAGCATTTTGTACATAAGCTTTAGCTTACTAGCCTAGGATACCAGGCCAATGCCTTATCCCTGTTAACAGAGACCCTTCTAAGACAGGATTAGTGGAGAAGATAGTCAGCGACAAGGGGGGACGGTCCATCTCCTGGGAAGCACCACCGCTAACCCAAACGTAATTGCATTTGTTTAGATAAGGAGATCACAGCAAAATTGAGTACTATGTTAGTCCAGCAATGCAATGTGAATTCATGGCACCACAATATGTAGAAAGCACATGTCTATAAACAAGATGTTTAACATGTTATTGTACTGCTTGTTTCTATTGTAGCTTGACTGTCACTGTCTTTCATTTTCTTTTAACCACTGAAAATTTTGTGGATTTTTTCCCTGTAAATATATCAGCTGTATCATACAAAATACTTATTCAGTCACGTCATGCAGAAATGAATTATATATATATATATATATATATATATATATATATATATATATATATATATATATATATCATGTACACTATGTGCAGGTCACTGAGCTAGTTTCCCCAGTGTGAAATAACATGAACAGAGACAGTGAGTGAGATACTGTAGAGGAGAAAAAAGCCACCTGACTTTCAGATGTGACCTTCCACTTTTCTCCTAGTCTCCCATTCCTTTATGGGTTAACCATCCTTAATGCTTTATGTATGCCTTGTGTGACACTCTTTGCATAAATGATACCAAATAATTGGGATTTATAAATTATTCATTGTGTATTAATGCAGGTGAAATGGCTTTTTGGCTTGGACTGCTGTCTGTCGTTCAGAAAATAAAAGAGGAGGAGGTGGGGTATCATAGATACCTCGCTGGGGAAAGAAAATAAATACCCCCACAGAAATATATGCAATCAAAATGCATGAGCCACGCATGGTCAGTGCAGCGACCTTAGTGAGATCCTGACGAGATTTTTTTCTTCTCATAAACAATAGCTGATAGAGTCGTTTTAACTTTTAAGTTAAAACATGGACTAACTGTATATATTTTAAACATATATATCTCATATCTAGTCCATAGATCATCATGATATTTATTTCGGGGGAGTTGGGGTATTTCATCCAAACTTTAAAAGCAGATTACCATATATGGTTTGCCCAAAAATATGTGTTTTTGATGAAAACATTAGATATGAACCATACTATAGACCTTACCGCGATGCCTATGTAACAGCCCTATGATACCTCTGGCATTTTACTAAACCTTCAAGCAAAATGAGAAAAGCCACACACAGACTTAACAGTTTCCCCAGTCTAACTGGCTAAAGGCCTGTAATGAGTGATTAAGTGCTCTATAAAGCAATGTTGTCTCCACTCACTAATACTTGCTGAAATGTAGTATGTCAAGACATGTCATGTATCATTGTTCCTAACTGCTGCAGTCCAACTTTGTGCACTTTATCAATAGCATAGACCTCAGATAAATGATTCATAAAACTAAAGCAACAAAACACAAATAGGCTTAATAATA
>NC_060152.1:22439979-22542620 GCF_021292245.1 Micropterus dolomieu | reverse complement strand
GTTTTAACTTTTAAGTTAAAACATGGACTAACTGTATATATTTTAAACATATATATCTCATATCTAGTCCATAGATCATCATGATATTTATTTCGGGGGAGTTGGGGTATTTCATCCAAACTTTAAAAGCAGATTACCATATATGGTTTGCCCAAAAATATGTGTTTTTGATGAAAACATTAGATATGAACCATACTATAGACCTTACCGCGATGCCTATGTAACAGCCCTATGATACCTCTGGCATTTTACTAAACCTTCAAGCAAAATGAGAAAAGCCACACACAGACTTAACAGTTTCCCCAGTCTAACTGGCTAAAGGCCTGTAATGAGTGATTAAGTGCTCTATAAAGCAATGTTGTCTCCACTCACTAATACTTGCTGAAATGTAGTATGTCAAGACATGTCATGTATCATTGTTCCTAACTGCTGCAGTCCAACTTTGTGCACTTTATCAATAGCATAGACCTCAGATAAATGATTCATAAAACTAAAGCAACAAAACACAAATAGGCTTAATAATAATAATAAGTGTGAGAGAAGTCGTAGAATTAATGACAGATCTAAACAATAAAAAAAAGTAAATACATGTAAAACCAATGACATCATAGTAATGTTTTGGATCTCTTTTTAAATATCCCTGTCCTCTTTCTACTTTTTAGAACAACTCTCCTGAACTGCAAACCACACTGTCGTCTCTAGCTAGGCAGGTCTTGAGTTCCCCTATTCTTGTCCTAAATGCCTTGCATAATATCGTAATTACAGGGCTCTTGTGACCTTACTTTAACACGTACTGACCCAAACATTTGATACCGGGAGCTTGGGAGGGTAGAAATATTTAGTCTGATAAAGAGGGACCCTACTCCTTTCCCGGGCGGGTTTTAGTGCGACATAATATTTCTTTTGGCAGGGGTCACGGGTGACTCGACGTACATCATCACTAACTTATTAGATCTTGAGGCAATTAGCCGAAAACAAACAGGCCAGACAGACTGGCTATTGAGTTGCCTGAACAGGGAGAAAATAGCCTGTGGCGCTCAGTCATTTCAGAGCTGCATCAAAGAGGAGTCCGTGGCATCAACAGAAAGAAAGAAACACATTGTTGCGGTGTAACGCCTATACAGTACTGGGGGCTTAGCGCATTATTTTTCCAGTGATTCGGGTTACAGACCCAACTTGTCCCAGTATAATAGGGTGGTGGAAAGAACTTTTCACCTGAACACTATATGCAATGTGCAGCATGGTTAGTTTAGGATTAAAAATCCATTTAAGGTCCTCCCCTGACATGGGAAATCAAGCCTGTAGATTATAATGTGGGGACTAGTCCTCAGTCTGTCACTGAGGTCAAGGGGACATCTTGATGTGCAGTGCCATAATGACTGCAACAAGACTGGGCACAGAAATCTTAAACCGTCCTGCTTCGCTCAAAGAGGGGGATATCACTTCCTCACATAATTGTCTGCAATAATTACAAATTGTCTTTTGAGTCGCCCCTGGACTGGAGACAATGAGGTCTGTGGAATGTCATGTGCTCTGTGGCACTTTTAAGTAGCTGTGATTTAAACTTTAAAATATTTCTGTGGATTTTCAGAGCTTGGTGATGTATTATATATCATGTTAAGATGCCAAAATGAATGAGAAAAGAAAGCATTTTTACCAGCAAGTTATGGGAAAATTTTAAGTTAAAATACATATGCAACAAATATGCAGCAACATGCATTTGTCAAGCACATTTGATTTTTCTTGCACATATGTTGCATGCCTACAGTGTGGGAGTCATGCACCTGTGCAGGGTTATCTCAAAACTCCTGCGTTGATGTTTGATCTTTAAGTATGAGACATCCTCACCACATATCAATTATTCCACAATTTAACACAACAGACAGACATTTGAGAAACAAAAGGCACTTTCATCAGCCCCTCGGAGGTGGAGACAAGGAAAAGAAAAATGGGAGTCTTTTGGCTTTTCAGACTTATCGGTTTCATGTGAATGGCCACTGGAATGCCAAGATTTTGTCTGCCTTTTTCCCACCAGATTTCTTCCTTTCTTTTCTGTCTTTCTGTTTTTTTTTAATTTGTTCATCGTTTGCTCCTAAGGATCTGGTTCCTGGACATGATATGCCAAATTACCTGCGGTATCAGTTGTGCCACTGGCAATGCATTGTAAGCTTGTAAATTCCACACAAACCCCTCAGAAGGCTTTGCCTCAGTGCTGTCACTAACTTCATTGTCTTTAGAAAGTGGCGGTACAAAAGAGACGCCGTTTGAAGTTGAGAGCTTAGGCCTGGCATTATCATAACAGAATAACTGCGTGCACTGGCAAGATGAGGAGCTGTTACAAATTGAGGGACTCAGATGAGATTTGATCAGGGTAATTATTCATGCCTAAGACCCAAACCTGTCATTTTATTAGACTTTTACAAAGGTTAACATTTTCATGTTTCTAATACCATTGATGCAGTAGTTTGTGATAGTAAAAAAAGCATGTTAACATTGCAGACAACCATATTTTAATGTTAAAGCCATGCAGCCCTTGATTTAGTGGTCATTGTGAAACTGATCCAACTGTGGATATCGTGTTTTGACATCCTCTGCAACAGTATCTCACAGATGCTATACAACCTATGAATCATTGTTCCAGGAAATCACACATTAGGAACTGGCTTACTGTACCATTTGTAGGCCACTCAGATAAAGCTATTGTGGAAGAGTCACTTTTTGCTACACCCTTGCTGCAAAGCTCCCACACATTTATCTCTTCCCCAAAGGTGATAGTTTGGAAAACTGTTTTGCTGGTCAGTGTGTGAAAGAAATGGCCCAAAGATAAATATGCACTCAAACATTGGGGAAATAATACTCAGTATGCATAGAAAATGCCATGTAGTTCTGGGATGGGAAACCTTTACTTGGGCTGTTGTGGCTGTCACCAGATTTGTGCTGAAATATGGATGACAGATCACTGTTTACTTAATAAAATACAAACGTTAAAACCTTGAATAACCAAATGTGTGCCATGGTTAAACTCTAAGATCTCACTCAGTTTAATAATATAGTAAAGTATGTAGTATGTATATAAACCACTGTGCTTAATGATTATGGCACTTTATTCTCCTTTAGGAATTGTCTCTGTTGGATGTCTCATTAATCGTGGTTGTGCTTTCGGTTTATTAGGGTTGGATGGATTGTTATTTTTTTCTTTTTTGGATGGTCTCCAATAACAGGCTAACAAAGCAGAAGACTGGGGGTCTTCATTATGTAATTGCACCCTAGTGTTACTATTCAGCAATGGATGAGGCTAATATCCTTTATGATATCAGTATACAAAGCCGCTTAACACAACTCCCATGCTGAAACACTTAAGGAAATTAAGTCTTAAGTAGTCTTTATTTCTAATAGACATTACTGTAGGTCAGTATGAATACTATAGTATTTTCATATGAATAATAGTGAGCAGTAACACATGCTATGTTTGTGTTACTTGCATATTTAACATATATCTTTTTGCTTATGTTTCAGCATTACTTAATACTTAATTGTACACATTTTATTCTCATGACCCCACACTGTACTCTCATACATATTGCCAAAGCAGTTAATAAAAGTAAATTGTATGTTTTCCACTGATATTAACTAGTTTCCATGCAATCTCCAAAGCTAAAACTGACATGAAGTTGATATATTTTTTGAGGGTGCAATGAAAGGAACCAATCATACGGAACAGAAAATAAAATAAAGAAAGTAAAGCATACATACTAAAGATTAAACAAATAAAATAAATAAAATCATCAAATCCAGGGGTGAAATTACTACCCAACTACACTGGCAACACACTCTGTTATTATACGATCCTGTATTGCATTGTAACAACTGTTTCCAAGCTACTCTGAGACTCCTTTGCTTGAACTGGCACAGCCCAATGTTTTGATGGCTGAAAAACATTGAAAAAAAGTACAACAATGTACATGCAACAAAATTGCACGAATGTCTCAAAACAAAGGTGAAATACAGTGTGCTTATTTGAATGTTGAAGTTTAAGCAACCCCTTATTACATGTAAAAACAAGAACAAATAATTTATATAAATTTGATTACAGCACATGCATGCTGCCTCTTTGTTCAACTAGGTAGATTGCATGTCTCAGGATAATTCTGATTCAGTGATAAAACAGTCTGTGGTAATGTAGCAGTAACAACAGTGATTGTTATTGTCTCTGCTTTGCATAAAGTATCATCACTGAGGTCTCATCTTAAGACTTTTTTTGTGAGCCATGCTGGAGTGTTTATCTTGTGGCTGCGTGTAGAGGTGGATGATCTCACGGGGGCTGCTGGGTAGGTGGCGGGGTTGGGGCTGTGGGCTCATTGCCTATGCATGACGGTGTTGTAGGGAGATTAGAATAACACTGACTATATTCTGTAAATGAAGGAGAGAAGCAAGGGAAGCCTCAGGAGTCCATTATGGATTTTAATAATACATCAAGGTAGTGTAACTGAATAACCGATCTCAGAGGGAAGAAGAGAGGAAGAGGGGAGAAAAAAATACACACGTGACATTTGGCTAATATTACAATTTGAATTATGAAAACAAAAAGGACTTTTAGTTAATATTGTCTTTCTACTTTTATTCATCTTTAAGCATTTTTGTTTTTCACCCCTTTTTCTCCCTTCTAACTTCCCCCTGAATCCAGAACAAGGTGTAAACAAATAAAAGTGGAGGAAAAACAGTTTGGCATCTCTGTAGATTAATTAATGTGCCTGCGACTTGGCATCACCGGGCGAAAATTATGTGCATAAATAATATCACTAATTAAAAAGATGCAGATTAACATGCAAATAATGTTAATGAGGATCTGCAATTCCAGAGTGTATTCGCATAACATCAACAATTTAATGTGTTGGAAGGACTGTGTTTGCATTACATTAATAAAATTCAAAGACCCGTGCATAGAAAATTCTGTCGGAGTCTGTGTTTCCACTTGTGAGTTGTAAATTCTGTGGGCAGTAACAGCCACTTCTTTGGCAGATGCAAAAGTTATTATCTCAAAGGCTGGCTGAAGTGGTGCCATGAGCCAGTACGACCAGCTGTTAGTGAGCGGCCAGCCAGAAAAGCACTAAGACAATTAACTGTATTAGTTGTTGGGCTCTGCTGTTTATTTTCTCTCAGATTAATTTCACATGGCTGACCAGAAATCTGCCGGAGAGGGGGAAACAGACACAAAACAAACAAAAACAACACTCCAACTGGGAGCAAATGTGTGAAAATCTAGCTCCCCTTCTTACTTAGAGAAGCAAATGCTATCAAGAGAAATACTTGTGTATATGGTATCATCACTGTCTAATCCATACACAACTGCCATGTTTCATAAGTGTTACCACTGTATTATACTGTACATTGGTGAAACAAGATAGGCAGAGAGAACATATTTTGATTGAACTATTTTTTGATTGCCTCATCAAGTGAATTGCATAAAATGCAGTTCAGCACTTGTGTGAAGTTTAGTTTAGAAGATCCCCCCCCCCCACACCCTCAGTGTGTGGACTTAATGGATTTCACAGTAGAAATGAAATGACAAACTTGAGTGAGCGCACCCCTTCCTGTGGGGCAAATGTCTGCTGGATTTGGATCGTTACCTGCAGAATAAACAAGGCCCTTTCTTAAAGGAGAAATACTGCCCGTGTCTATCAACACAGTGTCGAGCAGGGAAAAGGAAAGGCTCTCAAGTCTGCGGTGATATGCATCGACTGTCCTCAAGAGGACATTTACTCTGAAGCCATTCATTTCACAATGGGTGAAGGCTCTATGCCTGTTCATCTTACAATGGGCAGAAACCCCATAACAATAACATTTATCATAGATGATACAATGTGGCATTCCCATTCACAATTTCATCATACATTGGGTGATATATTGAGCACTATATCTTTATAGAAAACTTTCTCTTCATGACAAAAATTGGAACAGAGTTCATGAACTTCTTTCATTGTCATTTTTCAGCGATGTAGTTCATGTACTCCGTAAAAATGACGATAATAAATGAAAGAGTAGATATAAGACAGTACAGACAATATTACTTATTTGTATACCTTAGCAAAATTAGGTTCCAATTTACTGCTTTCTTATTTTGTGAAGTGATACTACTATTGCACTATAATTAAAGAACGGACAACTAAACACCTAAACATTGCGTTTGAAAAAAAAAACAAATCATTTATTTTTTTAGAACCTGTTATGGCTGTAAGGTCAGTAGGTTTTTCCGAATATGACGCAATATTAAATCATAAGCTATGACTGTTTATGTATTAAATGGCAGTCGTTTTCTGACTGTTGCCATGGAATGACAGAAGTCAAAGTGTCTTCATTGTCTCTCTGTCAATCGTCTTTGCCTGTGGGGAAGATGTTGGGGCTGCTAAAATATTCAGGCACAGTGGATGCATACGATAGCTTCTCAGGACATACGGTTTGTATTATGCTTGGCATTGAGTGTGCTACACTATGATATTCTGAGAGGAAAGTCAAGCAGGAAAAAACAGAGAGAGACAGAGAGAGAGAGAGAGAAACACAATGACCTCTTGAGCTGGGCACGGCTCTAGCAGCTGGCCAATAACTTAAACAGGGCCTTGTAATATGCTTCCTTTGGGCTGCAGAGAACTGCACAGACAACACATAAAAATATGACAAGCAGATGATGGATTAGGGTCATAAGTCTCAGTTCAGCCGTACAAACAAAACATCATGATCGTGTGTTACGACAATACGGTTAATAGACAGAAATTAGCAGATGTTGATTGCAGCTTGGATACTGTCCGCATACCAACAGGCTCTCAGAGAGACATCAGCAGGCGGCTTGGCTGGATTGGGTGAACCCATAATACATGGAGCCAGGGAGACCCCCTGCTCATGGCATGTGTAAAAGCAGAACCACAGATCTGCCTACATTTTATGTTTCGTGAACTGTATTCATAAAGTTGTCCCATGATACCCTTTGACTGCTGTTGACTGACCTGTCTGTGTAAACCTCCAACTTCCAGACAATTTATTTTTTTTTTTAAAGAGTCAACCACTTTTGATCTGCCATGGCGCTGTTTCAAAGTTGTCAGGGAGGGAAGCTGTTTTAATGTAATGATCCAGGGTTTTTATGTTCTCCTCTCATAGCCTAAGGTGAAATGCACATTTCATCAAGGTTATGGAGGGCTGCTGTAGTATTTGCTCCCCTCATAAATGCAAAGTTGGCGTTGCCTCTCTGAAGAATTTCAGTGAGATTTGAATGCTGAACTACAAAGCACTTGTTAGAACAGAGCTTGGCAGATAATTAAATTCAACCCTCCCAGTATCTCTCAGTGCTGGACAGGGAAGCTGAGATTTCCTAAACTTAATTGGTGTTTTCCAGAACTTGTTGATCACTCCCATCGTTGTGTCTGTCTTGTGTGGTTAGTGTAGTGTTTTTGTGTTTCTGTGTTGTTTGTAAGATTGAAAGGACACATTGCAATACATTTCAGTAGATTCAATTTCCATATTTATTTGTATTTTAAAACATAGTGATGTATAATACATTTACTGTTAAATATAATTGGACTTTCCTGTTATCCTTCTTGTTTATACTTCATACTTTAAAATATACAAAGCCTTATAACTACCGGGCATAATCAAGAGAGGACATGAAAATCTCCTAATGCCTAAACAATCTATTTAAATAAAAAGAAAGAAAAAAAGGAACAAGTGATTTTCGGTTTCACAAAATGATGATTTGCAAATTTCAAGTCAGAGGAAATTGAATAAACCCATCCATTCAGCTTTAACTAATACAGAATTAATAGCACTTACAATGACCAAATTACTTTCAAACTCCAGACAGACAAAAGAGAGAGAGGGAGAGGGAGAAAATTAAATCGCAATTATCATAAAATCCATCATTGTAATTCACACAGGCTGAGTGTTGCAGTGTTTGGATAGGTAATGATTTTCTAATATGAGAAGGCAATTTGCATAAATAGCCCGGAGATGGGTTATCGTCGTCATCATCATCATCATTTTCGATTCCGCACAATTACGATCCCTGCACTATATATCAGAGCTCACAGCTATGTAAAACCACAGCACTAATTAATAAGCCATTTACAGACTAGCAGCTAGTTACAGTTGGTCCTGCTGATGACCTTAGCGAAGATGAGCCGTCTCAGAAGTGCCTGTGTGTAACTACAAACATAATGATGTGCCAGGAGGGAATCATTAAAAATAATTTACACAAGCCTTCATTTACCCAGATCTTTTGATAGCACGCTTCCCCCAGTGTTTAGATCCATGGCACAGAACCTCCTTACCATTTGGAAAGTGCCGGCCGGGGGAACGAGTGGGGATACCTAAGTGGTTAATTAAGAGCTGTTGGGGCGCCGGGAGAGCCTCCTGAAAAATCTCTCTGATGTCTGCTGTGTCAAGTGTCTCTCCCAGACTGAGCAGCGAGAGGTGGCTGCCACACTAGGCTAATTACTGGGGAAGGCAGGGAGCAGCTGAGGAGAGGAGAGGGGCCCCTAAATGAAGCACTCTCTCCAAGAATCCAAGCATTTACACACACACACACACACACACACACACACACACACATATAATAGAGATACACACACACACACACACATGGTGGCACACAAATATTTGGGCAATCAAAAACATTTTGAGGCTAGTTGTTGGCTGGCTGCTCCATTGAGAACAAAGAGGAGGTATCAGGGGTGTGCTCATTCTGTAAGGAATGTGAAAGGGTTAACTACACCTGGATGAGAATGATGCTCTGACAGAGAGAAAGGTGTGTTTTCATATAGAGAGGAAAGACAGGAGAGGGTAGAGAGAGAGAGAGGAAAATGAGGAGAGGGGGAGAGTTGAACAATAGGCAGGTTCCTCAGATGAAATGATGAAACAAGCTGCTCATACTAAGTCCTGCTGCTGTAACTCAGCTTATATTGTCTCCTTAATTGTCCTATCTGCAGAAGAGAAGATTCAGCACCACAGCTGCATGTGTGCACATACTATGATTAATCAACAAGATATACTTTAGAGAGAGAGAGATAAAAGAGAAAAAAACATTTGTGAATAGATTTTTTTTTCAGTTTAGGAGCTCACATTCTGATATAAATCTACACATACGTACATTGATAAATGGACTGATGGGTGGAAAGTTAAATAGTTTTTACGAGTGCTATTTTGAATAAAAACCAGAAAGATTGCACCTTTGCTGCCCATTCCTACTTAATGCCTTGATTAAAATATTTGCACCTTCCCCCAATGCTATAAAGTGCCAAGAAGGAAGTGTACCAAATATGTCCCCTTTAATCTGCAGAATTCCCCACTGCAGTGTCAAAATTCTGTTCAAACCAAAGTGCTGCCAGAGAGAAAGTGGCTGAATAATGCTGTGGGATGCAGGCAATAGCTGCCGTGAAAGCCTATGCTGATCATGATACTTTGGACCAGGCCCTCGAATGTGCTTGGCTCCTTCCTCATTCCTTCCCCCGCTGCCACTCTCTCTCTTTCTGCCTCTGACTCCAGACCATCCTACGGAGGGAGCAGAGGGAGAAAAGGGCTATCTGGGGTAAAGATAGACAATAAGGGTTTTAAAGCCTCGGAGCTGCCTACAGCAAAGCCGCTTTCCAGGCAGCGAGGAGCCAGGCAGACGCTACCAAGCCAAGCACCCCAGCCACATCAGCCATGACAGAAGGCTGGCAGAACAATCATCTTAACAATATGGCTGAGTCGCTGACCCCACACTGAAATGGGGCTATCGCTCCAACTATGGCTAGTGTTATGGTTTGCTTGCCACTGGCACTGATAGCTCAACAGCGAGCCAGGCCCTGGATCAGGCTGGTTGTGAAGGGACTGCTTGTGTCAGTTGTCGAGGAATGTGAAGTCACAAAATTTGACAGTAAAAGTCTGCTTGGTTGCTGATCATTAACATGAATAAGATGACGATTGATGAGAATCACAGTGCTGGTAATGGATTTAATGATGATGATAGAGATGATGAATATTTCAGTATAGATCACACTACATATTGTACAAAACTGTTATCTTGGACAAATTTTATGAGAGCATAGCACTGATGCTTAACCCCTACTGTGAATATCCTTTTTCCTTTTATAATTTCTATTTGAAATTATTGCACAGTGATTTCAAACTGCTTAAATACCTTATTGTAATAAGGTAACATGTCCACGAGATTTGCAGGGACCACCACATGCAGACCAGTGATCAATGTTTGGTCCACACCCAAAGACTAAGAAACACTGTATTAAAGCTAACCCTCACCAAATGACTGTGTACTCTTCCATATAATCAGTTGCTTTATAAGAAAAGTAGGAGTTGGACTTCACAGCTCCAATTATGTGCAACTGCAAATCCCTAAATGTTCTAAAATACCCAGACCTTGCAGTTATCACAGAACTACTATAATTATTTTAATTGACCTGGCTACTTCTATCAAGCCGAAAACCTGGCTATACCTTCGTGAGCTGGAAAGCTAGCAATTATATGTTTCACTATGGAGTGAGCATTTTTTTAAGAATGCTAAAGGATTAGGGGAGAAACAAACTAGCTATTAAATGATTTCCGCTTGTGTGTGTTGTACTTTAAAGAGGCACTTTACATCCTTTACATTTTAAGGCAACACACTAAGTTCAGTGATGTCTGTAGAGAGCTAAACAAAATAAAATTTGAAAATGTTATAAAAGCAAAAATATATGGTGTATATAAAATATATGTACTTGATTGATTTAGGACATTAAAACAATAATTGTGACACATAAGAAACTGCTTATGTGTGCTGCTCACTGGAAGTGTCATAGTATATATGAACATGTCATTTAAGCCAAAAAAAATCCTTTATTTGGTTGATATTGCAGGGTCATATAATTCACCATTTTATCGTCATTTGGAGCACATAAAAAATTAATTAATGAATACATTAAGGAAAAAAAATGTTGATGCACGATAATGTGAAGTTCAGGACCTTAAGTAAAAAAAGAAACATAGACTTCCGTCCTTCCTCCGGACCTTTATTCCCCTATAATTTTATAGGATTTGTGAAAAATACAGCTGTCCACACACTTGTTGTATTATTTGAGTCAAAAACAGATATTTGCACGAAGGCTGAAGTCCCCAGACTGAAAATGAGAGGTGTAAGAAAGGCATGGCGGGGCCCCAGGGCGTGGGCACTGTCGCCAGTGTTCTCAGTGTTAACCAGGGTATACATAAACACACAAAATGGAAAGGAAGTGTCTTATTGTGTGTGTTTGAGTGTGTGTGGCTGCAAAGGATAGTGGCTGTGCACAAAGGATCGCAGCTGCAACCACGCGCACACACACACACACACAAATATGTAACACACAATGCCCTAGTTGTTTGGCCAGGGTGTAAGGCAGTCCACAGAACCGCAATGATAGTTACATATTACTGTAAGTATCTAATTTCTAATGTATTATCTAAGCGAATTACACCAAACAAAGGGGTTAGAGTGAGGTTTGAATAAGGGCAGATGCAATAACTGAGACCAATATGCCTTGTGGAACTGGGTCTTATCAAGAGTTGTGTCTAAACGTTTAGACACAACTCTTGAATTTTCTAGTTCATTTAATTCAGAAAACCAACAATGTAAATCACTCACTATGTACATCATACTACACCACTTCTATCATTCCTCCTTCGTTCACTTCACCGCATAATGAACCGTCGGTGGGAATATGGAAGATGTGTAAGTATCGCACATGCTCATGGTTTTGTATTTGCATTCTACTCTACTTTTTTTTTCTTTTTTTAATGAGATTTCACTTTTAATGCCACATTTTCATGCCTGCCACGCTTCACGCAGCCTTGCGAATAAACACTGGTATCAATGGTTGGCCAGAAAGTAGTGCCATAAAGGCTGCCATGAAATTTGTTTATCTAGCTGCTGAATTGTATTCAGCTGGGGGTATATGGCATAATAATGCAAGAACTGTGGGCTCTGTAATTAAGTCTGTCTTCAGATGCTTTCGAAGCAATTCATTAACACAGTCTCTCACTCTCAGCTAAGATGCAGAAAGTAATGCCATTCATTACACGATGAAAGTTAATTTATTAAATGATATTTTTAAGTTTTTGACTAACCAAGGATAACTTTTTTCTCTTCCAGTTTGTTATAATTAATATTTCTCATTATGAGTTTTGCAATACAATAATTGGTGTTCCAGAGTAAAGTCATTTAAAGCTACATGGTCTTTTCGAGTATTAGTTTGTGATTGCTTTCCAGGACATTTTGGATACTAGATCAATTTCCTTATCTTTTGCAAAAGGGGCTACACATAAAGTTGTAAAGAATGAAGTTGTTTTCCCCTGCCTTTGTTAAACTAATAATGTAATATAGCTTTCCATTGCAGTACAGCAAATGTGTAAAATTGGGTCTTCCATAAAGGCTATAACTGTAGATGGCAGTCTGGCCTTTACTGTGTGCTTGCCTGAATGGAACAGCAGTTCTTGTTTGAATTTAGATGGATGCCAAGCGAATACTTTGCACACCCTTGGCTTCTTGGATAATAAAAAGGTGATAGTTTCCTTCCCCAAACACATATTTCTTATGAAGTGTCACTAGATCTCTCTTTCATACTAAGTCATTTTAATCACTTGTTATTCTCAAATATTCTGTTTGCCAATATAATCAGTCCAAGCCCAATTTTCACAAAACATCACATTCTAGAGGGACCATACCCCTTTACATTAATTATAGCTGTGTTGTGATGTTTACATGAGTGGACAAGGGGCTTCTACTGTTTCCACCACTAATATAATACCTGTGGTGTAACTTTGTTTGACTCACAACAGCTGTGTAAAATTACAAATTGGTTCAATACAGCCCGTATGTCATATAAAAACCCTGATAAAGGATTGCAAGAACATGAGGTATCCCAATACATAATGTTTGCAATAATTCCAAGATAAGTCACATATCTTCACATATTCTCATGATGATGCACATTAAAAAAGCCCCTTTCCCTTCTTACATTTTGGACAGTTTTCAATTTGCCGCAGAGGCTTAGCCAACTTTAAAGTGGCTACAAATTATGAAATGAGGCTTTTGCCCCTATTGCGCTCTTGCCAGTTGGCTGCCTATGGCAACACATTCAAAGCTAAAAGTTGTTTTTTCAAAGCCAGGCCAATTAAAGGATATGAAAAACAACATAATTTAAACTGTGATCGTTTGGCAGAACCTTGGAATGAACAGTGGCCCCTGTAATGGCCCATCTAAGGGTGCTTCTGACTGCTCTGGAGGGACACTAAA
The DNA here is from genome assembly GCF_021292245.1 of Micropterus dolomieu. NCBI lineage: Eukaryota > Metazoa > Chordata > Actinopteri > Centrarchiformes > Centrarchidae > Micropterus > Micropterus dolomieu. The sequence continues at coordinate 22,529,332 of NC_060152.1, read as the reverse complement.
CATTTCCCTGAGAGAGAGAGAGAGAGAGAGAGAGAGAGAGAGAGGAACCTGCAATCTCATGTTCTGTTTGCAGCTCATGGACTTTCTGGGTCAGTAGTGAGAAAATAATTATTTGCATACTGAGCACACACATCTGAACACACATTTTATGAAGTGCTTCAAGAAGGTAAAAAAACAACAACTGGCTAATAAAAAAACAATAAAGATAATGCCATGGCTAGATGCATGTCAGTGATCTAGAGCATACTTTACAGGAAGGAACCTCAGAGTCATTCCTTGACAAAACAGTCATCTTATTTACAAGGCTAACAATAACCCTACGCAAATGTCGAAAAGAGGAATAAAGAGAGGGGAGGAAAAAAATAATTAGCATATTAATCTTTTTTATGCCGTCATCTCTCAGGTCCAGGGGACCCACGGTGTAATTTAAATCTAAATGCTTTCACTGGCATTAGAATTCATTTTAGATGGGTCAATTGTTCCATAATAAAGGGATAGAAGGTGTACTTCATGCAAGAGATTTATGTTTGCCATTTGTTCATATTCATGTGCTACTGAATACCCCTCAATTCAAATGGTGATGGCAGCTCATATCAGTCGAGCTCCAGACCTACAGATCACTAACCGGCAGCAATGAATTTCATTTGCGGAGGACAAAAAGAGAGAGGAAGAGAGAGGGAGGGAGAAAGAGTAAGAGAGAGAGAGAGAGAGAGAGAGAGAGAGAGAGAGAGAGAGAGAGACGTGGGGGGATCAGCTCCCCAACACAGTTTATTGATTTTTTTTCTTGCTCGACAGAAAGCCTGTATAACAGCTCTATTGCCCTCATAATGATTAGTGACAAAAGTTTAATTAAGCAATTATGAAGCCAATAATAGAGTTGTCTGGTTTGCTTAGCTTTAGACTGTTTAAGACTTATCTCCCTCTCGCACATCACAGCAGCTGGAATGTGCTTGAAGAGATTAATGCCGCCAGAACACAGATGCCCACTTTAATACAGCGCCATGATGCCGTTTGAATGAAGTTGAGAACACAAGCTTCTCTTTATCAAATTACAAGTCTGCTTTTCATGAATATGGAGGGAAAAGGGAAGGAAAAAAATCAGCTATGGCTTCAAGGTGTAATTATAAAGACACACAACAGAGAGACACACAATTCCATTTTGGTAATCTCCCCGTACAAAATATGCATGATAATGTATTACTGAATAAAGACTTACAATGTTCTAAGAGGCTTTGGCATTTTACATTTGCTAAGACAATTGGACATTTCTCAGTGTTCCTTAATGTTATATCCGATCCCCCACCTCTCCCTTTCGTTTTCTGCACCTTTTTGTTTTTTCTCTGAAAATTGATTATATTATCTCCCCTCTCCATACAGGCAGCAACAAATGAATGAGTTTTCAAGATCCAAACTTTGTATTCAAGTTCACTTAGGAGTGATGTGATTTATATACGTATCTGTAAAAGAAAATGTCATATTCAAGATATGGTGTTAAGTGAAAGACCAAATACCACACAAGGTATGAGCATATGTTAAGTGTTGTTGAGAATTGTTTGGTTCTTGTCATTAAAAAGCACTGGCATTAAACCAAAAATACTTCCAAACCCAAGCTGTTGGCTATAAAATGTCACACTGCAGCTGATTTTCACTGTAGCTGATTAATTACCCAGGCATTAGCAAAATGTATTTACTATATACATTTTCTGTCTTACAACTGCACCATCACTTAATCTTTAAACTGAATTATTTGTTCAATCCTAACAACAGATCTATAAAGTAGATGCAGTGTAAGTGGGTTTCAATGATGCCACTGTATTTGAGGAAAAGCTGTAGACATGGCATGAAAGAGCTGTACTGACTAGTCTATAAAAAGTCCTTGGTTCTCTAAGCTTATCCACATTTACTATGAGCACTGCAACACAAAGTTGTGTGCTGTGACGGCCTAAAACCCAGAGGAAGCACCAGAGGAAGCACATGAGCAAACAAGCTGAAAAGAGGCTGCTGTTAGTATTACCGCATATCCAGTATTTATATGTTCTGAAATAAAACTATTATAAGAAGAGGAATCTTAGACGGCTCTGGGACATGTTTACACCATATTAGATAATGCCTGCTCTTGCTCTACACATTGAATCGCAGATTAGTCTAATATCAAGTATTACAATATGTCTGTATTCAAGGAGGTCAAACTCTGTTGGATTTAATGGGTTTTCTGAATATGATCTTCCAGTTTTAGATCCTTTATTCGCATGGCATCAGCCCTGCAAAGTGGTCTAAGGTAGAGAAATTTGCTTTAGTTACAGGGTTAGATTTATTGACGATGGTATATCAAATATCCATATGCATGTGCAAAATTTATTATCTTCAAGTAATGTTACACAAGCATTGAATCTATCACATCAAAACACGACCGATGTAAGACAAATGTAGATTTCAATGCACATGCATGGTTGAGTGTGTTACCCACTCTAGCACTGTATGTGTTTGGCTACATGCATATGCATGTGTGTCTGCATAAACTTCACGGCAACAGCCTCTTGTGAGAGTGTGGGATACTTTGGGTTAAATCTTCCAACCTAAATTGCATCACTTCACAAGGTCGAGGTCACCTGCAACATGTGCCTCTCAGCTGGGTGTGCCAGAGCAAGAAGAAGAGTGCTCACTGAGAGATAGAAAGCAAAATGCAAACAAGAAGAAGGAGAATAAGCACAATATCCCTCAGCACATGCTGCGTTGTGGGATGTTTTGCTCTCTCTCTCCCTTTTCCTCTTTCCCCCTGGCTTCCTAGGACAATGAGATGACATGGTGAAGGTGGAACTGCATCTGGCATCATATTTAAACAGGGCTGCCACATCTCAGGAACACGGGTCGTTGCCAGATTGCAGGCTAATTAAGGAGCTTCTTGGATGACCATCAGTGCCTGTCGGTGGGCAAGGTAGCGGGCTGAGCCTTGCTCCGCCACACTCCCACTGCGAGGCCTTGAAAAGACGAATGGCCACTGAAGCCCCCTCGGGACCTCATAATACTACATATTTTCCTCCAAAACAAAAGATGTCCCTTATGGGATTCCTATTTGCCTTTCCCCTGTGTCTCCTCCCCCCTTTTCAAACAAGTGTAAATTGCCTTGCCTTTTGGATAAGTGTTCAAGTGGCCTGTCCACACACATTAGCCAATTGTCGCTAAAACAAATATGCACTAAAATATGTATTTCATAGATGCTGGCAGCTGAACGCAATAATTAGCAGTGATATAATGTGCTGTGAAGGTTATTTAATGACTTTGTTGACTAATTTTGCAATAAATAATTTTTTTGTATAATTAAAGGAAAGAAATGTGATGACATTATGGGCTTGGCTTCAGGGGGAAAAGACCAAAGCTGTTATTGTGTTGACAGATAATCACCCTGTTAACTACTTAAGTGATAACATTTCTGTGGGTACAGTTTGACTTGCTGTTAATTGCATTGTAAAAGTTCTGCTTTAGCAAGGAGGGCTCAAGCGAGAAGCCTCTTCATTGTTTTTGTATTTGGCATAATGCCTGTTTATGACAGGCAATATGTGCGACCAGTTTGACAGCGAGTGGGAAGCCGGAATTGTTTACTTGACTTCATTTCTTTTCCCCACTTGCTGCCTTTATTTCGTGCCAGTGTGAGAAAAGCGGAGGGAAACAAGATGTGGTTGAAAAATGCAGCTGGCTGGCTGCTTGGCTAATAAGATGCCCATCATGCTAGCTAGCACGGCTGATTTGTGTCTCCCTCTAACTCTCTCCATGATTACATTCTAAGAAGGCCCCCACCCTCTCTCTCTTCCCCCAGCTGATCCTCGTCTTGTTACGTGGCATTAATGACACTTCAGTCATTGTGGCTTTCAAGCAGAGCCCTTCCGCAGCGAACAGAGAGTTGACATTTCCTGACATTTTCCCAACTAATTACAGTACAAATAATTAAGCATGTTCCTCTATGTAACAAATGAAGGCGAAAGCCGTCTGTCAGCCTGGGCCATGATTGATGACACTCCGGGAGACTTTATCTGATGGGTCCTGCCATGAGGTACAGAGGAAGCAAATTTATTAGAACGAACAATGCAAATTTAGAGTCATCTCATCCAGTTATGCGCCAAGGCAATATCCGTGTCAAGGTGAATGTGACAATGAAAGCAAAATATTAGCATTTTGTGGAGCAGGCTGAAGGGGAAATCAGAGCACTGAGATGACAGGCCTAATTATTTTGGCTCACACAGGCCAGGACAGCTGTTTCTGGTGTCCTGAACAAGCCTGTCACACAGGTAACCAAATAGGGTCTGCGTATGAGCCTCTGTATTCGACACTCCACGGATATGTCTGCCACTAATGACCAATGCTAATGTCGCTGCCATGTCTCCAAAAATGAGGGGGAAATATGTGGAGGTGTCACTAGGCAAGTTTTTTTTTCATCAGTCAACAATTTTCTACATAATTATGTGTTTTTAGAATTAACACTTGCCTGTCACCTAATGGCCACCCACATTTTCTATATGATAATTTTGACATACATGGCCAACTAAAGCGAATAAAATGGTTAACATTTGAAAAAACTATAGATATAGATAGTATAGATATCGAATGAAACATTTTTACTGCAGATGTTTTCGGTGTTTAGGGAGTCGTGTGTACCACATTTATGTAATTAAAAAAACAAATCTGGTAATAAGATTTAGCAGTTGCTCATGAATATATTTTCAACATATAACCTGTGTATCACATTGGGTATGTTTATTAAAAATGTGAGTGTGCACAATAAATCGTTTAAGTTAAAAGGTCAATTGTAAAATGTTCTGCAAGCATGTAGTCATCTGTTGATTAAACAGCAGTCTAATTGAAGCTTTCTGCAAGACAAAACAAATAGGTGTTAAGGTCAAGTATGAATGATGCTGAAAATAAGTCATTAATGGTTAATGTTAACCACAAGTTTTTCATGGCAAGTGCTCTGCGCTTTCTGCATTAGAAAGCTACTTGTGATATATGAACCAACAATGAACAATGGACTTAGGCTTTTATGCTACCAAATAGCAATATGTTGTCTGCATACATCTGTGCTTTGGGGAATACAAAGGTTGCCGCCCACGCTCATAATGAATCTAGAATTTGTACTCAGGGGCAGCCTCACAATGGCTCTTAAGGGAAAGGCAAATCCGGATAGGTTTGGAAAAAATCTACATGGGGATCAAAGTTTGCTGCTTAGTGGCTCGCTGGCTGGCTTGGAACAGATGGGCGTCGGAGGCACTATGAGCCCATTGAGATTCAGGATCCAAAGTGGCTGCTGCTGCTCTGTACACACAGGCAGATGATGCCTTTGTGTCAGTGGATTGCCGGTATGCATTTAGGTAGGTAGGGAGGGATGTGGGCTTTTTTGGCTTATGACTTAGACAAAGCAGCAGTGAAACAGGAGTTCGTTTTAAGCGGAGTGTGTTTAGGGATTCACTCACACAGGTTGGGTAAAATATTCCTTGGTTGTAAGCATTGTAATTGAGTTTGTGTATCTTAAATGAGAACAACAGGCACCCTTTGTACACTTTGCCACAGCTTTTTTTTGTTTTGTTTTGTCTTTAAAACACCACAATTAGCAGCAGCTTTGTAGGCTATACAATCCTCTACTCTATGTCCTTCTTATTTACAAAATATATTGCTTTGTGACATACAGAAGTAATTTATATATAATGGTTTAAACTCATAAGACAGCCATTGGGTTCATTATTTTTTATTGTACCATCTCCCTTGCAAAATTGGATTAAATAAAAAAGTCCTCTGAATAGCATTTTTATCTTAAACAGACAGGAATCATCCCTCACTTAGTGTTTCCCCCTTTGCTCAAAATATTTTAAAGGGCAGAATAAGACAGTGTCACTTTTTCTGACACTTAACCCCTGACATTAAGAAAGATGTTAGCAGGGCCAGGCATTACAGGCCTTAGAAGCACTGCATCAGAGAACATGCACAGTCTGGGCATGGAAACACTTACAGTAGTAGCAGTTGCTCATGAATACATTGTCAACATATAACCTGTGTATCATAATCGGTATGTTTATTAAAAATACACACAGTTTCACCTGCACAGGTTTGTACACATTAACACAAATGCTCTAAAATGCATAAATAAATTCTGCACGTCACAGAGATGCTACCTTGCAGTATGAAAATACAATGTATTAATATTTTTAAAAATTAATTGTATTAATTGTAAATATGTTACTAATAAGCAGTAAAGACAAAGCTTGTGAATAAATTCCAGCGCACTCTAAACACTTCCTGTTCCAGCTGCCCGAGATGTCAGAGCAATGCCATTCCTTGAAGGCAGTGACGTTGCAGCTCTCTAGGTTGACTGTTGACAGCTCTGAAATGCCAAAAAGTTAAGCAGGGTTCAGAAACAGTGACTCAAAGCCAAACTTCTTCCTTCCAACACAACAATTAGTTCTTACAGAATGTTGGCACTTCAAGGGAGGGAAAAAAAATAATTTAACAATGTAAAACAGGTTTAACATTTTCTGTTATGCAGACATCAGTGATCTTCGACAGTGCCCCTTGGTATGCTGTGCTTTTTGTTCCTGCTTTGTACAGCAGAACTAACTTAGCAGGATATTTATGCCTTTTCACTTATTTTCCAGCCATAATTTCATGTTTGGATGAAAGTGTTTATAAATTTGGTGGATTATTCTGTTCATCTATTTTGAGATTTTAAGTATTTGGATGTGGAATTTAATGTGTGACGTACAGTAAATGTGCACTTTCTTACAACGATTTGTGACTATTTAGTTGACAAGCCAAAGCTGAACGTTGCTCTTGGTAGTTGTGGTTTTCTCACACTGACCTGTATCTTGAACTGTGCATAACCAGGTCAAGATAAATATAAGGCAGTCAGAACTCTACATTAATTATATTAATGGCCATTTTTGTGCCTTTTATAATCAGAGAGACTGACTCTGTGGCATGTAGATTCAGGGACAGTGGGGGAAAGATGTACTGAATCTAATACACTCCCAGAGTTAAATATATTGGCATGACAGGTAGCCAACGCAGATAATTAAGGTAACTTGGATAAATGACAATAAATGTCCCTGTTGGACTCCTGTGATAATGACAAATGTGTAATTTTGCAGCTGGACAGCATTCGGCACTCCATCATGTTACTGTTGGTGGAAAAAGAAAAGACGGAAGGAGGCAGACAGGGTGAAAGCTGGAGAGAGAAAAAGAGAATGCCTCAGGGGCTTGCATTTAACCTGCCTACCAATCCCAATCAATGTCATTACTCCTTTCCACTCCATTTTATCAGCTCCTTGCCACTGTAGTTTCCAAGAAGTGACCGTTGTACGGCGCTCTATGAAACAGTCACAGGGCTAATGGGATGAGATGCAAAGAATTATAAATGCTGACAGTAAATCATATTACATCCCTAATAAGCATTAACTGGATAACTGGGTCACAGCTGTATTATCTTAATTGATTTTTCTAAAGAAACCTGACAGTGAAATGTCAATGCTTGAATATTTCTTCATGCATCATTAAAACAAGATTGGCTTTTAACAAAAGGGTAGGGAGACGGGATCCTTTGGGCTGAATTGATTCTTGCTCGGGGCTGCCTTGCACAAGTAAGTGTATTACATAAAAATCTATACAGGATATTAAAACAACACTCATTCTGCAAGACAGTTACAATTAAAAGCTGACACCCACCCATGCTTTTGTGTCTGCCACTGCTGCCTGCCAACAAATGCATTTCAGCCCTGTGACTCGCTGCAATCAATGGAGGGACTGTATAAACGCCCAGAACTCCTGGGTAACAGAGCTGTTGCTTCCTGAACAGTGACAGCGGAGGTTTCCTGCCAAACAGAACTCATCCACCTATGCTTTTATGCCACTGAAATCCTCACGGAAATGAAACCTGAAGTGAAAAACATAATATACATTTGTGGGCTTGTGATAAGTTAAAAGGCCAAACGTCCATAGATGTATTTTTGACAAAACATTTAAAAACAGCACATGTGCTGAATGCTGCAGACTCTTGTAATGCAGTTTACAGAGTGACGGTTTCTGGTAAAATGTGGTACAAACATAATTCTGGTCAGTAACAGTTCACGGTGTGACTTTACAGTCTTTAAATTCAAATGTATGATTAGTATATAAATTACTTAAAAATGATACTACGCAAGTCACAGTGTCACCTGTTTGGTAAATTTCAAAGGATATCTGGTTTGCTGTCACCATTTAGTGTCGCCGTTTAAAGACTAACAGCACTCAACAGATTTTAGCAACATGATCTAAGCTTGATACGAGCCGTCCACTCCATATTATCCCTGAGATAGTTGCCTTGCCATGTACTATATTCTGTCAAACATCTCAAACTCGCTGTCCATATGAACCGACTTGTGATCTTAGGCTTAATAAAAAAGTGTCTGGTTGTTCGTACTGCTATAACTCATGGTCAAAACGTCAGCAGAAACTGGCTTATGCTGAGGGCATGTGAAATCACTCATTGCATCATCAACTCGCATCTCAGGCGAAATTCAACCAGATACCTGTGAAATGACTCTGAGAATGTTTTACATATAAAGTTACTGCACCTTGGTGGGATGAGTCCTATTCTGAGGGTAAGCAGAGCTCTCCAAGATGTTAGGGTGTCTCTGTGTGGAGCGCTGGTGAGGGGAGCGGGTTGGACTGGGTCAGTTGGCACGACCGCAGAGCAAATGCTGGGAATAAATCAGTCTCATTGACATGGTGCCTCTCATCAAGTGACATCCCGCGGTGTCCCCATCAGTTATGAACTAATAAAGACGTATGGGAGGAAAACAGAAGCGATCACAGCAGATGCCAAGGTGAAATGCATCTAGTGTCTGGAGAGATGTGTCAGGTCCGAGAAGTCCCATCAGGAATGATTACTAATGTCACTGGGTTTTGAATCTGGCGGTGATACAGTATAGAGGAGTTTCATTCAGGCACTATACGTCATGGAATCACTTGAATTTAAATATTTTACAGTACCACCAAATGTCAAACAACCACAAATTCTGTATAAGTAAGCAAAGCGTTTTTGAGTAAAGCACTTTTGTGAGAGCAATAAATACTGTAGTTCTTATTTGGTCTGTAGCATCAGTGTGTTCACCAGGCATCACTGTGTCAAATTAAATGACTAAAATATAGTTTAATTTTTTGCTTAATAGTGCAAAATCCACTCACTGAAGTAGCATTCATACCTACCTGGACAACAGCCTTGTATTAAGACAAATGAATAGTAATGCAGTGTATGTGTTAAAGTATATGCATGAAATATTGGGTACAAAATGGCTGCATTGTTGTAACATATTTTTCATGACTTGCTCATCAGCTTTAAATGGTTGGTTGTTGTGTGTGACTCATTTAGCTACAATAAATGGTTTATTCTGACAAGCTTAAGCTTGTCTCTTTGATGGGTGTGGGTGTGTGTGTGTGTGTGTGTGTGTGTGTGTTAGAGAAAAGAGAGAGAGAGAGAGAGAGAGAGAGAGTCAGTGAGAGACAAAGAGGAGGAGCTATGTGGGTATGTGGAACGATGTAATATTCATGACAGTCCTGGTGGAAGTTGCCCCTGGAAAACACCCCGCACTCACTCACACACGCACACTGAGCAGCACAGTCCGGTGGCGCTCACCTGACATCTGCATATGCCATTCAGAAGGGCAATATGTGTCTGCATCAGTGATTTCTAAACACTTTGGGGTCAACAAATTATTAATATTTAGTATTAGCACTGATGACAATGTGGCATCCTCCTGAGAGTCGGGCAAAATGTTGAGCGGGGGCCATTCTCTTGACGTCAACTGTGTTTGGCAGATGGTGCTGTCAGTTTAGGTCTTCGTTTATTCTTCCATGCATATGGCAGCATCTCCCCTTCGTTAAAAAAAAGCGAACAAGCTCATGTATTATCTATGGGGCTAAAAAGCATGCAAACATAAGCAGGAATGTATCAGAGGAGCTTAAACTTCTGTAAACAACCAGCAGTGGTTGTTGTAAATGGGATTTTACTGACAGAAATAGCAGAAACATATGGCCTGAGACATGAAAAGGGGCTGATACCTGGATGGATGTGGTTCCGCCAGGGTCCACAGCTTCGTGTTTGTGACAGGATGTCGTCTGACAGTGAGATCCATGGCGGCCCCGGCAATGCAGATTACTTTTTTTTAATGAAGTACCACCTGACTCACAACATCACAATCCTGTTTTTAACCACCTCACTCAAAATGCCCTCCTCTTCATTTATAGAACATTTTAAATGACATTAGGAAGTTTTTATATGTAAACTATAGTTTAACTATAAATTGTTTGATTTAGTCATCACTGGGTCATCATGAGATGACCAAAGGTGAAAGAAGTATCCAGATCCTTTACTTATATACAAGTAGCAAAGCCTCAATGTAAAACAACTCCATTAAGTAAAGGTCCTGCATTCAAGTGCCGAAATAAAAGTACATAACTAATATCATTAAAATATACTTGAAGACGTAAAGGTAAAAAAAAAAGTACTAATTGTGTAGTAAAATGGGCAATTGTGTGTTATATTAAATTTCCAAGTTCCACTTTTTTGTTGTATGGTCTTTTTAGCTACTTTACATACAGTTCAGTAGTTTAAATGAAACCTATTTTACGTTTAAGTTGACCATTATAAAATCTTAATGTTCAATATAGTAAGGCTGTAAAACAAATGTACTCGTTTTAAAGTGCAACATATCTCTCTGAGATGTGAAATAGAAGCACATATACTGTAATGATAATCCTCAAGTATAGTACAAGTGCCTTAAAATTGTACTTGTGCTTAGTGACACTGCACAAATGAAGTTGTGTCATGTGCGTGCATATAGGAGGGCCATTATGTAGATGATGTTGTATTAGTTTCAGAATTCTCTATGTCAGCACAGTTGTAGCTGACATTGGTCACCTTTAAATGGAGGAATTACCTTGTTACTGTAGAAATTATTCCATATTTGTGTTATAGTTTTATGTTCTTTTAAGTAAACGCTTTTTTCAGAACCACATATACACATATCCACATCCACTTTTACACTGAGAATTATGCATAATATATGTATACACACAAAGTGGTGTAAATCTCATCTTTCAAAAATGTTGTTACTTTGGTGCTTCAAAATCAATGGGAATGTGAAGGAGTGTTAACAAACTAAATGGAAAGACACAGTAGATTTAACATGATGCACGTTGCTTGTACTAAAAAAGTCTACGTTTCTTTCAGTGTGTCAAGAATGTCTTCTTTTTATTTCAACAGGAGAAAATAAGGTGTCTTTCTAGAGGAGCTGAGAGAGGAAGGGAGATGAGTGAGAGAGACCCTGGTTAACTTCTGGAGTGTTAAGCAGCAAGGGGTCTTACTCCTGCTTTTCTCTGACATGAAGCTTGGTAGGATAGAATCGACACTGGGGTTGAGCAGGCGGATGAGTGGAGATATGAGGGTCCCTGTGGCGACCTGGCAGGTGCCATAGCAACAGAGGGTAGGTAGATAGGAAGGACAGACAGGGAAAGACAGAGAGAGAATATCCGTTAAGGGGAGTGGTGGGGGGTGGGGGACCAGCAGCGAAATCACTTGTGACAGACCCAAACACAGGTCGGCAGCTTTCATGTCAGAGCCTGTGTCTAATCTTTGGGAAAGAAAAGGGGTGAGAGAAGGGAGAGACGCTGAGACAGACAGAGAGAGAGAAGGTGTGAGAAAGCAACAAAGACAGAGATTGTCAATAATTAATCATCAGATTGTTCGATGCCGTGGTTGTTGAAATGACAGCTGTTTTGATTGACAGATTTGGAGCATTTGATCTGTATGCTATGGCTTTTGCCCCTTTCCTACTGCTGGATGATCTCTCTTGGCTGTATTTCTCTCTTGCTCGCACCCCACTCGTTTTATCCTTTAAATCCTCTGCAAGTAGCATAGCATCTATTGCATGGGAGTTGTATCTGCAGGGCAAAAAGCACCTCCCTGCAATGGAATTTGGTATTTACCAGGTTGTTCTAGGTAATGTGTATTACTCATATAATACACTAACAGACAGGGTGGACTCATGGTCTTTGAGTGGAGCAAGATACAGTATATTTGGAACTGTATACTTAATGATAAATTATGTGTTACTGCGAAAATCCAACAGTTTGATCCAAGGAGATGAGCTGAATGAGACAAGTATTTAAATAGCAGAGCTGGTAATTTGCCAATTGAGTTTTAGAGGAGTCATGTGAAGTGTAGGTATCTGTAAAGCTTGTTAGTGGAGACTTCCTTATTTTATTCAGCGTGTTACACACTTAAACTGCTCCACAATCAACCAGACTTCATAGACAGGAAACAGTTGAAATGTGGTGCGATGTGTCTGTCGCCATCTGCTGATTTGCCACATTGGAAAAGTTATTTCCAGTGTAGTAGGATCCGCGGATGGTGGGAGTCCATCATTCAGTGAGACAGTGAATGTTCCCTGCTAAACAACGCCTTCATTGACCTAATAACTGGCAGCCTACTCAGTCACCAGCATGTTGAGTAGTATTCATTATTCATGCTCATTAAATTCTGGGCCTCATACGAGCAAAGACTGCCAGCTTGCTGCCAAACTGTGTTGGTTTTGTGATGTGCCCACTTGAGACTTGGGGATTTAAAACCAGGACACCACTTCTGAAAAACTAGCATACAAATACCCAGAATTCATTCTGCTTCCAGTTTAATTTGATCACATTTGACAAAATACACAATTATACTCACCTCCATTCTTTTGCCATGAAAAGGATTTGGAATTAATAAATGGGAGAAAATGTGCACATGCTTCCCCGTGAAAGGAGATTTGGAGTCAATTCTGGCTGTTTGAATATGCATATTCATAGTTAGTTGATCATATTTTTCTTTTTGCCACACTCTATTCCACATCATTTATTCTGCAAGGGAATGGAGCTTGTCAACAAAACCTTTTTCAATGAAAGGCATCTTTGAAGCATTTAAAACACATGGTGTTGCATCACATCCTATTCAGTTGTTTTTCTCGCAGACAGAATCATCAGTCCTTCCATCTATCTGCATCACATTTGTGATTTTGGAGTGAAAACAAAGCACAAACTCAATATCTTAAGGCACTGTATGTGTATCTCACGTTAAGTCGGTTTTAGCACGGCGGTGATCTTGAATAGACGTGGTGTTTACTTTGTGCGTGATGCCAGCACTACTCCAAAATTGTTGATTTGTCATGATCTCAGCAGACAATAAAACACTGAAGGTTCGACATATGCTTGGAAGGAGCCATGACAAGATGAACCTGAAATGGTGCACTTGAAAAAGAAAACTGCTATAAATGCTCGTGCTGCTTACAAAGAGGGAAACAACAATATATTACGCCTGTGAGGAAAGGAAGCAATGTTTTACATGCATGCTACATACAGAGAGAAAGTGTTACAAGTGCACTATGATTTGAAAAGGAGAATTTTTCATACACTTCTCAGCCAGCAAGGATGTGAAAAAGAGGCTAGGCAATTATTTATCAGGACACACATCCACAAAGTACTAGCAGCTGTCTGCACCATTTCCAGGACTGCAGGGCCATCCATATTTGTCTCTCCTATACTCAAATCCCCAAGAAAAATACCCACAGTTCCAGCACAGAGAGAGGATTACTGCTTTCCCATATGTTGGCCTGTGCGGACACAGCCATATCAATCTAAGCCTGGTCAGTTGCTCTTTCATATACTCCTAATGTACTGGAAAGCCTTCCACAGTCGGCTGCTCCTCACTGCTGGTCCTGAAAAGGTCTCAGTCCCAAATTCCACAATGGAGAACAATCAGGCTTTTCTGTTGGATTAGGAAAAGAGGGGGGGTCAAAGCCCCTGGTGGCCGGTTGTAGTCTGGTAGGGTTATGTTTTAATACTGAGACACTTCAGGGCAGGTTCTTTATGCGGGAACTGTGTCAGAAACAAGAGGTCTAAATAAACAGTAAGGCCCACCAGAGCCCTTTCATTCATCATGGCCTCCTCTGACAGCAGCTTGCCGAGGAATCATCTGGAATCATCTTCTGCGGGCTCCGGCGAATGTGAGCTCCCTCTCCTCCCGACCTCGAAACTGAGGCCAGCCACGCGCACACACACACACACACACACAGGAACGACAAGAACAACTGTACTGTGCTGAATATGTGCGTGTGTGGTTCACGTGAGGTTATAAATAAGCATATTATTAAAACATGCACCAACCGTCACCACTAGCCAAAACACACAGTAACAGTCATGTTGAGCATTATATGGGACTTCTGTGATGCACCATTCACCATGTTTGTAAGAGATCAGCAGTTATGCTCAAATTGCTCTATCTATCATGAGCAGATTCCAGATGACAGCACCAGTTTTATGAGTCACAAACTAACAATAGGCTCACTTGTGAGACATGAGCTCAAATATTAGTTTTGAGCCTGTTCTTTGAATTTCTCGGGTTAGTCTGGATTACTACCTCTAATCTAGGCACTGGTACGGTAGGGAATTTCCTGGACTCAATGAGATGGGAGTGTTTCCGAACAAACAAGACTTCAAAGGGTGTGTGCTCTGCAGAAAGGTAAGGTTGAACGCAAACATGTATTCATTTAACAATTTTTTTTCCTCCCCACAAAAGCATCTCTCTGCTTGGATCAAAAGCTTAACCTTTTGGCCGTGGAGAATTCCGTTGCTGGGTTTGATTTCTTAAAAGAAACTTTTTTTTTTCAGTCAGCGAGCTCAATAACTTGTGGAGGGCGCACACTGCTGCCTGATATGCCACTCGTTTGGAGATAGAAAGGAACAAGCTATTTCAGTCTGAAACAACAACTGCCAATTAGCTCCACTGCACGTGAATTCCTTTAACAGATGTAAACTACATCAGTTAGTTTTGACCGTTCTGCCAACTCAGGTAAGTGATGCAAAATTGTTGTGTGGTTGCTGTAAAAAAAAATGATGAGTGCAGAATGGATTTGGAATAACAGATTTTTAATAGTACACAGTGAGGTGTACTTCCCAAAGCATCTGTTCTAAAACAAGGAAACTCTTTTTATATTCTTTGGTCATAAACCCCATCCAGTTCAGCAGCCACTTAATTGACATTTTGTCCTGTGGCTGAGAGGGCTGTAAAATCCTATTTCTGGAAACTGGTCTTTTCTTTAAATGGTTGCATGGTAATGTACTTAATATAATTACTGGATAAGCTTGCAATAACCTAATGACATGCCACACTAATGTTTTATGATCTCTAACAGCTCAGTTCTGCCTTTGAAATAGATGATCTTTTATTGTGCTGTTTTTAGTCAACTCCACACATATTTTGGGTGGGCAAGACTAAATCCGGGGGAGGTTTTGAGGAATTCATAAGAAATAATTAAGAACAGATTTGGTATGCTAAGCTCCTCCAGTTGAGTTAATGGGATATAGACCAAAAAGGAGAGATGGGTAAAATGCCAAAAATATATTGAATTTGCTGTTAAATAGGCCCACAGTAAGCTGCCTTTTCCAGCTATTCGAATAAAGAGAAAACAATGAGCTGATGTTCAATTAATTCCTCATATTGTAACTGCTCACAGCATTGCATGTAAATGCCGTCATGACTATACGCATATACATTAGAGATTATCTAATCGGCTAGCAAAGATTGCTTTTTTAAACAACAGAATGCACACTGTTACACCAAGACGAGTAGTATATGTACTGTGCTAATTATTGTACCAATGTCAACTTGAAATCTTACACAACCAATTTTACAAAGAAATGAAAATGAAAGAAATGTGCTCACAGCATGAATCATATAAGATGTCAGACAAGTGGAAACAAAAAGCATTTTGCTCTGATCATAATTGTCAGAAACCTTCTTTGTCTCAAACATGCCTGTGTGAATGCAGTGACAGCAGACATATTTCCACAAAGAGCAATGCGGTTTGAAAGCAGAGTAAAGACTAGTTCAATATCATACACAGAGTTATCGCACTGTAGCCTGTATCCAGTAATCTAAGATGTCGCAGGCAGGAGCAGTTTCACACGGGAGACAGCCGTGATCTGTGTCAGGCAGTTTCCGGCCGCAGGCGAGAGGTCATGACGGTTGACTTCATCTCCCTCCCCTGGCTTCCAATCACTCAAACATAAATCAATACTGTTAATAACTGTTTGAACGATGTCTAAATGGGATATCTTTGCTTGAAGCGATATTAAAAGATATCCCCTTGCTGGTCCCCTCACTCACTCACTCACTCACTGGAAAGAGAAAGAAAATCCCTGATATGTGTGCTCCAGACTCCAGATAGAATTTATTGGGCACAGTCTTTCTTATATCTCTATCAGATTTATTAGCACAAGCTCTACTTTGATTGTTTGCTGATGTTAATTAGATGCAATACCACATTGGTTCAGATACTAAATTTTTTAAAAGACCACTGTACCTCCCAAATTTATAATTCAATTAATGCATTGACTGAATCCAGTTGACAGTATTTGAGGTTAATAAGTAGTAAGTAACCTATTTTTCTTTCTTTTTTTTTCTTGAAGCATCTTCGTTTTTATAAAATGTTGAAGTCCAATATGAGACTAATAGTTTACCAATCTTCACAGATGACTGCCCCTTTTAATATTGCCCTTCAAGGCAGAATTTCAATTTAAGTACGATCACACAAAATAAACAGACGTCACACTGATGATGGCCTGCCTTGACAAAAAAAATAAAAAAATAGAGCTCAGGGTGAGAAATGATCAGGTTTGTGAAGGTCAAAGCCACCAACTGTGCGAGCGACACACCTTGGATATCATTCAAATTAACCATTAATTAGCTTTCACACAACTGTAGTAATAACCTACATGCTTCGGACATCAGCTAAGGTACATTAAGTGTTTTAAAAGGTGTTTCTGCAGTCATGTGACCTCTATCTCATCTTGCTTTCATTTTCTACAGGGGTATGCATCACTGGGCTAAGCGTATTTACTCTGATAGGGCTGCCACAATGGAATTATGTGAGCTTGTAAATAGAGTGAGCTCTCAGCTGATCTTGGCTTTTCATTATTAAGGTGGAGGGTCTGTGAAAGAACTGCAAACTGTTTTGCTTTATGATCCATTCTAAAACCCATTGAAATGATGGCCATAAAATAATGCCATTACTTCTATGTATAAAAAACTTACTCCTCAGCGATGCAGGATGATCATCAGCACGATTTGTAGGCTAACACTGAAGTAGCTACGGCACAGTGAAGGTAGAATGACGCATGAGGGTAATGTGACAATACGCTTTTATGTGGCAATGTAATACATACAGTATGGCAGGGGTGTCTGTAGGACAGTGAAAGGGGTTATGCTCAGTAGATTCTGGTCAAGACATATTGTCCAATAAGCAGTTCTACTTCACTTACATATTTCATTTAAAGAAATGTTAAGTGAATCATTGTCCTACATGCTAATCCCAATTCTCTGTTGTTTGCCCCTAAAAAAGCGTAAACGTATGAAAGATATTTGCCATCAATCACTATTTATTTTTTTTTACTTTGAAAGCAATACTGACTACTCACTGACTACTGACTACTGATTACAACAAACGGTCCAATGTAAAATAGTACACAATTCACATAAGTGAAAACAAACATATCCTTTGCCTTCAACATAAACCTTGTTCATACTCTACAACACATTTATATCATGGATGTGTGAAAGCACTGCATGAACATCAGTGGGAAGAAGCGCTCAGAAATTGACATTGTAGAAACACAAAGCTTCAGCCAGTCACTAACAATGTGATCAGCATTGATGAAAAGAACAGGTAATCTTTCATTTTATTTTATTTTTTTCTATCTAGAAGGAGGCTTTTATTTTTCCTCCCTTTAAACCTTTTATGCATTGCTGTAAAACTAAGCAATGGTGAAACTATGGTAACAAATAATCTGTTTTGCTTCAATGAAAAGTATGTATCATGGTGGGGGACAAAGCCACGGATAAACACTGAGGGAACCCTGAACAATGGGCCCTAAGCAGGCGTGTGTCCAAAACTCTGCTGCTCTTTTTGCTCACTGCCATCCATCCCTCTCCCCATGTGATTCTGTAAAATTGTATTCCATTTCCTAAAAAAAAAACAATCCTCAAACTGGTGGCTGTCCTACCTTAATGTGTAACAAAATGTCTCCCTGACAGACATCCAAAGCAAATGTACAACATTGTTCGCCATTTACATTATCATTCTTAGCCATACAAAATGTATGGACTTACAGATTGCTCACATCATTTCACATTTCATAAAAATACAAATTGGCTTTAGCTTGTATGTAATGAGTATTTATTTTGTTTTCTAATATGGTTTGAGGCATTGTACAGTTGTCGTTATTGCAAAGACAGGGAGAAACAGAACAGATGATACACTAAAATGATTAACTGCTAAGGTATTGGATGTTGAATATGTGATGAATCAGTCAAGGAAACACATTGCTTCCTCAGGTCTGGAAATTAATAAGAACGCTCCACACATGGAAATGGCTTTCAAGAGAGCTGTTGATTGCATTTCTTACGCAATCAATTGGCTTTGCTTCCCAGCACATGTATCATGATTTAATCTATGGTTCAATCACAGTATTGATGTTATTAATATGTTAATTAAATATTATGACAGCAAATATATCCATAACATACCAGCAGCAATAACACATCAGTTTTGATCACAATTCATCTTTGATTCCATAAAGTTTCTGCCTGCATTCACTCCGGATAAGATGTTTCACTGTTGTAAAATCTATCTGTGTTATTGTAACATGTTTAAATTCAATAACATATTAGGTGTTAAATTTCATAAGTACGCTCTGTATACACCTGCAGATATCAGCCACCTACAGTCGCCATGGCCAAAGTAGGCAAGCGTGCAAAATAAGCAGCTGTGTTTTCCAACTACCCTTAACTGGATTTGAGAGTCTGGGATGGCCCTCCTCCAAAAGAAAAAAAAGGCTTGAGCACATCTATCAATTTGCAAACCGACTTAAAAGTGTCAACAGTGGCACACAAGCCATAAGAAACATTCTGCTTATCCTACACCAATGCACCCCTTCATGTGATGTAATTTCATTCTCTACAAGATTCTCTCTTTTTGCCCCTCTTCTTCTGTCACTATTGCACAGAGGGGAACAGAGAGAGAAAGCCAATTCCAACAGTGACAGAAAACTGCCCACTCTTTCCCCATAAAATTAGAAAAGCTGTTCGTGGTTTTTTTATCTTTCAGATTTCCTGGGTTTTATGGCTAAATACTAAAGCACTGGAGGCTGGTCATGCTTTAAGCTACTAGAAAAAGTTAAGCTTCAGCGTTGGGCAGCAGAGATATGGGCTATAAGCTGACAAGTAATTAAACTGGCATATCTGTAACAACTGTCATCTCTTATTTCTCCACAGCCTGGACGTAAACCAAAGGCGAGAAAGCCGAAAAGGATGGAGTAAGAAAAAAAAGGGGGGGGGGGGGCAGGGGAAGAGTGTGAAAGAGAGAGTCTTTACATTGCTGGGCAACTGCAGGGTATATCTCCTGCCGAACAGTTTAGCAGACTTGGGCATTTAGAGGATTGTGGAGGAGATCAAAAGGGTCAGGGATCCTTTTACCAATTAACAGCAGGGAGACGGACATCAAATAAGGTGTAAATTTCAGCTCTGCACTTTTCAGTGAGTCGAGCATGAAATGCATTCTAATGCTTTTTTTGAGTTTAGAGGCGGCTTTTGAACCACCAATGATGTCACCGTGGCTCTCCCAAAGACGAGCTTAATCGCCCTTCAGAATGGCGTGCAGCCATCTTGTCCACTGTGTAGGTGTCAAAGGGAGTGTCGAGTCAGTTATTGATAGCGGCGGGACAATATGACTCTAGATTTCGGAAATCTGAGTGGAGACAATAAGCTTGCAGAGACAGAGGTTTGACCTCTTGGGTTGTGTAGCAGCATTAGGCTGTTATTGATAAATCTGCAAGCTTCATAAATGAGTGATAACCTGAGTGATTTGTTTGAGTGAATTGAAATGTTTGGTTTAGCGCTGAAGGCACCTCTTATTGGATTTTCATACTGCACAGCTGGGCAGCTGGTATACACATTTTCCAGATACCCTGATAAAGTGATCATGGAGCAAAATATATCCAGGGCAGAGCATCACAGTTAGAGTGTTTGCTACAGTCATTCTTTAACACAATATTTTAACTGCATGACATGACAGCATGGTCAGTTCCATTATGTTTAGTTAAACTCCAGGAGACATTACCATATCACATTGTAATTTAAATGTTTGCAAGCAGACCCCTGTGGCACTCCACCCTGATGTTAGGAGTTTCAGTTTGGATTAGAAGCATAAATAATCTCATGACTTGTTAAATTGCATAGTTAATAAGATTAGAGTCAATATAAACCGGTGTTGTTCGGTTTTCCTTTTAAAAACATGTATTTGGAACAAAGGACTCAGTGATTTCTTAATTAATATTGCACACCGCCTTACCTTACAGCAACCACTGATGCTGCAAGCAACTATGTGTATTTAGGTGATAGACTACAATTTGTCCATCAGCTAACCAATAAATCGTTGTATTTTTCTGGCGTGGAACCGTTCCAACAGCCTACAATAGAAGTATTCAGCTTGAAAAACATCTAAGCAGCTGCTTTTTTTAGATATACAAAATTATAGTATGTCATATAGACAAGAGAAAGAAAGCTCAGATCGCTTGAAAGTCGTAGGCTCTACTTCAACCCACAGTGCTGCATGGTATGCATCCTGACCTGTTGAGCCACAACACCTAGTTCATTTGTTTTTAAGTGGAACTGCAATGTTTGTGGTGAGCAGCTAATTGCTAAAACACGTTAACAATGCAAGCCTGCAGCAGTTACTGAAATGCTTGGACTACCTACTTACAGTTCCAGTAGCAAATCACTTGATGGCACTATATAATTTAGTCCAGAACTAAGACTTGTTATTGTTTTGGTAGGAAATGGTGGCACACTGAATATATGAGCTGTTTTAGTCTAAACAAATTTGAATTGCTTGTAAAGCATATTGTTTCTCGATATGCCACAGAACCTGCGATAGCCAATCTGGCTGGTTGTATTTAAGAACAAAGACAACGGATTTGTATGCATGGGAGCTGACTATCAAAGGGATAGGCGGTCATACAGCATCATCTGCCAATATGAAAACTTTCCTCCTGCGTATAATTAAACACATTCCTTGACAGTTTTCTTAACAATAACCTCAGGTAGCATCATTAAAATCATCATTTGTAGCTAGATGAACATGTCTCCGGTTCACATCCACACAGTGACAATCAGCGGAGCTTCTCCTCCATCTTCCCCTCTCTTTCATTATGCATGCACTGGGTAGGAGTTAGTAAAATAATCGTTTGTAATTCAATAGAGCAATCTTAACTCATTTAGTTGTGCTAAAGGCTGAGTGGGGGAAAGACAAAGAGCCTCAACATTTTGCCACCGTGCTCATTATGCGTATTTTAGAACAATTTGCAATTCAAGGCCACACAAAGTGGTGGGGAGAGGGAGAGAGAGGTAGGCGCCTGGGCTTCAAAGGCTGCTGCTAGAGAATGACCTCGTACCCCACTTCTAGGGTCGCCACCCCTGATGAGAGCCAGGAAGATGCAATTAAAAGAATTTAAAAACAATGTGTAACCAGAGATTGTGGTGCTTATTATCCTATGGTGCCTTGCAATATCAGTGACCTTAGCTTTTTTTCCCTTTCTCTCTCTCAGGGCACTTATCTATTAAAATATCAGTGTAACCCTTTCACAGGGGTACAATATTATTCTGCAAATGTACTTTTGCTATGGCTACTAATTGCACAAGTCATTAAATTGTTCAGTTGCCCTGCTCCTCAAGTATGCTACAAATGTTTCCCTATATCATGACTACATCACTGGATTTGTAACAAGTTCATACACACTATTAAATTGATCATGGCAACCCTCCACAAACTCACACACACAGATACACAAAAACCAATAGATCAATCTTCACATCATATGTTTGCATTAGACTTCCTGTGAATTAAAGTATTAACTAATTTTAGGCCAAAAAAAAAGGCCAAATATGCATCAGCTCTTAAAATTCACAACACTATGCTCACAGTATTAAGAATCAGTTGCTATCAAATTACAGTTGCAACTGCAAAACCCATTATTTCTGTCTTCATATTAAATGTGATGTCTGTCTGTACAACCCATGTCAGAGTCACTTTATGTATTTATTTTTAGGGGATGTACTCACTCTCTCTCTCTCTCTCTCTCTCTCTCTCTCTCTCTCTCTCTCTCTCTCTCTCTCTCTCCCAGTCTCTCTTTCGGCTACTGTCTTCCTCACTCGCTCTCATACAGTTATTGCTGAAACAAATGCAATCAAAATGTCACTGCAGGAATGAAAAGGAGCTGTTTAAAAATGCATCAGGAACCCGCCACAGAGGGTTCATTAATTCTACTCAGGCTGTGTGGAGCAGTCATGCTGAAAGCACTACTCTGAGACCCTAAACATTCTCCGACACTCCCTTATCTTTATGGTGTAATTTCCCATTTAGCGAGTTAGCACCTAGGGAGAGCACAGTGTTTCTGGTGTAATTGGGCAAATGAGAACACAGTACCAAACAAGCTCACTTATTTTGTTTACGGAGGTATCCCCATTTGAACTCATGTGACACAGCTAAAGCTCTAAGAACTATATACTGGAAGCTAATCTCAAAATTGTATTTAACTGTCCATTTGTCTAGCAATGTAAAAGCTATCACAGCACATGCCTCCTGCATAACCTACACTTACACAATGATTTTAAAATGCTGTCACTTCAAAATGTCTGTGAGGAACTATATAGCTGTGGATGTCATATGAGTACTTTGTCAAGCTCATCAGGGAAGATAGATGGTCAATTCAGGTTAGTTTGAAAATGCCATCTACATTTTCTCATTCACAGTAGCTTCCTATCACTAAAATGATAGAAGTTGAATTACCATACACATCATCAATAACTGAAGCTGTGGCGTTGCTGCGTGTGATGGATAGCAAACGACAGGTGGTAAGCTGGTGAGGGTACTCAGTTCCGTCTGCTGCTGTACCAAACTGCTCTCTTTCAATAAGTGATGCAGGCACACACATGCATGCACACAAGTGTATTTACTTTGCATGAAGCAACATGTATACACAGTCCTAAAAACACATCACATAAAATACCCATGACACACCCAACTGTGCCCTCCCCAACACTTTTTCGATAGACCCAGACACATAAACCCAGAAATAAATATAAAAGCAGCGCCTGACGCTCACACAAACACACACCTTCTCACACACAGGTTGTGTTCAGGGCAAAAAGGTAGAGAGCTATTAGGTTGGATTGGTAGTGGGTGGGGTAGGTCTGGTCTAGTGCACCTTATCAGCACCAGGCCTATTCAGACTGTTCTGACACTGACACAGGCAATCCATCATGTCATCAGCCCCCGCTGAAGCATCTGTGTGTGTCTGTCACTGTGTGTGTGTTTGTGTTTGCACTCACGTCTGAGGCATGCACGTGCTTTTGCATACATCCCCATATGCGCATGTGCACAGTAACGTATGTGTGTCCATCGATATGTGAGTACACAATGGGGTGGTGGTTGGGGTGGAGACGTGTATGTGTGTGAAGAAGAGAAAGAGAGGGAGAGATAGAAATAAGACAGAGAGGCTATGCCCAGCAAGCCAGACAGTAAGTAGCGCTTAACTCCAACCTGTCTCCCTGCTCGCTACCTGAGGCCTCAACCCATCAGTCAGTCACAGCCAGGAGAAGTGCACAACCAACTGACAGCAAATCCATACTAACTCTCACAATCTTCCATCATGACCATTTCACCACACTGAAGTTCCATGGCCTCCAATATCATGGCAGGTGTAAAAGAGCAGTGCGTCTGTCCTCTGCTTTATTATACAGTCAGAATGTCTAGCTGTCATGGATATGTGGCTGTTTCTTTTCCCAAAAGACTGACTTTTTAGTAAGTCAAAAATAAAATAATAGTCACTATATATGAATGAAATGATGTGTCTTCTTTTTAATATGTGATATGTGAGGTATGTATTAAGAATCACTTAATTTCGAACAGTTTCAGTGATATAGATGTTGATTTCCACCTTTATGTTTCTACTGATTATTTAACTCACAAATGTTGTTTATTAGCTTGTGCGGCAAAAGCTATGCAAAAGTTAATTAGAATGCCATTGTTTAAAATGCATATTACATAGGTAGATTATTTCATTTGTTATGATTTCTCTGTAAACCACAATATTAGTTAGAATGGAAATGCTTGCTGCATGTTGTTGTATAACAAATATTCTATGGTCATCCTCATGCCTCCTTTCTACCAATGATTCTCTGATTCTTTATCTAGCACAATCCAAGGGGTCTAAATGAACTTATCTGATTAAATGAAAATAATGCGTTTGGCTGTATTAGTTTGAATTTGATTTGAATATGGAAATATTTGATTTCTGCTTTACTCATACCATTGTATATCATTGCGGATGCTGTGAGAAGGAACAAGTAGCTTTAGGTTTGGAGAAATACTCCGTTATGTAGGGTTAGTGGTACTGATAACGATCAATAGCTGGAATGGAAAATTCTCTGGAGGGCTTCATGAATAGAGATAAGAGAGAAGATGAAGCATGTTGCTGCTTTGTTTTGCTTCATTTTGTTTTCAGAAAAAAACCCACCCTGGTCTAACAGTGGTGTACACACAGACACATACAGTACTTTACACACATGGATATAATGTACACACTTCCATGCATGTGCAACAAACACACACACTCACGCAGTCCAAGTATCAGTATTGTGGTACCTACTGTTCTCTGCTTCAGACTTCTCAGGAAACAAATGTGGCCTGTTGCTAACACAAGCAAAGCCCAGCTGTGGCTGGTAGATGCTATCACCCAAGTGTCTGATTTTTCATGTGAAAGAAAAAGAGAGCGATAGAAAGGTGAGTTGAATGTGGCAAGCCTCTTTTGAGGTTGGTGTCAGTAACGTACATGTTAAATGCTGTGAGCGCAAGATATTATTGCTAAATGTAGGCAGCGGAACGTAGAAGAATAACAGGCAGGGATCAAGACATACGAAGAAAAAAAAAAGTTTACAAAGTGACTATGTACCCATATGCTAAAGGATTAACTTGCAATTACTGTAAAGTTTTGAAGGCAATAAAATGTATATTTTAATAATGAAGATAGATTCATAACATTTGTGAGCCAAATGTGTTCTGATTCTAACTCAACAGGAATGTTGATTTATTTGAGGATCGAAAAACAGTTCCTTCAGATGACACACTTTCTGAAGGGAGAAGAAAACATGCAATATCAAAAGAGGAAATAAACAAAACTGAGACAAAATTCAAACAAATTCATTTCAACTGTGGCATGTTGAAAATAAACACTGACGTGTTAAATTATTAAAAGCTCTTGCATATTCAGAATGATAATTCAGAGAGTAATACAGTGTGAATTGCAATAACAAAATGTGCGTAAAGTGAATTATGTATAATAAAATTTGTTTTTGTATAACAAATGAACAACATTTCTCTATTTCTGTCCTGCCATCAGATTCAATTAGTTGCAGAGTGTCGTCTTCCTAAGTTTTGTTTCTGGTAAGCATTGTTTTGTTTGTTACTTTGTTCTTCTGTCTCTATGAAGAGAACTGTCACACACATTTGCATGACAAGTTTCTCAGTGTTGTGCTTTGAGAGCAGTTTGCTATGACAGTATACTGTTGTCCTTTAATTGTATACTGCACAGCCTGCTGCACTTTCTGCAATATCTGTATGAGGGTATCAGCAATGTAAATGAAAAAAGTCTTAGAATTTTCTCTGAAAATGGATTGCATCCTTTAAAACTGCAAACACGATACATTAAGCGCAATCTGGCAGTCAGCACATCATTTTAGTTGATTATTCCTGTTTTTAAAGGCTAATAATCTGTAAATACTTTTTTAATAGTTTTTTTAACTGACTGCTGTTCTTTGTATTTCATTCTATTATCGTATTATTATTGCATCATCTTATAGAAATTTTAATTTGTAACAATGAAACTCTCTACATGGTCTGTTTGTATGGCTGACTGCTGTAAAGTCTCTCATTGCACATTTCAGGTTAACCACTCAGAAAACACTGTATGCATCCATGCACACATTACATGAATGCATTTACACTGACTAACATGTCCATATAAGGCATGTAATTATTGTTATAGAGCTGACGTGCGCATATGCCACACACATAAACTCCAGGGTTATGCCTAAAACAGCACGCAAGCCTACAGTTGTAGGTTGTTATTTTTTGTGTGAGTACCATTGCAAAAATAACAGCCCGCTGTGAACACTTGTCTTCCCCAGCCGTTTCCCACTGTTAACCTAATCTTTATGATTATTGCAATGGCTTTAGCAGCAGGCCATGTCTGTCAGCAGACAGCAGCTCTCGCTGTAGGGGATATTCCAGACACACACACTTTGTCTTCAATCAATGGGAAGACAGACAATTAGCAGAGTTTTCCAAATTTTGCATGGCAGTTTTGCTTCATTAGATTGTTTACAATGGAGAGACAGAGAAGACAGGTGAAAGAGTGAGAAACAATGAGAGGGGAAATGGTTCGTGGCAGGTTATGATGAGCATGCTTAAAAATAAAATAAAGTACATTTTATGAAAAAATTAAAATCTCTGTAATTCAATGATTATGAAAAGGCACAGAAAAGTATAATCAGACAATATGGACATACAGTTTTACATATAAGGTAGTAAAATAAATATATTAAAAATTCAACAGCATTAATGAAGTAACGGTGTAGTTAAAGTTTTTCTTGTTCAGCATTTAAGCCCCTCATGTTACACCAGAAAAATTACATAAATTGAGTACATCTACACAGTTACATGAGACAATCACATCACGGTTCAAAGTCATTTTTTTCCCCAATTCTTCCAAATCAGTACAGACATTAATATCACAATTTTAGGAATGTTTGTTTTTACTAATTATGTTCAGCAGTGGGTCTAGTTCACTGTTTGCTTTTCTTCTCATGTCCCACATGAGGTGTCACACTGAAAGAATTTCTGCCCAGAGCCAGTGACCTCTTAGCCCTTTTAGCACAAGGCAACACCACAGGAAATCACTGAAGATGGTTCCTGCAGCATTTAGGGAGATAATACTCCCCCCTCCCATTTAAAAAAAAAAATCCCTAACAACAAACAGTCGACTGAGCTAAAACTAAAAGATGGCTGATAAGGTTATTAGCAGCTCACGCTGGGAACAAAGGGTGAGGCCCACAGCTAAGATCAATAGCAGATGTTAGCAGGTAGTCTTAAATAGTTTTATATTACAAATACCCCCTGTCAGAACAGACTAATGCTAAACAAATCTTGTTAACAACCCCGATATGTGTGCTAGCATGTGTTGAGCCCCTACTGGGAAATTTGGTAAAACGTGATACAACACTACACATAACCACACTCAATGGAAAGAGAACTTGACTGACTGCTTAAGTCACTCAATTTCCCTGTCTTTACACGTGTGTTTACTGGTACTGTGTGTATTGTTATGTTTGAGGTGCCTGTTCCCTTCTACTCATCATCACAGAGTAGCTTTTCATTGACAGTGCTCAGCCAGGCATCAGCTTGCATTAACCAAAGTTTAACATCATTCAAGAGCACGAGATGACCTACTGAGAAAGTACATGAGTAAATGTGTAGCAATACAGCGCTTATTACTGTTCCCCCTCAGGCAAATACCTTTTGCTTAAGCCCCACGCATGGGAACATTTTGTTTTATTACCTTGCAAGATAAGTCGTGAGTGAAGACAGAGAGAGAGGAAAAAAGAGAGAAAGTGGGCTCTTAAGTACCTGGGGAATTAAAATATTCCGGCTCATCATATCAGTGTCTTAGTTCTTGGTTTTCATGTGGGGGGCACGTAATTATAACAGCGTTTTAAAATTGAGCCCAGAAGAAAGATGGGTTCAAGTGCAAATTAATTTCAGATTACCACAACAAAGACAATCAATTCTCAACAAGGACGCCAGCAAAATGCTCTTAAAAGGGCCCATGGTCTCTTCCACACACACTCAACAACTCAAACAATTTGTGAAAAAAAGCCTACTTAAATTACGCTTAAGATCTAAAGCAGTGTCCATGCTTACCTGGTACAGCCTTTGACTCTTTGTTTTTCTCCTCCTCCCTCATCTCATCCCCGCCTTACAACCATCCCTCCTCCGGTTCCGCTACCACTCTTTCAGATGTCTCTCTCATTAACAGTCCTATCACCAGTGGACTATGCGAGGCCTCATTAAGGCAGCCTGAAAGCATGAGTGTGCCTCTGACTTTAAAAGTCAAAGTAAAGGAGGAGCAGGTGGTGGGGGGAAATAAGGGATGAAGAGTCATCCTGGCCTGGCAGTGTAACACAAGGTCAATGACAGGAATAGTCCGTCTCGGATCTTTTCAACAGGGCAATTTTCCAGATGAAGTCAGAGTCTAACGTTATCAGCAGGGTTTAAAGGAAAGTAGAAAGGTTGATGATATTCACTGCTAACCCGGACAAGTTCACTTCAATAGCTTATGGAGAAACTCGTTTGTTTGAGTAAAAAGAAGAAGAAAAAACTGAAGGCCGCATTATTTGTACCTTTTGCCCAAGTTTTTAACTCAGCATTTCAAGTTACAATGATTTTAATCTTTTGGGCCACATCTTCCTGAAGGCAGAGGACTCCAACAGGAGTGTATTTGAAGGCAATTTCATCATCAATATCTTAACAGTGTGAGAGTCAAGAAAGAAAGGACATAAATTTTGTAAGTAAAGTAAAGATACATAATACAACGACATAACCTAAATTGGACCTGTACAGTTTTGACACTATTATTGCTCCACCATTCTTTTTTTTCACATAATGAAATACAGTTGCACCATTTGAACAAATGCCTCTCTGTATTATTGGACAAGATCGTTTTCAGAATATTTTCATTCAGGATTAAAATTAGGGTTGGGTAGTGAATATGATCGGCCTCTGACCGAGCATCCATTGTTTCTGTGAAGGAATGGGCAGGGCCAGCAATGCTGCTAGCCAATCAGAAGTTGGGGTCATGCATCATACCACTATTATCTTAATAATGACCACAAAATGGCCTAATTCATTAGATACGGGTTTGCAGCACTAGGAATCAAACAACTTTCCAAGAAAGCAAATAACAAGAGAAAAAATGCCACCGATGTGTTACAAAGACTCATATATTTGTCACAAAAGTAGGAAAACAATATGTCAAAAGATGCACTATAATGATGCTTCAGTAACTGAATAGGCCCTCCAATGTGACCCAAGTCATTACGTACACTGTTATGATTTGCCAGTTAGTGGAAAATGCAGTGCCAGTACAAGCTACCTCTCAGCAGTGAGGGACAAATTCCGCATTGCATGTGATGTGATGGCATTTCTGACAAACGCTAACAAAATAACAAAACTGCTTATGAGCTCTGCATCCTCATTAAGTGAAAAAGGGGTGGGAAAAAGTTCTCACTTCAAACCTCTGTGTGGGTAATGCTTTCAACTCCTAACCAACTTCAAACTTCAAACTTCTTTAGCTCTCAGAAATGAGTTGAGGGTAGTGATACTTCTGAAGGCAGGAATGTTTCTGCTTTGTTCAAACCTTCAGTGTTTAAGCTAAAACTCATAAGCTGTATTCTTTTACACCAAAATAACAACAAATGATTGGCATTATACACTATCAACAGAATATACAGTAATATATGTGCACTGAGCAACTGTACATGCTATTCAAAATCAGTGTGCCTATGTAAATATAACTGGTTCTGCCCTCCCACCCATTTCCTTTACCCGCCTCTTTCCTCATTGCTGTCCAACCACAAAATACATGCACATTCACCAGGTCTCCCTCAACTTCCCAGCCCTCCCAGCTGTGAAAAGGGGTTATCCACACTTCTGTGAACCTGGCTCTTGCCCTGTGTTCCTCAAATCTTTAACTGTACCATTCCTTCCCCCAATCTTTGCTTTCCTTCTTTCTCTCCCTCCCTCACGCCCTCATACCTTCATACCCCGACCCTACATGCATTTCTCCCGTTTCCCTCGCTGCACCCTCCACCTACTCATCCTTCTTTCTATCAATCAACGCACCCTGCAAAGAACGGCCTAACCATTTCTCCCATCCTGCGTGCCTCTCCTCAGGGAACCTGTTGTGGAGTAGAGTCGAATGGCTGCGAATGCTGAGGGGAAAAGAAAGTCAAGCCTCATTAGATTCTCATTACCTTTGCAAACTGAAAGCAACAGAGTTTTTTTTTCACCATATAATCGCAGCCGTTCAGTGCCCTGGGAATCACTAAAACCCCCGCCCCACCACCGCCCCCACCCCAACTCCAGCACCAAGCCACACTCTCCCCCTCCCTCTTTCCTTCTACCCACCGTCATCCTTCCTTTTTAACAAGTGCACAACGAAGCATACAGATTGGCTTAGCTAGGGGAATTAAAGTTTTATTTCCATTCCAGTAGCACAATAATGCCTGTCATTAGAATGCCCCCTTAAAGTTTAACATGCCTTGCATTTCTCAGTTCCGGAGTCAATTTACAGCCCCTTCAACAACAAGTGGCAAGTTTTACAAACCTGCCATGTCTGATTAGCGACATGTAACAATATCACCTTCTTAAAGTGAGTTAATGATCTCCCCTCACTATCTAAACCCACTCCACCCTCCTTTGCTTTGTTGATTTTTTAATAATGTTCTTTTTTCTACCCTTCAGACTGTCAATCACATGCATCTGCATTGCTACCCCTGTGCCTCCCCACAACACACACATAACCACTACCCCACCCAAGGCAGTATGTCTATCTGTGTCTAAGTGTGTGCTTGAACACCCCTCTCACACACACAGACACACACACATACACACACACACACACAATGCTGCTGCTGAAAATAAAGCCAGTGTTGAGTAAATTAGCACATTTTGAAAAAGAAGTGCTGGAAAACCAATACATCACCATCAGCACAAATACTCAGAGGAAACCAGTCGTTACCAAACTCATAGCAGATAAAGCCACATAATAAAAGGATATTCAAGGTGGTAGTAGCAGCATGCATGTGTGTATGTGCTTGTATGTAGGTTTGGGGAGTCGGTTTGTAACCCACAGTTCAAATTTACATACCAGAGTGAGTTGCTTGTATAAATAGCATTGTTGTTATAATAATTAAGTAGGTTTTTTTTACCATTAAATAGGTCAGAGGCTTCAATGGATATGACTGAGGTAGTCCCCATTATTAATCAGCACACTCAAAATGCCGCCTTCAAAGGGAAATTGCCATATTGCAAGATCATTGAAGTTGAAAGCCCTTGATGTAAACAAACTGAGCCCTGAATTCGTTGGCAGAGTGTAAACCCTCACTCAAAGGAAGAACAAAAAAAAAAAACATGAGTGACATTAACATCATATTTAATCTTATCAATAAACCATGTTTACTATCAGACTTCATATGTGATATGCCGCAGCTTTGCTTGAATTGAACAGCATGGAGTTGACAACTAACTGCTTTGGCCTGAGAGAGCACAGGTGGTCCCAGTGCAGGTATCAAAGGGGAGGTGATACAATTTTTTTCGTCATTAGTCTTCCCCTGTGTTTCTATCTTTTCTAGTTTACTGAAAAAATAGTCTTTTGCACTGTTAAGACATGTCATTCTGGAAAGTGGTTGCAGCTGTATGATTCAGAATATTGTTTTCCCTGTCATACCTCTTAAAACGATTGAGGCTAATGTCCGGCAGAAGTGCTTTTGGCATTATAATAAAAAATGTTTCAGAATATGACTATGAATAATAGAATATGATAAATACTAGTTTCGCAAGCTCCCTAAAAATTGCATTACAGTTATAGCATGTTTTTTCTCAAAATATTCACTTTTCAGGAGAACAGAAATACCAGCTTTGAATTCTGTTTCAAGGCCAGAAATGGAAGCTAATTTAATTGGCTCTTTTACACAACTTTCTCAGCCCATAAAGTTAACAAACCTAACTAATTTTTTGACTTTGTGGTGGGAGTAAACACTACAAGAGGGCCCATTCTCTGCATACTTGATTCCTACTGGCTTCCTGCTGCAGCGCTGCTCCCATGACTAGAATAACTCTTAAAAATTATATCCAGCACTTTGCAATTATCAAACCAAGTTCAAGGGAGATGATACCCACAACAAGTTGGAATCCTAATCTTTCAGTTGACTTACTGTTGCTAAACTCTCTGTTACCCACCCACCTCTCCCAATATGGTCACACCCATGCAAACGCAAAAAAGAGAAATAGAAGAGAACAAAGACAATGGCACATGAGAAAGCAAAAGGAGAAAAAGGCAAAAACAAAACAACACAGAAAAGACAAAAAAGACTTCCAGAGGGAGAAAAAAACCCACAATACAAGTTCACCTATCCTAACAGCCAGGCCGGTAGTTGTTGGGATGGTAAATTGGGTTTGGATTCTTCGTGAGGTATCAAAATAGGATTATCCCCTTACAGTTCAAGGCAACCTTTCACTCATTCTCCCATAATCCCAGGTGGGTCATTGGATACACTGAAACATAGAATTGGATTGGATAGATTGAAACCTATTTCTTCTCAGTACCTATGTCTGGCGACATTTTGTTAAAATAAAATGTTCAGTAATATGCGCTTAAAGTTTAGTTACACCTTTCTTTATGTGCTTTTTTAAAAAAGAAATCTGGTTGTTTGCATGTAGTGAATGACACTTGTAAGACCGAACTAGAGGATTATGTGGACTTAATAAACAGTAAAGTTACATATCATTCCTTGAAACACAAACTCATCTTTATAACATTTTCTATTTTGTTCCGGACAGCACGTCACTCGGAAAGGCTGACTTGAAATGGGATATCTGTTCTGTTTGTTCTACTTCTTTGTGAACAATCCTCAGGATCCTGATCAGTCCCATATGCTGGGGTCACACTTGCCCCAGTGTTGCCATTTTTTACCAAAGTCTTAAACACCAATACAATTTTCAAGAGGTTAGTGAAAACAAGAAAAGAAGTACTTTTTTGTATATATGTCTAAACTTTCTGTATTTTTTTGCTATTTGGTGATAAACAGAGGAGGGGAGTGTTCTTACCTCCATATTTATATCAGTGCCTGGAACCCAGCGAACCACAGCCTATCTGGGAACAAATGAAGAGAGAGGGCTAGGTGATTAATGAAGTGGCCCACGATAGCAAACTGACTCTGATAACAGTTTCTCTTGCAAATAATAAATTACAAGCCTAAAATTCCTCTGGGAAAAATAGAAGGGAGGTATGAGGGTACTTGAGGAAAGCAGTAGAGAGCCAGACTGAGAGAGAGAGAGGGGGCTGAGGGTGATAAAAAAGGGGTGGAGGGGGAGATAGAGAAAGATAGAGAGAAGGGGAGAAAGACCCTGTTAAAACCTGGTTAAAATAGTGATAAAATGAATAAAGACACAGGCGGCAAGAAGAAAAAATGACATAAAATATTGGGATAAGTGAAGGCTTCACTTTGCATTTCTTCTCTCCCTCTTCCTCCTTTCTCTCTGCCCTCTTTGCCTGCTGTCAACCTACCTTTGCTGTCCTGAAAGATATCTGTTTTGCTTTTCTTGTATCCATCAAGAATTATCCCTGTTCTTTGTCCAAAGCTGGCAAAGATGTAAAGTACAATAGGTCCATTTATTTGGGTTGTGCTGTGAAACCAAAGTTGTACTGAATTTCTTTCATGAAGCAATGGCATGGTTCTGGATGTAGTTTGTGAAACCCAGTTTTGGCTTTTCTCAGAAGGTGATATCTAGTCTGATGTCCAGGAATATAGATGCCTTATTCACAATGCATTTACTAGCCTTTGTTGTTATGAAAGGGGCTACAGTGGAAACAAAAACTGGAACCAATTTCAGAACTTATTTAAATTGAGCCAAATAAAAAGAAGAGGAGGAAAGAGGGACTGTGCCTTGTTCAAAATTTTGTTATGCAAACTTAATAAATAAATCACAAACTGATGTTTGCCAATGTCTGAAGGTGCTGAACCAACTGTGCTTACCTATGATGCTGATGTAAAAATAGAAATAGAAAAGTGTAAAAGAGAGAGGGAGAGGAGAAAAAAAGCAAATAAAGACAGATTTTGGACTATGATTGGAAAAAGAAGCAACTGTGACAGCATCACCTTAGGCCTGGACCCCGGGCCCCCACAGCACACAACGCAGCAGCAACCAGAGGAAGTTGCCAGGCCCACAGAAGCCTTGGAGGTAATTAATCATTTTAACCTGAAACCTGTCAAGATACAGCTCACTCTGTCTCCCTCCCTTTGCTGATTTCCCTGTCAATTATATGTCCAGACAATTCGACAACCTTTCAGTCCGTTTTTCTGCCTCTCTCTCACTCTCTGTCTCTCTCTTTGTGTGTGTGTGTGTGTCTCTCTCTCTCTCCCCAAACTGCCATCTGTAATTGTTTAAAAATGTTCAAAGTATCCTTCCACGCTTCAACATTCTTGAAGACGGACTGTTTTACTGAGCTTCACATTGCTTCGAAGGAGGTGTGGAAGAATTATTTTTTTTTATTGAAAAAGTAAAACAATAAGCGAAATAAATAGTCTATATGGTTATATCAACCAAACAGAAGCACTTCTTGTTAAACTAAACAATCTCCCAAACGTATATATCTATATAGCTGTATTTAGACAAACGTGATATGGTGGTGTTAGGAATCCAGTGTGTTGTAGCACTGGTGTCAAATGCTTTAAATGTTCCCTTCCACCAGAAACATTTCTCTGGAAAACTGCACTAATCTCAATCATCCCAATCCCTGTAACTCCTGTGCTAGGTCCTGACAGCCTGCTCATTGCTGTTGTGTGACCCAGTGGGCTGGTCCCCATTGGTGGTCCCCCTTCTTCCAATTACCGCTTACAGACTTACTCAAAACCTGCCTCACCACTTCCATATTGTCTTTCACTGTTTTCACTGCTGTGTGGTTCTGTGTGTGGTGTGAGTTTTTTTTTCCCCTTCCTGTTTCCTTTTTACTCTCTTGTTTTCTGTCCTCCCCTCGTCCTTCCTTTCCTTCGTCCATTCCCTCCAACCTCTATGCCTACATCCCTCCTTGTCGTCCAGGGAGCGGGTGCAGTACTAGTGCTGCTGCTGTGCTTGCCAAGAACAGATGTCCAAGAAATACCAGCCCAGTGAGAGAAAAGGAGTGAGAGAGACAGATAGAGAGAGTGTGATAGAGAGAGGTGGAGAAAGAGAGCGGAAGCACATGGAGGCAGATTAGGTGAACCGTAGAATCTGCTGGTGCCGTCTGGAAATGTGGGATTCTATTCAGAGATTTGAAAACCTGTGTTGCTAAGCTTATGGTTCTTGTGTTCCTACAACATTTGGGATTATTATTATGATTATTATTTTCAAATACACAGTCTTTAATAACAAAGGTTAAAGTCAGAAAGTTGCTCTTTAGTCTTGTGAAAGTAACTTTGATGGAGCAAAGCAACCACAGCTTTTCAAATCACAACTTAGGTAAATGCCAAACATATAAAAACTTTAAAACAAACACATAATAATCTAGTTGGGTGGGGGAACATTTGAATTTCAGTTTGATCCTTGGCTCCTTCTGTCCACATGTTGGAATGTCATTAAGCAACACACTGTACCAAGGGTCATGCCAATGCCTTGCATCTTAGCTCAATGCCATTGCTGAGGGAATTACCAAATAGAAGTCCATTTAATGTTGCAGAATGTTTTCAGTTTCTAAATATTGGCTTCTTCTCTCTCATTCCTTGTTGTTTTCAGTTCCCCTGTTCAGTTTAACATTACTCACAAAAAAAGTAGGCTAGTTAAAGTTTTTCAGCAGCTCAAAGAAATGGTTACATTACAGACACTCCCACCTTCCACCTTAAGTTGATGCTATGGGGTACTGGCTACTGTTTAAGTGTTACTAGGGACACTTAAAACTGTTCTATTCACAAGCTTCACAGACAAACCAGTGTGAGCATTAAACTGTAGTTTTTTTAACATAATATTTCCTACCTTTTCCAGCCCCTCTTGTTTTTGTTTTCTTTTTCTTGTAAGTGACTCCACTGTATCACACACAGCTCTTTTATCCAAATAGTTTCCCTTCGTTTTTAAAGGGCACCCAAATTTCCTGGATCAAGGTGTGCGATGCTTTTAAACATAATTAAACGATATTGGTCCAACGGCACCTGCATGTGGTGATAAAACAGGTTCGGGGCCAATAATATATTGTGTGCTGTGATCCTGAAATGAAATGGCTAAACTGCTATTATCCACATTTTTAAATACATGCATACTGCGGGTCCATGCCTGAATGTGGCTGCAGTATCAACCCCTGTGACCCCAAATCCAAAACCACATACACAAGAGTAGAAATTTGGGAGGCGAGGGAGAAGTGTGTAAGTGAGAAAATAGCAGACTAGAAGAAGAGTGAGAAAGAAAACAAAAAATGAGTGCCTGCTTTGGAACAAACCAGTGACCCAAGTAACCTGGGTTCCTCCCAGCAGATTATCATGGGCACTGTGTGATTAAGGCCAGCCTCATTAGCATAATGATTTCCCATCCTCCCTATTCTTTTCCTCCATCCTGCCATCCATCCCTCTTTCCCTCCCTCCTTTCCTAGGCCTTGTGTTGTTAGCCACCAGCTCCCAGTGCTCCTCAAGTACTTTAAGCTTGTTAATAATCATTATGGGTGTGCAGTGAAGTGGGGAAAAGGAATAATTACCTCACCTGAGCCAAACCAAATTAACCCCTTTTCATTTTTTCCCCCTATTTTACTGTTGTCGGTTACCCATTCCATATCCCCACCCACCCACTTGCACACATGCACGCACACCGACATAGCATTCATCTGGGACCTATTAGGGATGTCTGTTATTAAGTGCTGAAATAATAAATGCTTGCACACACCATTTGCTATTTGGTAACAGAAGTACCTGTTTAGATGAAAGCTAAAGAGCCCTGTTTCACAAAGCAGGAACAATTCTGAGTAAAACCCAGGACATGCTTTTTGGCCATGGTGGCAGTTTATAAATGTGCACGTAGATAAAAAAAAAAAAAGAAATGAAAAGAAAAGTCCTGATGAAATGTTTTCAAAATGAAGACTGACTAGAAAATGTTGAACAGTTAAATGAACGATGATGCAAGTTGACACCATCTGAATACATATGTGATGGTGATGGATTTCATACTGTGTACGGCTCCTCTTTGCACACCACTGTACAAATATATATGCGTTTGGAGAAACACTGCCTACACATGAGGCGTAGCGTGAGCAGCACTTTAGCGGAGCAGCAGCAGCAACTTCCATTCCTCTGTGCGTGCCTACACACATTTTGGCATTGTCAGAACCCAACACACAATTACTCTTGTTACACCTGTTAAGGTTAAAGGAAGAATATAGACTTGAAGTGTAAAACTGCGATTCAGGTCCCATTAATGTGTATATCACATGCATATGTGTAAAGCGGGAGTGAGACACCAGTCATTACACTGCCTTTATAGACAGCTGGAGTGGTTGAAATAGAAATCTGTTCTTTCAAATGTACGTGAGAAAGACAACTGAAAAACTCATCTGAAACACTTCCTGTCTACACGCCGTAAAGGTTAAAGAAATATGTAGAAAAAAAGACACCTAATATCGTACTAAAATTTTATTTAAAGGGCACCAAATTTTCATGGTTTGCATTGCCTTAAAGTATACTTTAACAATACTTTTGTGATTAAAGAGGTCATATAATTCTTTTGGGCTTTTTCCCTTTCTTTTTTTGATTATTTATCTTTTTTGTGTATGTAATAGGTTTGCAAAGTGAAAAAGCCCAAAGTCCACGCCAAAGGGAGTTACCACCTCCCACAGAAAACACTGCTTCTGAACTGCTTGAAAACAGCTTGATTGTAGTCCAGCCTTTACTTCCATAACCTATCTGCGCCACTTTGTAACACGCGTCATGACGCTTGCCTTGCGGCTAGTCAGGCCCGCCCTCAAAAACACCAGTGGAAAACACACTGAGCTATAGCACATACACAGTGACAAGACAGTCATCTCCCACCTCCCCTCACTCCCACCCTCCCTACCAAACTTTAGGCAGTTAATGGAAAAAAAGTTGTTACCGTGAAGTAGAGACTTTTGTTACAAATTATTAACTTACCCCTCTGAAACTCTTGCTCCACTCTAGGTTGCGAAGCTGGTTTGGGAACATGTACAGCTGAACCAAAGCTGTGGTTACCGGCTTGTGAACCGCCCTGCTGTGCTTCTGATTGGCTAATAGTCCTTTACAAGGTACTGAAAATGCGCAACTCCCAGCAAAGATCATATTGAAATGAGATGCTTCATCTCATAGCTAAAACTGAGCTGTCAACACATATGGTGAAAAGAGGTGACAAAAATATGATGTTTTTTGAAAATTAAACTATGTAACCTATTCTAGCACAACCCCTAAATAAAATTATGAACCTGAAATTGAGCACAAAATGACCACTTTAAAACTGAGTAAAAATAAATGGTTGGTTCTGTTTGTTCACTGTAGCTCTCGGCCATTCTCATTATTTGTGGTTAGGGGTAACCAATCCCACCTCATAAACCCACACAAAATTCTTTGTCTTAATTATTTGATCCCATTTCCAATATGTGTAATCAGCTGTTTATGGACTCTTACCTGCCAGACTGCTTTTTTTCACCCTCTTCATTGTGGCAAAATTATACACCAAGGAATGTTGGAAGGCAACATACCCTGTTCATCCTGGGGCCCTTTCTCCACATTTTTCCACCCTTGTCTGACCGCTTAAAATGTGTTTCAAAGACACAAGTACCACAGAAATGTGGTACTCCTTAGACACCACACTGTATTCAATGAAACACTCACTGTATGACACGCAGTAACAAGTGAACAAATCTATACAAGTTTCTGGTGGACATTTAGTTCCCTGCAGTATTTTGTCCGTCATAAATCCAATTTCCCCCTCTCAGCAGAGGGTAGACTAAAGACATATGTCTGTAATACAATAACCTGATGCTCCAATAGAGATAGATTAGGGGCCATAAGAAATGAAAAATGTTTAAACTGTTAGGGGAGAGAACTGATATTTTCCATATTTCACTGTGCGTAGATGAAAATGACATAATCTTAAATGGGAGGAAACA
This sequence comes from Micropterus dolomieu, assembly GCF_021292245.1. NCBI lineage: Eukaryota > Metazoa > Chordata > Actinopteri > Centrarchiformes > Centrarchidae > Micropterus > Micropterus dolomieu. The sequence continues at coordinate 22,490,197 of NC_060152.1, read as the reverse complement.
GAAGTGAACGCTCAGTACATATTTTTCATTTGAGTCAGCTAAGGAGTCAAGAGTTGTAATATAAGGCTGGCTTAACTGTATTAAGAATGTGAACAAAAACCCAGATGTTGCTCTGGCTTTACTTCGAAATGTGAACTTTCCTGGCACCAATAACGTAAGGTAACATCTATAATGCAGTTTACAATCAGTTTATTTGTAAGCACCTCATTATTGACTCATCAACATGGGATTTCTTTTACTTTTACTTTTTTAAAGTAGTATGTCATGTAATAGTTGAGCCACGTGTTGTCTGGGCAGATGGCTTTCTCAAAAGCAGGGCTATTAACAAATAAGAGCATTAACATGACATTTGTGCTGGAGAGGTAGCGTACAGTTTGTTCAGAACATTTTTGTACAAAGTAACTGCCTGCTGGAAACATGGTTGATGACAGAGTGAGCCAAAACAGTAATGTTGTGGGCCTTAAAACCAAAATAATGGATGAAAATACTCCATAGAGCGACACCGTTCATATAACACACAGTGATTTCAACCATTTTTAAAATAAAAATATTGATTAGTCCAGCTTTAAGATATCTGTACAGCTGATGCAACATTCTGATCTATGCTGCAAAATGTCAATATGCTAGTCTGCTGGTTCCATGTACACCAAACCCACAAACAAATGTTGTTGTGACTTTAAATATCTGTTGTTAATATATCTGCACTTAACTTCCTATCCATTTGGGAAAACTCCAGACAGGCAGACAAGTAATATATAACTGCCATGTACATCTGGGGTGTGTATGTAAAGCAAAGAGACACATTCTAGGGAAGAACTAAAAGAATATTGTATGTCTTCATATGTACTCTGTAAACAGGATGCCTGTTTATCAAACAGAAGCTATTAAGAGTTTGAAACCCCCTGGAGCCCCCATCACTGCTCAACTTTGCAAGACAAAACAGCAGCTCCAGAAATGATCTCCTCTAAATGCCTATAAGCACATTAAACATGGGTGTCTCCACTGCCCATCAATGACAGCATTCATGGGAGGGGTACGTAATGAAAGACTTGGAGTACAGGGGGATAACGCTACAAGCAGAGCCATCATCACTCAGGTGTGTGTGGTTGAGACGGAGGATCAAAGGCAGCCTCTGCCACTGGCATGCCTCTGCTGTGCTGCCGGCCGTGCTGCCAAAAAATCACTGGGTTTATATCAGGGAGGATAAAGTAAGGATTAAGAATAAACGAATTCTTGAACACACAACACCATTTACACAAGAAACAACAAGCTGGTTATGTGGGAGGCCTTCTGTATTTCAATTTGAATGCTCAGTCAGAGGGAGACGCTTGGAGTGAAAAGGTCTAACGAGGCGCAGACAAAGCAGTCAAAGAGCACATTTCAACTTGGATTCATAAAAGCCTGCAAAGATGTGAAGGTATGAACAAGGTATAGCGTTTTTTTTCTGGTGTGGAAGCGGGCATTTATTGATAGTAACTTGAAGTCATGTCATTATTATGAGGACAAGAAGTTCAAATCCTTTTCCACTCAAACACTTCAGTGAGTGCTCTAGGTAATCCCTTGTTTGAGTCAGTCTGGTGGAAGAGACTTGATGTGATTGAAACGTGATTCTGGAGTGTCAGAAAAACAAAACACTGAAGTGTGTATTTATCGTTTGTTCACATGTGTACGGGAAAGTGTGCATCCATTCTGTGTTTATCAGAAAGGATGCCCATACATGTAGCAACTTGTGCCGACTCCCAGTTCCTCCCCCTCGGCCAATCAACCACACTTCAGACTCATTCCCATTTCTCTTTCCATCTCTTCATCCAAGCAGTAGCATGTTGTTTCACAGGCACAAGCCCATGTTTTGTTTTGTTTTCTCCCCTCTTTGTTTTTAATTGCTACCGTGGAGGTCAATTAATTTCACTCCCCCCTCTCTCTATCTGCAGCCCACACAGCTGCGGCACTGTGTGTTTGTTAGCCCATCTCCTTCCAAGCCCTAATGCCACATCACTTCAAATGGATTAATCGAGCCACTTTGTTGTTTAATCTTGCTTCGGCAGAACTAGTGGGTGGTTGGGTAGGGGGGTGGGTGTGTGTGGGAGGGAGCGAGGGGTGTGATCAGAGATGAACAGGCTTGTCTGTCTTTGTTGTGGAGAGACAGACAGACTGATGGACAGACAAAAAGTGGATGCATGGGCAGAGGGATGGAGGGACAGAAGGACCAAGTGATAGGCAGATAGAGGGATTGAAGAAGACGTGCAGCCAGAAACATAGACCAGTTGGCAATGACTGACAGACACAGAAAGAAAAAGAGACAAATGGTTGCAAACATGTCACCTAATGTCTGTTTAAAAGGAATTGTTTTAATACAGACATCATGTGGAGACATGCCTGTTCAGTCATTTTTCACTGTTTTTGAAGCTGTATAATGTGTATACAGTGTGTGCGCATTCGAGTCTGTATACTGGACACATTCAACTTCGCCATACTCCTATATTGAGTGACAGGACAATACGTTCTTATGAGTTAATATATGATAACAATTCTGGCACAACAGACACCCAAACCACATGAAATCACACGTTGAAGCACACAAATTCAAGCAGGCTTGAAGATGCATACACCAACAATCACAGGTCTGCAGACAAGCATGTGCACATGATACCAAACATCACCTCTCCAGACACACACGTGTGTATACACACACACACACACACACACACACACACACACACAATTAAAGGTCCTCTTTGATGTTTTGATGCTTTCATGTTCTGATGACAATTTCATCAAGAAGGAGGGAGGCAGCACGGTTCAAACCTCCTGGCTACAAGCAGCACAGACATGCTACCGCGCTCACACACGCACACACATAAACACCACACAGATGCATACAGACAGCCTCCCAGCTACCAGCGGTGCTCTTCTCTTTTCTGACCTGCTGAGTCAGCCCGAGCCCCTTAAGACTTCTTACCTCTCTGTTACTAGATATCAGAGAGGGAACGAGTGCAGACAGGGAAAATATGATGGGAGAGAGAGAGAGGGGTGCAGAAGAAAAGATACTGTCTGGGGCCAATCCACAGACCTTTTGTAGTCGCACCAGTAAGAAATCACTTGGCTGGCGAGGAGAAGAATAAGGGCCACTGACCTGACATTGGATTCATTGTGTTTTGTAGAGCCATTCCTTGACATTTTGAATTTGTCCAGTCACTTTTGCTTTTGCAAGATGCATAGGGGTGAATAACTATCTACTGATATTAATGTCAACATTATATAACTCAAAGTCTGTTTACAGATCTTGGGAGTATTACTGCACATGTGACAAAAGTTGTATAGGCCCTAAGCATTTGCGGCTCCAGAGGGAGCATAGATGTCACTTGCATCAGTGTCAATTGGGGCTGAATACTGCAAGTTTGCAAATGTTCCACCACACACTACTATGTCAGGACTCTTCGATTCCTGGACAAGAACAGTTTCTTTTCAGGAGAAGCTGCCTAGACTCTCTTTATGGCCAATTACAAAACTGTCTTTTCTTGTTAGCAATGTAAAAGAAATCAAATAAATACAATAACAGCTCAAACAATTTGCTGATCACTCAGTCTGTGTTTAATTGGCATACTGTTCGAATTAAGGTCAGAAGCAGTTTAGAAAAGTGACCTCAGGAGATTGAAAAGGAGCCCACAGTCTTTACATTGTATGTGTGTGTCTGTATGTTTGTGTGTGTGTGTGTGTGTGTGTGTGTGTGTGTAAGTGCACGCTAGACAAAGGAACACAGACAGTGTGTGGTTTCCTCTGCTGTACAAGCAAGGCTTTGAATGAAGCAGTGAATAAACGGTTTTCAGTTAGCCCTAGATGCAAAGTTCCTTTACTGATAAGGAGAGCTAGAGGGCTAAGGAAGAGGGCAGGTGAAAGAGAGAGCGAATTGAGTTGAAGGGGCCGCATGTGGGTTTCCACCAAGGTGACAGTTGAGTAATACCAGTGTTGCTATTACAAGAAACAACACCACCAACATCAGAAAGGCATTTCAAGATGCAGATAACTGTGGAAAACAATACAATACTACTACTACTACCACTACTACTACTAATAATAATAATAATAATAATAATATAATTAAAAGAAAAAAGAAAAAATCAGATTAGAAGTAAAGCTCCTCTGCTCATGGATAACCCTTTATTACACAAAAAACAGTGCTTAAATTACCAAAGAGCCCTCCATAAAGCACCGTAACTTCCTAATCTTTTTATAATTAGCATTTCAATGATCCTACACATTAATGTCCGACCTTCAAGAACTCTGACCCAGCTCTAATTAGTGCTAATATCCGATCATTGCCATATATGAAACTAGCCATGACCAAACAAATGGACCTCAGGTACAGCTAATTTCTGGAGCAATTATCTTTTCATGTTGAGAGATTTAGCTGATTATCTGCACAATTTCACACAGCTTCTTTTCCCAGTGCGATTCTAAATGACATTACATTATAAAAAAAATATTTTTATCACTTCAAAGCCTGGCCCTGTGGAGAGGCTGTTCAGATGGTATTTCTTTTAATGTTTGGTCATGTGGAAATGCGCTAAAAGCCCATCAACTCAACTGCACATACCTATGTGATGCCCCAGTGTCGGGGAAAAAAATCAAGAAAGCATGACAACTCTTTAATATTGCATCCATTAGTGCTTTCTTTATTTGTTTAAAAGGTGTAAGCCAAGGACATTCTGACAATCCTAGAACCCAGATTTAACTGTTGAGTTGATCTGGCTTTGTGACATGTTTGCTTAATTTACATAGTGACTGAAACAAACGTAAAGTAATTGCTGAAAGGCAGTTTTAAAATCTATCACAATAGGTCACAAATTGATTTTGAATAAATTCTAGTACTGTACTAGTATACTTTACCAGGGTTTTGAGACCCCATCTCTGAGTCTGACTACATTACAGCAATGTTGCTGATACAGGTGTAGGATAGTTAGAGTAAAAGGTGGCCAAACTGTATAATTAAACTCAATGTATGTAATCATCAAGTCGGCAGAGGACTGAAAACAATGATTATAAGGTAAGTCAGAGAGGAAATTGCTATAGTATATGGGGAGCTGCCTGTGTGGTCCAAAGATTCAAATGTCCCCATTAGAGCTGGTGACAAAAAAGCACAATGACAGTTTGCAGACAAGGTATAAACAGTGATTAGATGCAGGTGTAAGTGTTCTTTACATCTTAGCAGTGGACCGGGAAAAGTGGGAATTGTTGTAGGTTTAAATAACATGATGGTTTACATCATCGTCAAAATAGTTCCCATATCACAGATTTTTTTACAGTGAAGTATTCCCCTTCTGCGTCACCCTCTGCGGTATGCTTCTTCATGTTAACAGATATGCATGACGGCGGCAGTGTGATTTCCCCTCTATAAACACAGCCTTTAATTCACTGATTTTTAATAATGAGAACATTTATTGTGACGCTTTGAGTCACTAATGCTTTTGATTGCTAATCTTATCAATCCTGCACAACACAGGGTTGATCAAATGAACACATTTCCTGTGGTGGGGGGGGAGTTACTGGATTAATACAAAAAGCAGTTAAGGGAAATGTGAGCGTTAAGAGGGTAATGAAAAAGAAATGAAATGTAAGAAATGTAATTTAAGAAGAAAAGCAACAAAAGAGGTTCTGAATTCCAATTAGGGAGCAATGTCTCTAAGATGCAATGATCTGATCTGTCAGCTCATCTTAATTTAAGTGCAAGAACATTTAGAAAAGTATGTGTATTTTCATATATTATTAGCATATTCAGCATGAAAACAAGTGAGGTAATTTTATTTATTTGCTTGAGAGATGGTTTTTTTTTTTTTTTGTCACATCAGTCCCAATAATGCATTTCACTTAGCCTTTTAAAAAAGGTTTATATACAGTCGCTAAGAGATCATTTCAAAAATGCATCCTCATAAATTATCCTCCCATCCTCCACTCACCCAAATGTGTATTTTTCTAATGCATGGGAGGCCATATTCAAATGAAGGAGGGGAAGACCTTTCACACCACGCCGGGCTATAATGGGGAAAGCTTAGCATAACTTCCGTCTGATTTCCAATGCAAATATTAGCAGTCAAGTTCAGTGTGTGGCTGCAGATTATAGTTTATCCCTCTCACACACCACAGAGTTCTTTTACGCTCTGGAAACATTTTTGCTTATCAGTGCAATGCAACGATCAACTCTCCTCACATCCTCTCAGTCCCTTGGAGACTTCAAGTGGGACTGGGGGAGAGAGAGAGAGAGAGAGAGAGAGAGAGAGAGAGAGTGAGAGAGAGAGAGAGAGAGAAATGATGATAGGGGGGTTAACGGCAGAATGAGAGAGGGAGATGAAGAGGGAGAAAGAGAATAATCAACATTCAAATGCAGTCAGATCCACCCCAAACTTCAGCCACCACCCATGATTATTATTTTTTTCTCTGAATCCTTAGAGCTTAAATCCTTAAATTAAACATCTTAATTGCTGTAAGCCTCACTATCAAATAGGGAATTACAAAGACCTCAGAGGAGTCTTGCCCCCCACCCCCCACCTCCCCATCACAGCTCCCCTTCCCCAAACCCCCCTCTCAACTCCTAATAACATATCACATATTATTGTTTATGTAATTACACTGTGCGAGATGCTGCCGCAACAGCCCTCCTATCTCCCCCCACTCTTCTTGTGTGTCTAATAGTATAAAGACAGCATGACTGATGAGTTGTCACATCAAACAATAGATCAAGAATAGCACAGATAATTCTATTAACCTATAAGTTTTCTTATTGGGTTGTCCTGGGACATGCAATTTTTTTTTCTTGTGCTCAGATAATGATACATCCATCTCTAGGACAATACACAATTGGGCTGCTTTCCGACAACACAGTGGTTAGTAGACACTTATAGCCCTTAGCATGTTATTTTAATATACATGTATAGTAAACATATTTGGTGTAAATTAAAGGCAACAGAATCTCCAGTTGTGGGCTAATGGAGCAACAACATTTTTTTTTCTTCTAACAAATTGCTTTATCTCTATAAATCGCTTTATCTCTATAAAAAGCACTGTATTCACTTCCTAAGTATCAGTGTGTCTTGATGTCTGGGGTCAACCACGTCCTCAGCAGCGCACCCATCTGCTTGGATTCAGTTGAACCTGTATAACTGGTTCATCTAGGGATTCAACTAACACAAATTTACATTATCTTTAAATCTGACACATGTTCCCAAGTTGATTTATTCAAATATCTTGCAAATGTTAAACTTTTACCTTTGTTTTCTTTTTTTTACATTTTTGTTTTCAAAATGTCTTAAAAGACCATAGCTGATTATTAATTTCACGGTGAAGGACTAATTCATTAATAGAATAATTGATTCAGGTTTATTAAAAAATACATAGAAGATGTGTCCGCATTTGTCTGTACTCTGTTGACTTATATGCCCCCATGATGACTTTTTCCTGACATCAGCTGTAATTACCAGTAAGTACATTTCTAGTCATGTGGCTTGTTAAAGATGCATTTTCCAGAAAAAAAGCTGTGCTTTTTCTTTCTCACATTGTTTACTGAAAAAGAGCCATGTGCATAATGTATCTGACTATTGTGCCTTTAAACAATAAGCAGCAATATATCAGTTAATAACAGAGCAAGGGTAAGAAGAGGAAACTGTTTATTTGTTTGGTGGATTTCTGTATTATACTCCAACATTTACAGGCAAGGGCACTAAACACCAGAGGGGTGGGTAAGCACAAAGAGCAGTGTGGCAGCAGAGCCAATTAGAAGTTACTTAAGGTCACGCCAAGGCCCGAGGGAGTAGAGGGAACAATAAATAATTTGGAGGGTAAAAAGCAAAGTGTTGCCCAGTACAAAATGCATTGTGTTCTTTAAAGTCTTGACAATTTATTTTCCCAATGAATTATACATGTGAGACTCTGCTGCAAACATGCGTTGCCCAGCGAGGGGGAGATAATCTTCAATCTTTGTAAGTACTTTAACAATGGTGTGTATGACAAACACTGGAAGAGATTTGGTGCTGGATGGAGACGTGAAGTGCTCCCTGTATTGTTACATCGCCCAGCAGCTTTGGAAAACAACAATCCAACTGCACTTATCCTTAGCCAATGTTTACTGATTGTTTCATGTAATGGGGAAAAATATTGCATTACCACAGCTTGTAACAGTTAGTTTTCAACTGATGCTGGAAATGTAGAAAATCCATTACCAAATGAATCGGCTTAGTTTCGGAAATGAAACTGACATTTTAATATATTTGATGAATTTGGAAGAGCCAAATATTTTATGACAAATGCTGCATGTTGTCTAAGTTTATACAAACACTGGGATAAGTTGTCGAGCTGGGAGGAGTGATCAGTTTTTACACTGTAAGCTGTGGAAATTGTGAATACAGGCAGTGAGTGAACCTGCAGAGCGGCTTTTGTATTTAAAGTTTTCAGCTGTGAGATTAAAAATTTCCAGTTGGATATATCACTGGGAACCTTCTCTCATATCCGTACACATCCTTTTCAAAGCAAATCCAGTCACGCAGAGCCGTTTGCTGCATTCTACTTTTCCCTATTCTTGTTTTCCAAAACATTAGTCTTGCAAACTCTAATGCGTGCAAATGCAATGACTCAAGCAGGCTGCCTCTCTCTCTTGCTTGTTTCCTTTCTTTCCCTCGCACTTCCTCTGTCTGTGTTTAGAAGGCGGTGAGTAAATCATATGGCAAGGGTAGCGCAAAGCCAGAAAATAATGGGATCATATTCCTCTCTCATTCGCCTATCAAAGTTTCATACAGAAGAAAAAAGCTTCCAGTTTCACTTCCCAGGAAACTCTAAAGACTCTGACAAATCAACATCCCTTGACAACTACATAATGTATGGCTTTTAGTATCTAGCCTGTGAAGCCCCATCACAGCCTATGATTGCTACATTGACTTACCTACACATACTGCCAACTACATTACAAAGAAGGCGAAGCCTTGGAGTTTAGTTTACAGTGTATGCAAAGTACTTGAAAACATAAGTTAGGCAAAGGACATCTGCTTTGCAAGTTTTGATGGACTTGGTACATTTCACAACCACAGATTTATTTATTTATTTATTTGATCTACAAAGTAATGAGTGTGGAGAACAGCCTCATGAAAATTCAGAATTGTCTCGTTTGAGAATCTGAAACATCACAGCTTTTGCTTTTGATGTAGCACATGCATTGTTTGTCTGTCTTGTCAAAAACACCTTCACGAGTGGCTTCCAAATGTTTACAATTCTGTTTTGATATCTCTATCTAAAATACATCCGTTTGACTTTCCCTTTTAGCAGTCAAATTCAGCAGGGATGCTTCCGACTGACTGAGAAATAGCCAGACAGACTCCAATTCCAACTTCACCAGGAATGACAACTCCTTCCAAAACCGTCTTGTCTTTTCTTCCTCTTTTTGTCTTAAGTGTGTTTTCAAGGACATCTGGAAAGCAGCACCGTAAAAAAATGATACAGTATCTTTGCTTGGTTGCACTCTTCGACAGCTGTGCTGCACATGGCACAGCATAGAAATCATACGGGAATCATAACAGGCCCAGTTCCATAATTGCATTGTAAAAATGCCCCCATATACACACACAATGACAGAACAACCAAAAAAATGATGGTAGAGAGGAACCTCACTTCATAAAGCACGTTCATACACACAAGCACACCGACCCACAACCACACGTTAGGTTAGACATCTAATTTAAGTCCCTATATAATTTAGTATATCATACACACGTCAGGGTCCTGCTCTTTACTCATGCACACTCCCTTTAATCCAACATTTCCTGGGGTCAAAGTGGAAGTGGATGAAAGCCATTTCCAGCAAGAGCCCTCTATTGCACGCGCTCTGATGGGGTTGATTAATCCACAGCAACTATGGTTTGTCTTCTACAGCTGAGTGAACAACTTCATTTCAACTGATGAGTTCAAGCTCAGGTCAGGGCGGTCCTCATCTGTGACATTACAACAGCCACACAATGAGAATTAATTTCTCTCACTCTGAAAACAACTACATGGTGCTGGGACCTGACATTTTTGAGACATACTGCAATTAGGATCAAACAACTCGGAGAGGAGTACGCTGATGCGATGTCGCCCCTTGTGTGCGCGTGTGTACGTGTGCAAACACAGATTCTTTTTTACGTTGTTAGCTCTTCATGTGGCTTTGGTAACGTTGGTCAAGTGTAAACAATGATGGCTTTTTTCCAGACCTTCTCTACATTTGACAGATGATTGTTTGGAGTCTGCTCCTCTGTAGTTTCCAGCTCCCCAAAATGAATGTGCTGAACACAAACAGGTGAAGCAATCTGCAATACTCATTTTCACGAAAAGTGGCGCTTGGGGAAACAAACTTCAAGTGATGTTTGTCTTTGTTTCTGTGACTATCCATTCTGTAGTATGGGTTCCATTTGCATCTAATATTACCACTGCAAAATCAAAGACAAATAAAAACTATTTTTTGATTTCTGCATGGTTTACCATCTGTTACCATACATCTGAATTCTACATCTCGACTCTCTGAGGCATTCGTCCACTCTCTCTGTAATTCACAACCATTTATCTTTCTTTTTTTCTTTTTTCCCCTTGGCAGTCAATCATATAAAATATGCCAAACTCTGAGCTGGCCTCTCAAGTATCACCGATGTGCAGAAGGCTTCATCAAAATATGTAAACATAAGCAATATAAACCTCATGTCGTGAGCCTTGTGTTAACTTTTAGTTTGAGTGTGTTGAAATGATACAGCCTTTGTATACCAACAGAAGAATGTTAATGCAGGTATGGACTGTGCTCATGGATTCAAACATACACACATAGGGTGATGTGGACCGAAGGCATGGAAAAATGAAGTGACTTTTAAATGGGTGAGCATTAATTAATCAGCAGGGCCTTTCAATAGACTATGTCCTGTTTCTGCTTGCTGCCTTTTCCACCTGTCTGCTGGTGCTTTGACAGAGAGATTGCTGGCATTATTACAAATAAATATTGGTTTGAATATATGGCCCTGTCATAGCTCTGTATTATGGTTATGGTTTCAGGAATAATTGAATCTCTGCAGATTGTGATCTGGGTGAATTAATGGATTGTTCCAAGGGGCCGATGCAAAGAGAGGGGGTCCAGGTTTGGCGATGGTGATGTGTGAGAATTCATTTCACTGTTTAGCGTGGAAGGGCATATTGTAAAATGGGCGAGAGGTGTCCCGCGATGTATGTCACAGTCAGTTTTATCATGAGCGTTATGATGAAACTTCGGTGTCTGTGGGGTTTGAAATAACACTCTGTGTTATCTTTGCTGTGGAATATTCATTGCTGCAATTATTCAGACCTGCAGAGCTCCTGTCTGCGTTTATGTGTACTGAAGAGAAGATATGGTGTGTGAAAAGTTATTCGCAATTGTCTGTACATAAATCAGCATCACATTATGAAAATCAACACGCCGCTATGTACAACCTCGCAGTTTATAAGAAATGAGAAATCAAGATTTATACAGAAAAATAAACCTGCAGTTTCACAGAACTCCAAAGTTAAATCTGCTTTGATAAAGTTTTCCATTCAGCTTTCAAGTCTGCACTTCATGTGAGTGAAAGAAAAGATTTGTAAAAGAGACAAGGAAAACCGCCCAGAAGTTGTCAAGATTGAGACGATAGAGTACATGTCGCCTGCGCTCTATCTACCTGCACTCACATGAAACATAAGTTGGGCAGAGCAAAGACAAAGAGCTTGTCTCCTTCAAGCATGAAGGAAGACAGAGAGAGAGAATATGTAACCATCCTTAAGTAATTTTGTTTACTGGCCTTGGCTCCTGTGCACTCGGGGTAAAATCCCTAGGCACTCACCCATCTATTGAACAAAACTCAGCAAATTGGTACCCCAGGTTTGTTTCTCTTTGAGCTCTCTCACCTGGGAGCCAGGGGAAGAATTGCCTTGTAGGCCTGAACTGCAAACAGCTTTCTCTCTGATCTGCTCCCTTTGCCCTCACACTATTTGAACTGTGTTTTCCCCTGGCATTCTGGGAACCGTTTGCTCTCTTTCTCTGTGTCGAGAAAGAAAAGGCTGTGTTCTTCATACATTTTTTAAGGTCTGGTGTACGTTCCCCCATGCAAACCCAAACACAGTCATACACACAGACACGCTTTCTTCTCCGCACTCGTAGATGCTTTCAGGCCAGGTCTGTCAGTACCTGGACGTCGTGTTTTTTACAGCACGAGGTCCACCGACTCGCTCCAATTTGTAAACAAGTTTGAACGACATGAGCGCATTAGTGTCGGTTCTCTGTAAATTCAGTGTTATGAAATGCCAAGTACGTGTACAACATGGCGCTTCGATGAAGCTGTCACCAATCAATAATTCATCACAACTTTGCCGGGCTATACAGGCTTCTCAATATGTTTCTAAGCAAAACAGAAAAGAATCAAATGAAAGCAGAAAGATCAGAAAAAAGAAACACACACACGCCATGTTTATATTTAATGGATTTTTGCTTTTGGAAATGCCACAACGCACTTGGTCAGCATGTTTAGACAGGACCAGAGGAAGGAAGGAGGATGGAAGACTGGAGGGAGGGAGGGAGGGAGGGAGGGGGGTGAAAAACAACTTCGTACAAGCACCTCTGGTTTGTTCTGATTTTCTTATTTAGCTCCATAAAGAAAGAAAAAAAATGCTTTGGCCACCATCTTGTGGTATTTCCTGCTAATCCCCACAACCTTCTGCTCAGCGGTGGTGCCCGTGGTATTTATGTGTGTTTGCATGTACATATGTGCACCTGCGCGTGTGTTGTGGCTCTAGTTTCTAGTGTGTGTGGCCAAAATATAAATCCATGCCAGGACAGCAATCCGGTCTGAAAACACAGCTCCTAATCCTTTAACCTTCAGAACAAGAGGAGAGGGGAAAACAGCTGAAGGGCCCAGCGTGGTGAAGCAGAAGGAGAGAGACAGACAACCAACTAAGACTTGACCAGACCAGACCAGGAGGCCACTGATATTCATTCAACCCCCTTTCTCCTCAAGGCAGGAAAATGGATTTCTATTTCTGGTGGCTTCATATCGCTGATCATGGTTCATAGCCCCCTTTCAGGGCCTGGAGTTAACATCGCGGGCTGATGTCAGGATGCGAACACTGATCAGAGCCAGGGAGATGGGTCCTGATGGCCTTCCAATCTGCCAAAGCTGTGATGGCTGCTTTGCTGATACCATCACAGTAAATTCTATCACTGTCACTCTCTGTTTCTATCCAGAAGCACTCAGAGTATGTGTTGCCACATCTTAGTGTGAGCATTTGTGTGTATGTGCCTTTTTTCCTGCTGTCTGTGACTGACAAGTTATCTGATGGCATTGTGCTCTGTGTTATGTACTGTAGCATCACCTCAATGATGCCTTTTCCTTGAAAACTTGAGAAGCTGGAATAACAGGTGTGATGACTAACAAGAATATGTGCAATCATTGTGTGACGTGCAGGGTGGTAGCTATGGTGGTCATGATTCTGAAGAATTTAGTTTGACTTGGGGATGGAAGTGACTGAAATGATGATGCCAAATAAAACTTCTCTCTTTTGTTGTTGAGGACCCAAATTAAGTTTAGTTACCAGTTTTAGAATCAGACACAGACCTTATATTTAACTATGCAGCTAAAAAAAACACAATCTCTGATAACCACACTTGAGTTCTCATCTAAATGTAAAACCTTAAATTGCTCCATTTACATCTGTGCTAGTGGTGCAAGCACACTGCTCTGTGTAATATTTTAGCCATCTCCAGTCCATGAATTCTCCAACATTTCCCCTGCTATAAGAACTCCAACCTTTCCATCCTTTGGTTATATTGAAATTTATGCTGAGTGATAATTCCTGACAATAAATAAATAAAATGTTCCTCCTACTCTTCTGTGTCTGTATAGCCCCCAGCATATTCCTGGGGCCTCAGTCTGGGAAGGGAAACACATAAACAAGAAAAGATCTAAAGAGACTTAGCCAGGGGCACTGGATAAATAAACTCACACAGGGGTGCAAACACACACAAACTAATGTATCACACTTGCATACACACGCATACTGCATATGCATAGCAATATTCCTATCCTGTATGTATTTGCCAGTCACCATTCAAATCTTCCCTCCACACACACATGGTTAATGGTCAGCTAGCCAACTGTTTTAAATAATCAGTGGCTCCAATGTCGAGTTTTGATTCTTTAGAAGAAAGGTATTGGCTCCTGAAGGCAGGTCGTGTTCATTACACCCTTTTTTCACATTTTTCTGCCAACATCCGCCAAACTAGCGGATTAACTGCTTAGCCAGACTTTTTACCATGCTATTCAATTATAAATGTAAGATGGTGTGCGTATACAGGGTGGGAGCATGGTTCTAGAGTGCAGCTGTCGGCTTTTTGATAAAGGTTGCTTGTTTTAACATCTCTTTAAAGTCTTTTTTTCCTTGCAGGAGAAAAATATTAAAGCTGCTGAAAATCAATATGCATACAAACACACAACACTTGCAGGAGTCTATTGACACCCTTAAGAAGGTCTCTGATACTTCTCATGTGGGTTTGCCTCTTGAGAATCCACCAGCACCTGGTATGCAGCTCATACATCAAGCACAACACAAGCAATTGTAGTTAACTGCCTGTTTATGTCAGTTTCTTCTGTTATGTGGGAAGTCAGATAGTGACAACATTTTTTTGGAATGGACTGACCTTATATGTGTCTCTCTCCTGTAGCACAAAGATACATGTCCAATCAAAGAACTACATCCCTGGCCTTAAACCACAACATATGTAACTGTAAACCTGTGCACATTGGTCCCCATAGACAAACATAAACATAGAGACATATTCATGAGATTATCTTGGTGGTGGATAAAACTGGATATCTGGACAAAAATCAAGTCTTATCATGTATGATCCAACAAACTATGAGCAAAGAAGGCATTTGTCAATGCAAGAAAAAGTTGCTCCTATGACTTAAGGATATTCTTGTTAGCGTATTCACTTTCACTTTGTGCAATATTCACAGACGACCTTAAGTATAATTCACAATAAAGACAGATAAACATCATGTTCCTTCCACTGGTCCAGGAGGTCGTTCTATACAGTGCATTACATTTCCAGTGGCAGGCAGTTTCCCTCATCCTCCATGCCATTAGAGCCATCAATGTTGACAGGATCAATACCTGTGTTTTGGCCCCAGTGCCCCTGCTAGAGATAGCATGTCACTGCTGACAGACAAATATCAGCGCTTGGCCCTGTGACGGAGGGGAAATCACAGTACTTTTCCGTTAAGATCATCCAACATGGTATTGATTTGCCCTGTGCTAATCATACATCAGAGCTGAATAAATGGCTCAGAGGCACACGCTCCATTGTTCACGACTGGGAGATGTAATAAAAAAGAGAGACATTTCTTTTATTGCTAGTAACTCGAGGCTACATAATCGTGCCTTGATGGGGAAAAGGCCTGGTTAGATCGAGGTCCATCAAATGTTGTGGGTACTTTTTAGTGATGATCCCATTGACTGAGGCAGGTCCTGATTACAGTATGTGCAGGTGTGTGTGTGTGCATGGTGGTGGTTGTAAAATAGCGGAAAACATCTGCTATATTGTTGTTTGTTTTTTTCTTACAAGATAAACAAACTGAAGATCAGAAATATGTCTTAGTTTACAGTATGCCAGTTGGAAAATACAACTGTTTTACTGTCATCCTACACCCCCTTATTGAATCCAGTCAAGGCCTTGCAACAAGGCAAGTGTGCCAGTAATTTCTCATTTGTGATTCTGGCAACAAGTTATTACATCGTGAAGACAGCTAGAGGTAAACAGAGGTAGCCAATGTTAAATCTTCTGATGAGCTTCTGATGAGAACAGCTCCTGCTTTTCAAGATATACTGATCTGACTTAACCTTACCATTTGATTTGATTTTAATGCTTTATCCACATTGAATCTTCAATAAGTCAATAATTCACAATTCTCTGAGCAAAATCAAAATAGGAAAGGACAACAATCTTGCCAAATCCATATTTACCTTTCTGTAAAATCATTTAAATACTTCAAGCTATTTCCAAACCAAAAGTCGAATAAATCCACCCTACTGCTGACCACTTTGAGTGCAGCTGAGAGTGTTGAAAGCCATGTCGTACGTTAAAGGTTAGAAATAAATCTGTTGCGACGTGGAGAGGACACAATAATTATTTGAGAACCAGCAGTTCTTGATCTTCTGTTTCCTTCCATCTTTTCTGAGTACTCCGTTATCTGCACTATTCCATCAAAAACCACACAGATAACACACTGGAAAACTCAATTGACCTTGACTGAGTGTAGGAGAGTAGACACTTGTAGTACTGACTAAAAGAGGGCGAAGGAAACCATCTTTCTGACCATCTTTCTGTCTCTCAGCCCACCTGTTTTCTGATCTGATGCCTCTATCAGCAGGAAATCATTTGTCTTTCCAAAAACTTATAAATCACTGTTGGAAAATAAATCAGTTTTATGATGTGACAATACTATGGTTAAGGATTGGTTAGGTTTAGGCACAAAATGTATTGGTTAGGTTAAGGGAGAGATCAAGGTTTAGCTTAATGTGTTTCGGGTGGTTTTGGCCTAAACAACAGAACAGCTTGTTTGCCAATGACTCCCAAAACGACATATATGACCGTTGGCAAGTACCAGCGATAGGGGTACTGCACCATTGTGTTCATGGTAGGATTAAACGTTAAATGTATTAACATGGTGTTAACATCATGATAGTAAGTCATGTGACATAACATACTTAACTTAAAGGGATAGTAAGTGATTTTAATCCAATACTCTTTTTGTTAGTCAGTGAATATTTCCCCACGGTTCGCTAGTTCTCCAGTTTGTGTGTTATTTAAAAAAATCCGGTTTCGCTACACAGCGCTGAGTCTGTAAATGGAAGACAAAGAAAGTGGTGCGGGCATTCCCCATAACATTGTTCCAGCCAATCAACAATAGGTGGCGGTAGCGCTTGTGCACGGGAGCAGTTGAACCAGTGGTGAAGTCTATGTGTTGTGTTGCAGGTATACACCGTATACCCACTAGGAACGGTCAAAGATGTCTGTATACCCACTTAAAATAGCGAGATGATGCGTAACAACATAGTTTTGTGACAGAACTTTCACACGTTCATTCATAAATTCACCCCGTCCGTGTTGCGAAGCACTGAACTGACATTTGAGGTTTCCAAGGCCTGTGACCAGGATCTGACTTCACCTAACAAACAACAACACAGCTATGTGTCACTCGCTGCAAGTTTTAAATGAGCTAATGTGAATCACTAAAGGAGATGTGAAACACGATCAAGCTCAAACTACACTCTTTTAGTGTTTTTGTAAGCCTGCAGCTGAATCTCCTGCCGCTCCTTGTGACACTGCAGCTGCAGCAGATGACATGAACTTTACCATTACTGAAACTACAGAAAATGAGCCAGATGAGTCTGATGCTATCATAACGTTACCTGGTGAGTGAAAGTAGCATTTACGTTATCATTAACGGAACGGTAACAGCATTGTTGGTATATTGAATTGCATTTAGAACTAACTTAGTTAACTTAACTAACTTTAATGTGGTGGATCAACGAATGCGTGATACTGTGTGTATGTCTTACAGTAGTAGAAGTAGCAGTTCCTGGATGCATGGTCATGCATTTAAGCTGATACAGTAGGACACATAACCTAAGTTTGACAATGGTTTTGGAAGATAAATGTTCTTGAAATGATGTGGACCACTTTTTGTGTCCTCACTGTTTTAATAATATCCTGTAATGAATGAGTTTTGGTGATAGAACTGCACATAGGCCTATGTTCATTGTTATTTTCTGCTACTGATAAGCCTCAGCTTTCCATTATTGTTAATAATAGTTGCAACTTACACTCTAAAATGTGTACTGAAAATTGCCAGCTGATAAAACCTGTGCTGCAGGGGCCAGATTCATATAACACCTAAGGCTTCATGTAGCTCCTAACTGGCTGAGTAAGATGGTGATAGACAATAGAAAATCAGTCTATTCTCCCGCATAGGTTTCATTTACTTTGGGGAAGCTGGGGACATGTCCTCACCCCTTTTTGAAAGCATTTGTTCAAAAATGTTCTGAAAAATATCTTGCAACAAGAAATGTTAAATAACAAATGTAAGTGCTTTGAGAAAAAATTTTGGTACAATAAGAAAACATGATCTGCATTGTCCAAAAAACTGAAGCTTAAAAAAAAAACTAATTTACTGATTACTGCATTATATTCAATTAGATTTTTATATTCTAAATTGTCACCTGCCACCTGAATTTTGTGTTCCCCTTTATATAAATAAAGACATTTCCACCATAAATTGGTGCAGAAAATGTCTCCAGAATGCAGGAAATTAAGTGTTTAATGCTCAAACTTTTCTGGGAGTCCCAGTCATATATTTTCATCAATGAATATTTCTTTAAATAGTATTGAAATATCTTCTTGTCTTGTTCTCGTGACCCAAAATACCCCACCACTTTTCAACACAAAAGTGCCCACCTGTTACTGTCATTAGCTGTTAAAGTCTTTGCAGTGTTGATAACCTATTGATATCTCTATTACATGTACATGCATACTGTATGTCTTAGTGAGTGTAGTGGTGCTTATGGAACGTCGCTCTGGGACGGGTGAGTATGAGGCTGGGAGGGAAGTCACAGTATACACACTACAAAAATCTAGGCTACACCACTGATTTGAACATGCCAGATTCATTGCTGGACACAGGCACTGTCCAGTAGAAGAGGTGGCTGGGAAACAGCCAAAGAAGAGAAGGTCTGAAGAGTACAAATTGTGAAACAAGTTAAATGACCAGGCAAGGGGGAAGACCTGTGTTAACATTGGTGAGGCATTTCAATGCTGGAGAAAACTGACACAGAGATTGCTCTGTTTCTGCTCCACAGGTGAGTAACGTTAGCTTTGCTGTTTAACACAAACAGTAGGTCAGTATTGTCTTGTTCGTTTCTTGTCGTTTTGTGGCTTTCCAAGTCCGTTTTGTTGGCTTTGCCATAGCAGTTTTCTGACCCACAACAGAGCTAAGAGTATTTGCAGTACTTGTCCACTGTATGATAGTACTTACTTATAAAATCTAGACCTAAAAATGCAAGTTTTGCTTGGAAAGTGGGATTATTTGGGTGGATTCAGAACATGAAATGCTAATATTACATCAGACGTACTGGTCGCCTTTGCAATGCGCGTCCATGAACTATGGGGACGGAGCTTCTGATGGAGCACTAAAAGGAGGGGTTTATTTGTTTGTCTGTTCAAAAAGTTCGAAAAGCAACAACCTTTCTGCAGAATCGCTTACAATCCCTTTAACTAGACTTATGTACATAACTCAAAATAAATCAACATTGACTTTTGGTTTTCATCACCTAGCAATAAACTTAAATATGGGTCAAAATAAGCTGCTTGCACAGATGGCGTATGTGGCTGTACTTTTGGGGCACTTCTTGAAACAGAAGATTTTTACACAATGTGTTTATCTTTCTGAATGATTGTTAAACCACCGAGCGCTATGACAGCCAACGTGCCATCCAAAGGCACACCAAACTACAATTTCCAGAAGCGATTGTTTGGACATTTCAGATTTCGCTTTGTGGTTTATGTAGTTCTTCTTGGGAGAATAGTCTGGTGAAAATGTGTGTTTCATATCTTTCTTGGTTGTATGGTGTAGTTCTTATTACTAAAGGTACATTTTAGCTGTATGAAGAGCTTACACTTTGCAGGTGCATGCATGTCAAGATGGGACCTACTACTGGTGCAGCACAAACCCAGCTGGAGTACTTCTGTGTTGGCACAGCATCTCAGTCCAAACACGCACTAGTGAGGTGAATCTTTAAGACCTTACACTGCACACAGATGTGAATCTGAGTGTGAATGTGCTTGTCTGTGTATGTTTGAGCACTGCAACAGGCAACAGTGTAAAGGTTTTTTTTTGTGTGCCATTCTTCCAGTGCCCGCTGGGATAGGCTCCATCCTGACGAGACGCTAAATAAGAATCACTGAAAATATGTGTTTTATTTATATTTATACTTAGTTTTTCTTAGGTGCTGATAACATTCTTTGTTGCTAATGTTATACCGATGTCAGATGTTATTAAACCTGTTGTGATATAAGTCCCTTGTGTTTTTCAAGCAGAGATATATAACCTACAACGGCATTTCCAAACAAAAGCACATTTGTTTGTTTCAGAAAACAACAGAATGTTTAAAAGTCATCATCCCCCACAAAACATTTGTTGAATTTACAGATCTGTTTCATTATTATTATTCTTCTTCTTATTATTATTATTATTATTATCATTATTATTATTATTATTATTATCATTTGTGTCACTCAGTTTCTTGAAAATGTCATCCTCCTTTATCCATTTTTGATTTATTTGTTTATCTCAATCATTGATTTGTTTCTACTAATGCTCCCACATCATCAATGACTCAGATTTTATTATGACCAAACTAACTCTATAAAGTTGCTTCCCTGCAACAACCTTCTACCATATTTTTTTTCACCCTCAAGTACAGATAACCTGCTTTCCTACACCCTAACCTTTTCAGTCCTTTGTCATTACCCATCTCTTTCTCATTACGTTCCCACCCCCTACCTTGGTAACCTCTAATAGATTTAGGTTTACTTTTTTGTTTCATCTCTTTATAATTTCCTTCTTGCCCATTTATTTTATGTTATTTAATATATAATTGTAATTCAAAGAGAAAGTTGTTGTTTAGGGTTGTTGGTGATAAGTTTAATAAAGTAAACATTACTTTTTAAAAAATGATTTAAAACTAGAATATTTCTCATGTGAGGTTAACAACAACAACTTAGAATGAACTAAACTGCAAACTGAACATTTAAGATCTCCTTCCAAATATCTGGCTAGAGCTACCTAAGGTGAAATAACTTATCTAGCTAACATTTTGCCAGTAAAGTACCCTGCTTGTGTTATGGCACCATTGTTAAAACACATAATAAAACCCCTCTAAAGTTGTCGAAAACATGTCAGGCAAATTTAGAACCTTAAAAATGCACAAATTTATGACAACCTGTTAAACCAGCTTCCGATGTGACTGACTGCTTTCTAAGCAAACAGAGAGAGATGACCCTGACAGAAGCTGGCGGCTGTCAATACAGTGGAAAAGTGCCAAATGCACGAAATCACAAACCTTTAGCCTGCCACATACAATAATGATTCTCCTCTGACAAAAACTGCTGACCGGTAAATAATTCATATTCATGCTATGAATAAATAAAATAAACAGGCCCTGCTCTCAGTCTACAAATCTAGAAAGTATTTGCCCATTTAATCATCAAATTTTAACAGAAGCTGCAACACATTGCATAAGCACTCAGGACTCCTGGGACAGTTGCAAACTTGACCAACTGCCAATAAGTGGTTGTGCCTAATTTTCAAGAGCCATTTGCCTCCTATCTGATTCCTTTGCCTTATATCAAGGCCCACAGTATAAAGCCTGTCTCTATCCCTCGGTCCCTAGATGATTAACTTGGCTTGTTGTGTACAGCACACATGCACATTAATTTCTAATTAGCAACAGACTGCATCTACCACTACAACATTTTAGAATAGCTTAGTGATTTTTCCCCACATATTTTTTTTAACATGTTCCTGCTGTAGGTAAGTCAATAGCACCAGCGAACCACTGCTAAATGAATTTAACTCCACACATGCCTTGCAGCACAATTCCTAATGGTTCTCTTCTCTACATGTAAATGACCTCCTGTCCTGGATCTTTGATTGCAGATCAATGACTGTTTGCTTTATTTCAACATTCAGCACCGGTGAACCACGACGCCACGGGGGCAAATGTTGAACAGAGAATTTACAGGTTTGCTATTGAGCACTTTGAAACAATAAAGCTGCTAGTGATCTATTAAACAAACGAGAGAATAAAGTGGCTGCTGTGGACCGAGATTAACACGACAGATACAACGTCGAAGGGTGTAATTATTCTTTACTGACACAAACGTTTAGCCCCCAGAGCGGAACAGTGTTTACCACAAATACCACCACCACGCTTGACCTAATCATGTGCTGAGATTTACCTGACTGCATTTGAAAAGTGTTACAGCTGATTTGTGTGTGGGAGGTGATACTTTCAAGCAATCAGCACATTGTATATCCGGACTATCCTGTGCTGCATTTGAGCTCTCAAATAACTGCCAGCCAATAACGTGTGCCCAATTTTTGTTTGAAACTTGGTCAAATTTAACCAGTTAAACAAATGTAAACTTTTACAATAGCCCGATAAAATTAATACATTCAATTAGATCAACTGAAAAATATCACAATATAGATAAAAGCTAAGGTTGAACATGAAGGATGACATCAACAGATAATATGTGCATTTGTACCTATAATTAAAACTGTGTAAAACGCATAATTTGTGCATAATAATCTTTCTGAATTATTGTTAAAGCACTGAGAGCTATTACAGCCAACGTCAAATCTCTTTCTGTATGTGAACATACAACATATTACTACTGAACAACACCAAACTACAATTTCTAGAAGCGATTGTTTGGACAGATTTCACTTTGTGGCTGTGGGAACAAGAGACACAGAAGAAATATCTAGTGAACTGCAATTTCATAAAGTTTAATGTTCTGCTTTAGTTTTAAAATAAAAATCACAGGAATCACACAGCACATAATCATACATAATGCAGGATAGATGTGTATAATTGCATGGTGAGCGTATACATCAACGAGCATCCAGACCAGTGGGGACAATAGAGGACAGGCTTAACCATTACTGCCAACTCCTGACTGTAGAAATATGGCAATCTCTATATTGTCCTGCCAATGTATTAAAGCCATGAGCTACATTCCAGGTCTTGATTTGGTGTGTGATTTGTCTGGTTTTGTGTGTGTGCGCCTCAATCCATGCTTGTATGCCTGACCACTCATGTGCACGCAAGTGAGTGTATGTTGCACATATTGCGTGACTGGCACATGTGTGTGCATGCACCGATGTGTGTGTCAGATCACGCGTGTGCGTGGGTGAACGTGCACACGTGTTTGTGCCCCTGTGTCTGTGCACGTGCATGTATGTGCACTAGCTGGCATGTCAGCTGATGTCCCCAGTAATCCAGCAGTGGGCCTGTTGTGGATTAGTAGCAGGCTCCAGGGGATGGGAATCCCATTCCCATTTACAGATCTCCCTGGCAGGAAGAAAGGGAAGGATGCCTTCCCTCTACTGCCTTCACACCGGTTGGAGCCTGAAGGTGTATGTGTGTGTTGTTGGAATGAAGTTTATATGCGGATGTCGAATGGCTGCTGTTGAGTGTGTATTATATGTATGATGTCTAACATTAAATTCAGCTTTCTCCCTGTCTCCCATTCTTATTTTGGTTTAATACACTGTGTTGATAAAGCATTAATCCATTGGGTTTCCTAGTTAATTGTGTCAACCTGTGTATTAGATGGTGCATGGCAATATAAAACAGGGGGCACAAGGGTTCTTATGTGGCACAGCTTGTGTGCATTTTTAGTCAATATAAAACTACTGTTGCTCAGTGACATATATTTGTTCCCCTAATAAACAGTACATTTTTAATATTAGTTATTTGTGTTCTTGAGGCAGTCACATGAAGGCTGAGTGGTAAAATTGGACATGCCAACTATTTTTTCTTCATTCATTCTCCCTTTTCTACTAAAGAATGTCAGTTTCCTGTTGTGAAATTGCATGGTCTTTCCAGGGGTGAGAAAGAAAATGCTACAGAATCACTTAGGCCCTGTCTTAGAGATACTCTTTGTAGGAACATGTTGTAGATGTGTGGTGGCATTTCGATCATATCTAGTGCAGGCGCATACGCTTACATGGTAACACACACGCGTGCACAGGCCATTGCGTGGCAACAACATGAAATTTCATCACGATAGGATTTGTTTTGAAGTCATTCGAACACCATCCAACACAAGAGATGACCTCTTGAACCCTGAGATACAACCTTACCTTCTCCCCAGTGACAATTTAAATGCTACCTTTCTTCCAACCGGAGAGAAAGAGAAAAACATTTTTTTTTTTTTTTGTGTATGTGTGTGTGGCTGGGACTTGCAACTCGATAGCACAACAAAAGAGCCGTGGTGGCAAGTCCCCACGCAGACATTATATGTCAGCATCACCGTCATACTGTTAGCTTGTCCCAACTGTACAAAGCCGTCCTCATTCAGGGCACCTAACCAAGGTCAGCCTGGATTAGCCGCTAGTAACCCTATCAGGTCCAGCACAATGATTACAAAGCCCAGTGACACTGGCTGTCAGCAGACTCTTTCTAGGCAACCCTATCTTCCCGACCCTTGGCTACAGAGCCACCGGAGAGGGTTAGTCCATTTCAAATTTTCCCCCCTTTGTGTCTCCCTTTATTTCCCCCCTTTGATTTTTGGCGACTCGTTTGGTTCATCAATCAGCCTGTCTGGATGTGTGTGTGTTTGAAACCCATGCTGCTCATAATTCCTATAATTTGTGGATTTTTTTCGTCTTCCTCTTCCACATAGCCCATTCTTTGTGCTTGTTACTTCTGAAGCCAACAGCCATCCCACCTAAATCCCCCACCCTCCACCCTGCAGATGAATGAGCCCTGTAGCTTTATGCTATACATCGCATGATTTGTTCTCAAATGAACATTTGCAAAATAGTAACAGTAATCAGAGTTGTAAGCCTAATAGTCCCAGTGTCATCATTTTTGAACTCAATGTAACACTTTATGTTGTACATTGTGAGACAGTATTTTGTTTAAAAAAATGTGAGTGTAGTTTGCATCACAGAACTTGTGAGCGATGTTTTTCAACCATGAATTAGGAAGCAGGAACATCGTTCTCCTTGTCTTACCAATTCAGACATGTCAGAGTAAAGCAAAATAAAGACTTGTGTTTCACTACAAGTGCGGTTGTTATTTCCCTTCTTTTTTCAGGAGGAATTACACTTCAAGCCCATGGTTTCACGGCTTCATTTTCCTCCCCAAGAACTGTTTTCCCAACATCCATGTCAGTTAGCAGCATGTTAAACAAATCAAACCTAAAGAAAAGAGCTGCCTTGTGATTTTGTTTCTTTAAAAAAAAAGTATGATAAACAGGAACAAGAACAACAGCAACAACAGTGCTAGCAGCATAACGGCTTCTAGGCAACGTGGCAACCGATGTTCTCCACTTCAGCACATCAGAGGCGTCCTTGCTTCAGTCACCCTAAAGGTACCCTTTTACAAAGTGATAGGGCTTAGGGTTTTTAACTCGGGGCGAGAAGCTGATTTGAAACCCCCTCTGCTGCCAAGCACATGGACGGCTGCTGATTAGAAAAGGGTTGGCAGCAGTGGGCAGATGCCAGGCGGGGAGAGAGATGACGGCCTGTCGCCAGTCTGCCACCCAACCCCTGGTCCCCCCAGTTGTCCCCTCCCCTACTGACCCCTCCCCCGTTGTACAAAAATAAAGACCAAAGACATTTCCGGGACAAACCCGAAAGGGGGAGGGGATGAATTGTAGTAGCGCTTTGTGTAAAAATTCAGAAAATGTGACATTGTTGTGATGACACAAACTGCAACACTGCAACATTTGTATTGTTTTTTTTTGACCGATCTTAAGAGTTTTGGGGACTTGTGTTGATCATAGGAGGCTGACATTGAGTCTGCCTAGCTAACTAAGTTGCACAATAAAAGATCACAGTGCAGCTCTTTTGCACACCCACGCACAAACATGAGCACACAAACACACATGCACTGTACTTTGGGATACTGAACATTCCTTCACCAGCCCACAGAGGATAAAACATTTTGAGCTTTCTGGGTGTTTTACTCATCACTTCATGCAATAAAAACCCACTAGGGTGAGTCCAAAAGGAGACAGACCAGAAGACAAAAAACTAAATGCACTCTTCTAATAGGTCACAATGACATGGAGGCAGTGGTTAGGCCTACTCTGAGAAATAACCAGGCTTTTATCATACTGCTATATTCCAGACTGTGTTGATTTCAGACCAGCTCAATATGACTACATAACTAGTCCATTTCTCTGCTACACCACAGCACTTTTAGTCATCCACCTACAGCCATGCTTAGTAAGAGTGATTAGAGTGACACACATGTGCATTTACACATTTACCGAGCTTCACCCTACATTGCCCCCAAATGTGCCCACATAGTTAACATTTAAACCCCAATAATCTGTTTCAATGCAAGTCAAATAAGTTGATAAAATGTAAAAGATCCACAACAGCTGCACTGCAGCACTGAGGTTCAAAAGTGTATGAAAAATCAGAAATCAATATTTATTTAGTCATATGGGTAATAAACAAAAGGCATGACATCAAAGCTATACCCTTTAGCTGTTCAATTCAGCTCCGGAAAATTTACTCTACCAAAAAGGGTTAGCAGTAATCAACCAATACAATACAAACAACTCTGCCAGTTCTGCATTATTCAGTGGCAAATTCTGTTGGGAGAAACTAGATGAGAAATCAATAGCCCTTTCCTTCATTCATGAAGGATGACATTTTTCATAAAAAGACTGGTTCTGGTATCGAGTAATCTGGACTGAGCAGAGGTAGAAAACAGCTTTTATGCATTAAGCAATCACATGTAATTATAATATGACATCAATCAGTTACAAGTGTAACTATATATCTATATATATGTTTACAAAACTCATAATGTATTTTCTCAGAGACACTGAGGCGCACTTTGAATGTTACGTCAAGATTATACTGATGGTCAAGTAGATGTTTTATTCTTCCATGATTATAACCAGAATTATAATCATTATCACTCACTTCAACATTATCAGCAAAATTATTGTTATTTACACAAGGTGTTGAGACTTATTTATATTAGTCTAAATCAGTGATGAGGTCATGCAGGACCGGGGATCTGTACGTCTGACTCTACAACTTTTTCCTTGTCTGCCTCTCTGTCTCTCTGACCTGATGTGTGTCTGTCTTGCTTCATCTACCTGCCATACTGTCTCTATACTCTCTATAGTATCTCTATCTGCCTGTCTGTCTGTCAATCCCGTCTCTCCCATCTCCTATATCTCCATCAGGCTGGGACTAAAATATCTTCGGAGCTCCAGCCTGTCTGAAACGGAGACCTGGAATGTACTACTGCAGAGTTCCCCCCCCCCACACACACACGCACACACACACACACAAACACAGACAGTTTTATACCTTAACAGGCCGACAGGTGCACTTTCACACTGACAATATGCATATGCACACAGAGACATTTACATGCACATACACTCAACATTATACACACTTACACACATACAAGTAAAAATAAAACGCCCTCAGAGACCATTCACACACACACACACGCACACACACACACACACACACACACACACACACACACACACACACACAGAGTAATTGTAGTACTGATGGTTAGCCTATGGTCTGTGTCTAGAGGAGACAGTGCCCCCTGGTGTGGGCAAACAGTACTCCCAGACAGCCACATCTTGACCCAATCTATGATGAAAATACTCGTCTACTCTTCTGAGATTGATTAGTCCTGCCTGAAAAATGAGAAAAACGCCTACATCTTCCTAAAAAATACAAACCACTTCCGTAATAGCAGACACCCTATTAAAATAAGTCGGCATGCAATAATGCTTCATATCTCCAAAAACATGTAAGCCTTTCTTAGGCGGAAAACACTATAGCATTTTGACACTACAATAAATATTCAGTTAGGCCTATATGACCTTGTAGATCCAGGGGTATTTGACACTTTAATTGGATGTTTGTCTGTGATGTTGGTATTCATCAGGTAAATGAGTGTACTCATCTGATATTAAGTACACAGTCCAATTAGTGAATATGGTTACTGTTAAGAGTTCAAGCTTCAAAGATAAAAAAAAATGCTATAATTTGCTGTCACATTTACAGCAAGTTAATTTCCTTGAATGTCAGTCATGTCATTGTCATAACTATGTGCATATGCATTTAGACATATAGTCATATATAATTAAAATATATTAGATGTGGCATAGTAGTCAGTATTTCTAAAGCTTTTTAATACTTTGTTGGTTAATTTGATGTGTCAGGGGTTAATTCACAAAATAAGGATATTAGTGAGAATATAGAAAAACAACATTATCAACAGACTTTTTAAAAAATATAATTTTTTGTATTTAATTCATGTGGATAGGTTGCTTATAAAAAACAATTTAAAAATATCCTGAAAAAGTGTTTATGATACTTAATACATAGCTTCTATAATATATTGTGACAACAGGATGTTCTAGAGGTCATGTAATAGTCATAATACTGTCATGTCTTCTCTCAAAGTAGTCTAAATTGAAAAATAGCCTACATTATGGCTGTAATTAAGTCAAGATTTGAATACCTTACAATGTGGAATAGTGTGTATTAATTAACAAAACTGCAGTGTATACAGTGAGCCTCGTTCTGTACATTATATTGCATGCACATGTGTTATAGATAAATTAGTAATTCCTGCTAACAGACAAGCTGTATTGCACCTATTTAAAGCGTGCTGTTGCTGTTTACAATACTGCCAGACCACACTGCAATGGAGGAACAAGCACCTGATGGATGAATACATTCATTCGGATGAATACTGATGAGGTAGACTGCAAGGCCACCCTTCTTCCCAATAGTTGCCACCTTGACTACCCGTTCCAAAACCGCTGTCACAGCTTCAGGTTTCCGGCATGCTGTGCTGTAGCCTATCGCTTGTCTCTAACAGAGGTCATGATGCCTGTAATCACAATAATAAAGGACAAGGCCATGCCCTGTTTCGCATGGAGACAAGTCCAAAACCACACACAAAGACACACAGCAGCTTAGACAGGTGATTTCCCAAGCACACTGGCAAAGTGCATGAGCCAAAACTGTCAAACTCACCTAACACAGTTGCGCGCGCACACGGTCACACACACTTAAACATTGTTGGTGGTTATATTAGTAATAGTGACTGTGTCGAGGAGAAATTGCCCCTCATAAAGTGACCATGACAACAACCACCACCAATAGCTTTATTATTGCTGATGAGCTTAATTGTAATAATAAGAGGTGAGCGTAGGCTATGTGAGATGCACTAAGTGGAAATTAAAGAGCCGGTTACACCTCCCGCAGGCCAGAGCGCGCACTGCCTGGAGAAGTTGCCTGAGGAGCGCGCACACTTATCGGTGCTCGCATACATTCGTGAATGTGCCCGCGTGTGATAGCTGAACTGACGGAATAACCAGCTGCAAGTGGAGAGCACTGGCCATTTTATACCCCCCTTCCACTACACACTCTCTCTCTCTCTCTCTCTCGCTCTCTCTCTCTCTCTCTCTCTCGTACAGCTGTTAGAAGTGCAGCAAGTTTTGATCAGACAGACACTGTATAGCCTACTACAATCATCCTGATCTCAAAACAATCAAAAATAAATAACCTGATGGCACAGAAAGGACTGAAAAATACAGGTGAACTAATTTTCTATACTTAACCACAATTTAAATATTTTTAAAAAGGCTAACTGAAATGAAAAGAAATTTTATTTAAAAATGACTACATTTTACATTCTGATACACATCAAATGTGTAGTGAATTTCCCTAAAAGATATAGCAAATAAGGCAGATCGCGGTTGTGGACCGTTTCATTTGCATTAGCAACAGTTACATTATTATCTCATCTGGTTGGTAGGTTTGTCTGATTGTGTAAAGTGGAGTTTTTAATGGTTTTAAAATCCCACACTAAACTAAACAGCTCCTGTTAAGATGAACAGACCATACTTTTTGCAGTGTGGAGTCTTGGTTTTGTTCCGAGGCTCCATTTCTATGAGGCACAAAGTGGGCGGGGATGGGATATTCAGATGAGCCGGAGTGACAGCTCCAGTTTCCCCCAATGCTCGGTGCGTCTGAAACTCCACTGGCTCCTTCCCTCCTAACTCCTCACTTCATAGTGCTGCGTACTAAAAACATCGGACGCTAGGGGATCAAGACGCATGCCACATTGCCTCTATGAGGGCACTTTAACAGATCTTTCGGGGGGTTTTTTCCCAGTAAGGGGGCTGTGGAGGGAGGACTTTTTTTTATTTTCATTGTCTGATGACTGTTTGCACGGCTGATTATTGAGTCGATTGTTTATTATTTTGGCTGTTGTTGCCCGACGCCGTGCGCGTTTTTTCCTCCCTTTTTGGAATCGGCGACTTATCCCGCGCTCACCAATGTCCTATCCTCAGGGTTACCTCTACCAGCCCCCGGGCTCTCTGGCTCTTTATTCGTGTCCGGCTTACGGGGCCTCGGCTCTGGCCGCACCGCGGAATGAAGACTTGGCGAGGTCGTCCTCTGGCTCAGCCTTCAGCCCTTACCCTGGATCGGCTGCTTTCTCCGCCTCCGCGGGTGCAGGTTTCTCCAGTCCACTGTCATACTCCACTGATCCAACTACGGGATTCCCATCCTACATGGTAAAATATCTCACATTTGTGTTTGATTCTGTATGACGGCTCTCCGAAACAGGTGAATGTGTCAGCGAGTCAAAGTATGTAAGCGCTTTCATGGCTGCGCGATTAAATCGGTACATGTTTTCAGTGCTTTTGGATGATTCACCAATCAGTAAGTGCTTGCGGGACTTTCTTATTGACTGCATGGTTGTTATGCGTTCATATCTTAGTGGCTTTCTCGTCTGGTTGTTAGTATAAAATTGTTGACCCCTTTAGTTTAGATGCAATTTTTAAGCATGAGCTGCAAATTATAATGGTTTGACCAAAGCTTACCACTCACGGCGCAGCTAATTATGTAAAACAGAACACCAACTAAGATTTTTTTTTGAGACTTTAGTCATAGAAAATTAATATAACACAATTAACTCTTTCTTCTTCAGCAGTCATTAAAATCACCGGGGATGAAGTCGCTGACTGTATTCTGAGTTGAATAAACGGAATTTTAACATGAAAAGCATGACTGGCGATGCTAATGTCATAGGGCACTTCAAGCGTTTTAGGAAAGGTGCATATCAAGTGATTTGCTAATAGGATTTGTAATGCTGCAAATAGAAGATATGTTAACACATTGGGACAATAAAATAAAAAAAGCAGCAGAAAATGAAAGAAAATTAGGAAGTTAATAGGTGATTACAGAAAATTGAATTGTCCTTTTTATTATCTTTATGGCTATATTAACAGGAGCCATGTTATTAGTTAATCCGATAATGATCTTAACCATTAGTTAACCATTAGTCCATGCCTTTCTGCGGCCTGCTTTTACGCACGGCGTGTTTAGGCCTACTACCCCTGCTTTTAATTACGGTATTCAAAAATTAAAAACGTAATGAGCAAAAAAAAAAATCCGGTGAAGTATTGATACTTTGTTTATTTACAACAATAGACTGCGAGTCCTTAATCAAGTTCCTTACAATAAAATAATAGGCTACTGGATTACAAAAATAAGGATCGGTATTATACAACACTCCAGTTGTTTTCACCTGTGCAGACAGGTTTTTAAAAATAAATATCTAAACTGTTAAACGTAGTAGAATAAAAGTGATTGTTTCCCTTCTTCGCTGAACGTGTTTGTACGCTTAAACATGTATTTTAAATACATGAAGTTGTTTTCGTAAATTAGTCACAAAGCATATAAAACTCAGCGCTAGAAAACACGTCGCAGACCCGTGACTTTTTCCCCCAACTTTCCTCCAGAGCTCTCCGTATGACGCGCACACGACTGGCATGGCCGGGGCATTAAGTTACCACCCATACGGCAGTCCAGGGTACCCCTACCAACTCAACGACCCGGCTTACCGCAAAAACGCCACCAGGGACGCCACGGCCACCCTGAAGGCCTGGCTGCAGGAGCACAGGAAGAACCCGTACCCGACGAAAGGGGAGAAGATCATGCTGGCCATTATCACAAAGATGACCCTGACGCAGGTCTCCACATGGTTCGCCAACGCCAGGCGGAGGCTCAAGAAGGAGAACAAGATGACCTGGGCGCCGAGGAATAAGAGCGAGGACGAGGACGAGGAGGACGGGGACGGAGAGAGGAAAGAGGTGGAGCGCTCTGAAAAAAACCTGGATAACAGCGAGGCTTCAGCGGAGGATGAAGGTGGGGTATAATCTGGCGACCTAGCCAATGATCCATTTAACAATTCAGGGTACGATGGGGGGTGAGACGAGAGGGGAGGGGGGGATTCCCCCTTTTTATTTATTGCTCGAGTTATTTATTGCAATAATAATCTGAGGATATCATGACACACACACACAATCTGGTTTGAAGAGATTTTTGTCTTTTTGCAACAGACCTGGCTTCATGTGGCCTATTGTTTTAGTAGCCATGCTGGTTTATATAATTATGAAAACGAGGCTCAGATAGATAGACTAAATTACCTGTTAAGGTGGAGGGTTTTTTTTTCTCTCTCTCTTTAAAATGATTAATGGCAGGTTACTGGCAAAGCAGACATAACAATCCACATGAGTGCACGAATGGCCTCAATAAAATTAGACTTCTAATGTTATTCTCCTGATGACGTTGTTGTTTAATTATGTAAAAGAAAAAAGCATTGTGTTTGGTATATAAAAAGCATATTAGGCGCAACCTACTGTTTAAACTGATGTGAATGATTAATAACTAACTTATTCGAGCCTGGTTCGCTGTAAAACATTAGTGACTGCTCTGAATACAAACACAAGCACACATGAACTATACTTCGACTACAAGAGAAGTTCAAGACAGTTTCGTTTTATTTCTTTTCCCCTTCCTTGGGTTGTTTAGTTTTTTTAAACTATATATTATTATATATGTTTTGTTTGTTTCATTTTGTCCTCTTATTTCAGGTATAAGCTTGCACGTCGACACTTTGACGGACCACTCCTGCTCGGCAGAGTCAGACGGGGAGAAGGTCAGCTGCCGTGTGGGAGAGCTGTGCTCCGAGCAGGCCGGCGACAAATGCGACGAGGACGGCGAGGACCAGAACCACGACCCTCGGGTCCAGCTCTCGCCCAAACCCGTCACCTCGTCGCCTCTTACGGGAGTCGAAGCACCAGTTCTCAGTCATCACCAACACCAACATCACCACCACCACCTCCATCATCTCCACCATCTCCACAGCCAGCGCGAGGATTTGGCCCGGAGCCTCGTCAATAGCAACAATATTAATACCAATAAATCGTCTTCATGCCTTGAAAGCAGACCTTCTTCAGGGCCGCCTCAGAACCCTACAGTTAAGCCCAAATTGTGGTCGCTGGCGGAGATTGCTACCTCGGATCAAAAGCAGCAACATCAGCAACAGCATCTGGGGCAGCCTGGGCAACCAAATTGCCCCTCCTCCAGCGGTGGCCTCCTTACTCCCCCCACGCCTTCCACCACTTCCCCGGCTTCCAGTTCCCCCTCCCTCTACCCGGCCCACTCCATCCTTGGAAGACCTATTTATTACACTTCTCCCTTTTATAGCAATTACACAAACTATGGCAACTTCAGCCCCCTGCAGGGCCAAGGGATCCTGCGGTACACTAATTCATCTGGAGTGAGTCTGGCTGCCGCCGCCGCCGCCGCCGCCGCCGCTGCTGCTGCAGCAGCAAACGAGGGTCTGAGCTCCTCTCACCAGGCTCTGGAGGCGAGCACAAACCCTAAACACAGGCCAGACTCTCCCCTCGTTAAAAATAACCCAAACCAGATTGTTGTTGTCGAGCAGCAGCAGCAACAGCAACAGCATTTCAGACAAGCAAATTTAGAAGCAAAGAAAGGTACGTAATAACACGATGCGGTGCAATGTTAACGAAGTGATAACCAGTTTGAACACGTATTTAATCTGGCGTTGAATCTTGAAAATCGCATTTGGTTTTTAACGCGGGAGGGAAATGGCATCATGGTGGAAGTAAAATGAGTTCACTTGTTTCCAATGCAAATCAACTGGTTTTCCTTTGTGTCACTTTCATGTTGCAGCCACACCATGTGATGATCTGGCTGGGTTCTGCCTTGTTCCAAGTCTCAAATTAAGACTTTTCTCGCGCGAGAAACAAATGTCATCATCTGACACTATTGGCAGATTTTCACTTGTTTTAAGATGAATGCGATTTTAGGACTGAATGTGAGACTAATTAAGATGAACATTTTACAGTGCCGTCTAAGCAATTGAACGTGTACTATGGCCTATAATTCATTTTCAGCGGAGTGCGATTTCTGGAATAATCCATTACAATTGTTGTCCATTTGTTTTAAAAATGTGCACATATACTAGCCTCATTGAGTCATTAAGTATCAGGCGCTTTAGAAACTAATAGGATATAAGAAAAAGTGTGTAGCAAATAAGCGTGCAGCAGTACACCTACAGATAGAGACATTAAAATAAGCACCATTAACAAAAGGCCTCAAATCAGCCTAACCACGAGCACCCACAAAGACGCACAGTGGCAGCCCATGCAGAGAAATGTTGCCATAGTTTTGAGCAGGAATCTTATTTTTAATGTTTCCTCTGGTGTGTGTGTGTGTGTGTGTGTGTGTATGCACAGTGGGCCACAGACCTTATCTTTCAGCTTAGGATAATTATAATTACACAGGGTCAGCCAAAAGCAAACAAATCAGTTTGCTCTGTGCATTCAGCGTGCAACTTTACTTTACATCTTCAAATGTCACTTAGGTTGTTATGGTGGTTACTTTTATTGCACACATTTCTTGCTTCTTCTTCTTCTTTTTTTTCTACACCGGTAATTAGGCAGTGGGGATTTCAATAAGCACTTGCAGTTTAGAGCTGTTTTGGGTAGAGCCAACCTGAGAAAACTTTGTGCTTTCTGGGTTTGTGGAAGGAGTTGATCATTTGATCGCGTGGGGATTTTTATTTCCACGGTCTGCAGGTAGGTGTCACAATTGCTTTGAGTATAAAGCGAGTAAGGCCACCACCTTTTTGCCCCATGTTTTAACCCCCCATAACCTTTGCTCCAAACCGGATCTAGTGCCACCATATTGTCGGAATGAAAGCTGCTACCGCTTCCTCAGCTCCACACAGGCTGAGACACTCTCCCCAGCACACACGTTTCTAGGATTACTATTGTATTATTTCAGTTGTTTTCTTTTGATGCATTGTGGATAATAATTTCATATGCTGGTTTGAAAAAAAAGATCTCCCATTATATGTGATTTACATGTTATTTCTCAGGTTCCTATAGTTTGCTTATTTGCCATGGTATATTATTTTAGTCGCCTATATACTGACGTGTGGAAAACATAATTTGGCCTTTCAATGAAACCGTATTTGTAAAAGGAGGTGTCTCGGGACGCAGAGCGGATGGAACTGAAGTGAACTTGAGGACTTCAAAGTGGAATAGCCTACATTTGATATTTATTTTTTTAAATGATGGCGAAATAATGCCTATAATTTATGCAAGTTGTATTGCAAAAATGGGAAACTGACATCGTCTGTTTGTTTTGTAAATATATATATATTATGGACGGTTTTTATTTGAGACGCATTTGGGAAAAAGCTACACAATCTTGTTATCAGGAGTACTTTTACTAATTTATATCTTTGAATGTACATAAAATAAAAAGCGCTGGTATAGATGTACTGGCGGGGTATGCTATTCATTATTCAAAGGAGAAAATATTAAACTGTTTTCCCAACTATCACATCAATCTTCGGGAGTCATTATTTTATTTATAACGGACCTGTATTTAACAAAGGCATTTTTTCATTCACTCTGCTTATTCTTCTTTTTATTTTGTTAGTCAAACGCAGATGGGAAATTGCTTGATGGATCTCCCTTTTCATAAACATTATGAGTTTTCACAGATTGCACAAT
This sequence comes from Micropterus dolomieu, assembly GCF_021292245.1. Taxonomy (NCBI): domain Eukaryota; kingdom Metazoa; phylum Chordata; class Actinopteri; order Centrarchiformes; family Centrarchidae; genus Micropterus; species Micropterus dolomieu. Next base: position 22,454,430 of record NC_060152.1, on the reverse strand, counting down.
CCATTCTTTCTAAATGGACTATCATTTTCTTTTAGGGCCTCATTCTGGTCAGGGAATCTCCCTCGGCCACACATTCACGACCTTGATTGGGATAAACGACATACTTATTTCATTTTTATCCCCTTTTCCCCTCTCCCCTCATCCTGCCAAACATTTGTTTTTCAGTGTGATTAATACAGCCGTGGGACGCATCGGGCATTATGGGCTCCCAGCGGGGCCCGTCCCTGGAGCTTTTTAGCCTGGTTCAGGATGGGTCAGCCCTGCCTGCTTCATTACAGCACGGCATTGAGCAATCCATAAAAGTCTATCTAAGCATCTGCCAGCTCCAATGGGCTGTGTGATGGGCCCTAATCGGACAGGCTTTCCTGTGCTTTTCATCATGGCTTGCTTATTACAGCTTCAGGACACAGCTTATTAAACAATTTAGAAAAACACTTAGGTCTAAGGAAATTTATAATAATGATAATATAATAATGACAATGATGATTATTATTAATATTATACACACTTTAAATTTTGTCATTTTTTAGGTTTGAGAAAATTAATTCCAATATTTTGTCACCCACTGTTGTGGCCTTGTAGAGTGTGAGACACTCAAAGATCAAATATATAATATTCCCATGCTCCAAGAGGAGGCCTCCATCATCGCTCCCAGCCAGACTAAAAGCTAATCCTTCATTTTCCAGTTGAATTTGAGCTTGAGTGTTGTCAAAATCTCAAGGGACTCCCTTTCACCTTGCACCCCACCACCCCCACTCTCTTCTCATACAAGGAAGTAATATTTGGCTGCAAGCAGGGATGTAGTGGAGGGTAAACCCACCTAAACTCAGTTAACCCACCTTTTAGGCTGACCAAGTGACATCAATTCATGGTCTGCTTTGCAGTGAATAGTGTCACACTGTCAGAAATTTTATAAATGTAGTCTTTTAAGGAGAAAAAAAATAACATTCAGAGATATTTTTTTTAAAACTATTATTGATCTTTGTTTAAATTGGGTGTTGTTCTCCTTTTGATAACCACTGCCAGATACTGATTTATTCTACCTACCTTTTTATTTACCTTTACTTCGTTGGCAGCCACCTATATGGCAGTCATGCACGCTATAGCCCCTGGCCATCTTCTTCTTCTTCAGCCTGAACACTTTCATTAGGGGTTGATTTATTGAAATGCATGCTGTATTCTCAGGTGGACTCCCCCCGGGAACCCAGCACTGTTGTCAAATAGCAACAGAGGCCCTCTCCAAAGCAGACAGCCCTCCCTTTCTCTCACCCACCGCTGCACCCTCCAAATGTCAACATTTGTTCTCAATAAAAAGAGTTATTGTTTCTGCTAAAAGAAAATTGCTCAGCAACCGGTCGCCTTTGAACACATGAAAAGAAACTTCCACCCCACCTCTTTGTTTGATTGAGAGCAATGGCAGGTGAAAATGGGAGCAAGGCATCCATTGCACATGAAAAATCTCTAGCTGTGAAGCTTGATATGAAATGATTGTGAATTTATGCCACAATTAGGCACAATCGTACAGAGGCATTTCCATGCCTTTTGAAGAACTTGAACTTTGCCTCACAACTATTAGCCAGCGTGCCATTGACAGTCTAGATATTGATCCTCAAGGGCAAAAAAGGCAATTTACTGTTTTACAAAGTCTGCTAGAGCATAAGGCCTAGCTATGCCTACGCTTTAGAGCGAGGGGATGATTTAAATGTATCTAGATATTCTTTAATTCCATGCATTGCATATCAAATACAGTCATAATCTTATCGTGTAGCTTACCAAAGAGGGTGTGTTCATCCATGCTAAGGACTAGTTGTCATTGAAAGCTAAATTGATGGTATCGCAAGCCTCATAGGCTTCATGAGAGTGTAGACTGGAGAGCAAGTGGACTCATTCCCCTTATCGTTGATCAAATAAGCAGCTCGTATATGTAGATAATTCATGAGCTCTCTGTATCTTTTATCCTCCCATCAACCCTTTCTCCTCCAAAATGCTTCAGACATTAATCTCTGATGCACACCTGTATGCCCCTCCAACAGGAAGTTAATGCAGCTAAAGTTTTATTGTAGCAATAGAGGGTTTATTATGTTTCACAAACAGTAATTGCAGTAGTTAATGGGATGGGAACTTAAGTAAGACCAGTGGGATTTGATGAAGTAGCTACAGACACCAAGGAAAGAAAAATGACACTGAAATTCAACTTGCAGTCCATATGAATAGACCTCCATGTATGTCTCTCACAGGCAGAGTCTTAAATCCTTAATCTAGGATGTAATACAGGCAATACAATTCATGGACAACACCTTGACAGAAAACTGTAAAAGAAAACTGAATGTTTAAGTTTTTCTGGGAGAAAAACCCACCAGAAATGTCATGCAGTTAAAGTTCAAATGTGTAAACTATCAATTATCTTTCATATCATGGGTTATTTGTAGTCCCTTAGATAAAGAGTGAGTAAATGTGAGCAAAACAATATAGAAAAATATTACCCTTTGATTGAATCTTTCTTTAATTCCACTCTTTCTGACACTCTTATATCTTTGTTATGGTAAATCCACCCATTAAGACCTAACCATAAATACTGCTGATGTTAAGACTAAACGGTAAGTAGGACTAATATTCAGGGGAGAGCGAGAGACGAAAGAGTGCCTCGTACAAATCAGGTACAGGTGTGTTTAATAACGCACATCAAAGTGGACAGGGGACTTTAAAAATGAGTCCGGGGTCCTGTCCTCTCGTAAAGGTGTCAGGTGAAATATTCACTACACTGGATGATCAAGGGGAGTTAGCTGTGCAGGATTTTGACACACTCATGCGCACACACAACAAAACACATACATACTGATCCTCGCATGCTTCCCACTCCGTAACCATACCGCTCACTCACACACACACACACACTCTCTCTCTCAGACTGAGAGACGCTAATGCTTGTCCAAAGACAGTCTAAACAAGGCCATTAGGGGACCTGACTTCCACTCCTAATTGACAGTTATGTTTAATGCCTGTGGTGAGTAAACACTTCAGAGTAGTTGACTGCACCTTTGGGCTGTAAATCAGGCAGAAACTGGAAGCCCGTGTTGGAGGCGGCAGTGGAAACTCCTGTAAAGGAGAATGTAAAAGGTGAGGTGCAAACGGCACGTTTGTGTGTGTGTGTGTGCATGTGTATGTCTACAATTTTAATGCACTTATTATGTAGTATGCAAACACATAATATGACATAGGTTCATCGTTTTTTTCATGAACTTAATTGTGTCCTTGTGGTATAGTTGCTCTATTACTGTTGTTATGGTACTTGAAATGGTGCAACAAATACCATACAGCATTTTGTCCTTTTACAACTCCATATCCTCCCTGATTAACACATGTAAATACACTACAATGCTACCTTTCACATCCCAGTAAATCATGTGTTTTAGCCAGGTGTTGGAATGTCATTAGAAATGGCACAAAAATGAACACGTTCCTTGAATATTCGTGTAAGGAATGGAATGAAAGACAATTAAAGTATAGAAAGGGATTCACATTTCATATTCACAAGGTAGTTCATTGTTAGATTGTGTGATCAATATGATGTGTCCCATTCATAGGTCTGAATGTTGCTCACATGTTCTGTTTAGTTTTACAATAATAGAATTACACTAAACTTAGACTTCATGAAACTGAACATGAAACTATTTACATAAACACACACACACACTGTTGGGTCATATAGTATGACATGAGACATATGTTAAGAACAGTAAAATAATGCTACTGTTACATAAGTGTTACCTCTGCCCCTCTCTCTGTCAATGTATCACATGCTCACATTACAACACACGTAAATATACTCAGTACAATCACACACTAAACACAAACACACACACACACACACAACTGGAAAGAGTCGCTGTCTGTTAAGAATTATGTAAACACAGCAGATTTGCAAGCAGATAATGAAACCTGTGCACGTTCATTAAATGTATGCAGGCACAAAGACACACACTGGAAGACAGAACAGTCATGGCATTCTGTCATGTTAGTGTTACACTACAGCTCATGAAGAATAATAGTGCAGTGGTAAACTACACATTTGTATGGGCTAATACAAATAAAGGAAGAGAGAAGGATGGACACAATAAATAAATAAATAACCACTTTCAAATGCATACACTTTAAATAAAAAATATGTCAAACATATAAATAGAATTGAAAGAAAAAAGTTGCAGCATAGTGGAATTTTTGCATAATACTGAAACTTTCAACATCTATTTTACTGCAGCCCTTTTAAATGATTTATTTAAAAACCCAGATGTGATTTAATTCAAAGTGACTACATATTACATATATACTACAATTGCATGTGTGTTTGTGTTAGTGTGTGTGTATGTTTATGTTTCCACGTGTTCTATATATTCATAGTATATGACTGCTACTCAACATGCTGTGATATGCGTCTAAGTCAGTTAAACCTCCATCCTGAATTGCGAACTGTCAGCTTTTAAGATCAGTGAGTCCAACAAGTGGATGAGGCAGACAGAGAAAACGTGGGTTTTCTTTCCTCTTGTCTGTCTGGAGTGTTTTATAAATGAGCTCAACATGTCTGCGCAGAACCTTTTTTCCCCCTCACGTACTCTGCGAGACATATCAGGGAAGTGATTCATGTTAAATAGTATCTGTCAGACTTGTCGGCTAATTAAATGAAGCTTTGCTTTAAGCGAGCACTTTAGCATCATACCTTTTCACTTGATTCTACAGCTTTCAACCCAAGCTACTTTCAGTGAGTAATGGGGTAGCATGCAAATCAAACAGCATTAAATGTAAATTTATTGAAGAAAAACTGTAACCCAAGATGCTCGTTTAACGAAAATAACCTGGAAGACATGTCTTGAGGCAGAGTTTGAGGCACTATATATTATCTGCCAAAATGTTCATTTTAGGAATGCTCTTTAAACATGTTGCATCACTTCAAATCATATCTAGATTTAATAAGTCAAAGGCAGCTGAAGAGGCCTCTTGGATGCACTGGGAAAAAATTGTAAGACCAAAGAGCAAGTCCCGATGCTTTGACTTCAAGAAATGACTTGGATAACAGACGAGCAGGACGTATTTTCTGCAATGTGAATTCAAATATTAGACAGTTATCGTATAAAGTTTCAGCTGAGTTCATTTAGAATTTTTATCAGATCAGTGATGTTTTAAGAAGAGCCCTAACACAAGACAAGAACAGCAATACTGGACAGTTGTGCAAAATCCTGGATCAGTTCAGTCCCGTGCTGACATTTTTAACATCCTCGCTCATCTGCACATGGCAACAGTGGTATGGTTAAGTTAGAGAAAGACTGTGGTTAATGCACATAAAATATGGTAACAATATAGCTAGGTTTGAGCAACTAAAACACTTGGTTAAGATTAGGGTATGGCTAAGGTTAGACAACAAAAAAACCTTTACAATTGATAAAATGTTTGTGCTTGTAAAAACCTGCAATTTATCAAAACGGTCCGATGCAACACCACTCTGACCTCCACAAATATTCTGCCTCGCAACACAAAGATCACCCAACTTCCTGAATTGGCATTGAACATTGGCACTGGATGTTAAGAGAAGACGATGATAAATCATGTTAATGTCAATGATAGAAAAATGTTGAATGTAAGCCATTGACTTGCCCTGAGCTGAAATGTTTAATATTGTTCTACAGTGCTAATTATCTTTGCTATTTATTTTGAGGGTGTAGAATGCAGTGTGTCTCTTACACACAACCCTCCACTTTAACCAGATATTCAAATGTTCCCTCCAACCAACAAGCAATCCCTCACTGGCTTCCCACAACGAAGAAATAAGAATTATGTGGTGGTGGCTGATGTGGTTAATGCCGTGGTGATATTTGAGAAAAGTTTGTTTAGCAGCATTCAACAACAAGACAAAAATATATTATTAGTCATTAAGATACAACTTTTAGAGGGTCAATCTCAAAGTCCCACAGTATGCCATATATCACAATCTAAATGCAACATAATTTTCAAGCCATAGCCATAACTGTCCACCACACACCAGAAAACATCTCCCCCTCCCTCCTTTCCCTCTTCGAAAGCTCCGCTTGTACACCTCCTCTGCTCCAAATAGGGTTATTCCCCAAGAGGTGGGGTGAGGGGAAGGAGAACAGGGGAAATGCACTTTGCCAAGCACACTCCTCACTTTTCCCTTCCCTCTCTCTGAGGACAATCCTCTTTCGATTCCCAACCCACCCAGGAATATTAGTCTTATTGCATTTAATCACTGAATCCTAGCACCCAAAAGATTTCAATTCATTAAAGGCACTCAGATATTCAGGCCAGCTGCTTCCTGGCGACTGGCTGAAGACAAGGTGGAGACAGACAGGCTCTGAGTGTGTGTGTGTGTGTGTGTGTGTGTGTGTGTGTGCGTGTGTCTGTGTGTGTTCTCTCTCTCTCGTTCTTTCTCTGTGGAGACAGGGCAACCCAATCCCCAGCAATGCCCTGGCTGTGCTCAGCACAATCCAGCGACAGCTATACCTAATCACACTACACAGAGGTGGTTCTGCTTATACTCTGTGATTGTATGTGTGTGTATGTGTTTAAAGTGAAGGAATGTGTGTTGAAGAGTGCACCGTCTGTGCATGTGTACACACACACATACACACGCACAGTTTTGCAAGGCTTCTAAAGGAGAGACTGTTGATCCCTCCACAAGCAAGCGAAGCGGCTTACATCTTTCTGTAACAGAGGATTGGAGGTGCATTCTAATACAATTACGCCGACAAAAAAAGTGCTTGTGTAGGAGGAAGGAGGTGCTGTAGCAACATCTGCAGCTTGAAGCTGTCCAAAGGCACTTCACTGGTGACATATAGACAAAGAGGGAAATGAGTGGAACAAGGCGATTGTTGCAGGCAACATGGCTGCGGTTTAGAGTGGACACATAAAATGACATTTGGAGTCCAGGACAAAACAAATTGGACTTCCTTTCATGTGTTTTGTGACTAATTTTTGGAAAGAAGGCTCTTTCCCTCTGAGCCAAGGTCGTGTGAGAGGCAAGAGTAAGCGTGTGTGTGTGTGTGTGTGTGTGTGTGTGTGAGAGAGAGAGGGACAGAGAGAGAAGGCATCTGCTGTGTGTCTGAATACACCTGTGTGTGTGCAAGTGTGTATGTGTGTGTGTGTGTGTGTGTGTGTGTGTGTGTATGCTTTATGCAGAATATACTCCACAGACCAGATGGCTGCAGAGTGGCTTAGGAATCAATATTTAAGAGGAAAACATACCAACAATGCATTTGCATGTGTTTGCTGTACCCCTGTGATAAAATATTGACTCTCTGGTTTTTGCAAGAATTATCGGCTGTGGTCAAAAATAGGATGTGCGGCTTACCGGCCTGTCGCTGCTTTGTTGAAGCGGTGATGACGGCTACACATTCGTGTCAAATGTGGATGTAGACAGGCAGTGTGGATGTTTGTCATGAAATACTGCCACCAACAGCAGATGTCAAAATGTGTTGCTGGCAGTTGCTGTTACTTCTGTTTGAATGAGCAGAAGTAGAGTGGGAGGGAGAGGGGAAGAGAGATGCCTCACTCAACTGTTCTAAAGCCATGTTTGTTATGAAATGCTTAATCCAAACGTGCTTTTAATGTATCAGACTAAGCATAGTGCAGCATTTTTTTAAATGCTGATGAGTTCTACTGCTAAACTACTGAAATTCTAAATCCTAACTAATCTTAACATTTTCTCATTTCTTGGTGATGGTGACTTGTAGTTAATCTCAAGGTTTCAAAGAGTCAAGCTTTGTACAAGATGAGAAAAAAAAGACTTGGTGGAGGATTTAACCTCCCACAGTAGCAGACACTCTCGATGGGGAACGTCGCTTGTGTGGAAAACAAAGGTCAGCCACACTGGAAGGCTGTACATTTTCCCACCTCAGTCCATCTCCCAGAAATTAAATGATATTCCATTTCATTGCACAACCATTCTCTTCCACCAACGCACATCTCAAAGATCTCAAATGTGACATTCTTTGCAGTTGACAGTATCTTAACTGGAATCTGATCTAGGGGCTCTCATCGTATTTATGAAGAGTGAAACCGAACCATCTTTATTTTGAGTCAACAATATAGTATGTGAATGAACGGCACAGCTGATGGGGCCGCTAAGACATATCGTAGATTTCACACTACACACAGATTGAGTTCTCCCTCTCATGAGAAAGTATGCAGTTAGGACATTTGGCAGATGAGGGGCATGACTTATATGAGACTTAGGATCACATCTGACCAAAAATCAGCCACAGACCACAGAGCACTAATGTAGTATTTAAAAAAAAAGGTTTTACTAAAGTGGTATTCACAACGTATAACCATTTACTCCTGCATATAGTCTTTAAAGGTTGGGCTTGATGATCAGACTTTTCCAACCTATTTTGCCATTCAATATGTCTCTCGGCCCCCTTATTTACCGGGAAGTGTGGAAAAGAAAAAAATGAGAATGGCAAGTAGCAACGTGGAATAAATACATGACTTGGCTTGACTGATGAACTCTTATTAAACTTGAAACTGTATCCCCAATGACACAAAATCTACGGGGGCCAAAAAGATGTGTTAAATAATAAAAATAAACAAACAACATGTTGGAGCTAATTATTCATTTTATTATCATGAACAATGAACAATTCACTTGGCAATGCAAAATTAAACGCTTGGTATTTTTTTGCAACCCATTGTAGTATCAGCATTTTATAAAGCATTTTTAACTTTTGTTTGTCTTTCTTCCAATCATGATAACCTCTCTTTACGTGGTTGTATAAAAACTCTGCATTACTGTCAAACACAAATATAAGGCTTTTTATAACTTTTAGTCTATTATTTACACATTTGTGCACACACGCACACATACACACACACACACACACACACACACACACACCACATAATGATTCATTTTGCCTCACGGGTATTTGGAACAGAGATGTGTGGGAAAGCTTTAATTAAAAGCATGTCAGTGCAACCTCAAGTGAAATGCTTTCACCTGACTTCAATTTTTTTAGTCCATCTTTGTTATTTGGCTGCCAGGTTCTATAGTACCACACACTTAAATGTTTACTGTGCCAAATGAAAACAACTCAAACTCAGCCTAGCTTTGTCGTCGGTGGGGAAGAAACTGCTCTAACAGACTACTCCCACCCCCCTGCAAATGAGGTGTCAGCAGTAATGTCTGAAACAGTGTATATAAAAATACAGATATTCACTTCAAAGAACTGAGAGCACTGTCAGTCATGGAATACGGATCATGTGACACACAGTTCACACTGCAGCTGACAAGTTATTTTGAAGAATGCATTCAGTAACACCATCTTGTACACTGTTATAACTGGGCAAAATACAGATAAAAGAGCCCTGTCAGTTACAGGTATCATGACTGAATAAAGAATTTTGTATTTTCGAGAAGGAACTGTATAGGAATGAAAGAAAACAGAGTCAGACTTGCATATGGTTTTGAAACGATTCCATATGAGTTGGAGTATTAGCCAACTTTATGTGAGCACATATTAAGTGCACGTTTAAGAGTGTAATGGAATCTACTAAAATACACTGTGTGTTCCAAAACTCTGGATAACTTTCCACGGAACACACTGATGATGTTATTTATTTCACGTTTGTTGTTTTCCAACTTTATTTTCTTTTCCTCTTTATTTTTATTTTGATTATGAGTCATATTGTAATAGTGACACTCCTCTCTTTTCACCCACCCACCCATATTAATTGCTAAGCAGCATAACAATTTAAATGGACGAAGACAAAATTACCAGAAGTAACCTGGCACCGAACTGATGTAAAGCCTGTATGCTTAGAATAAGAGATGGGAGTGATCCGACTGTACACGATTTGTAGCTATTTGGCTAAACATGCAAAACCATTGCTGTTGTCGTTGAAGATGATTTGCATAGTCGTAAACTTTTATAGTTCTTACTTTTTGGTCGACACCAGCCGCCCTTTCTTATATTCTAGTGTCTGCTGATGGTCCCGCGTCAACTGCTTAACATCAGGAAAATAATGTGTGGAAAATAAAGACCTATAAATTATTGGTATCCCATCTGGTTTCAGTGCAAACATTTGGCATTCCAAATCCAAATGATGGCTTTACATGTTTGTAGCTTCTCTCATTTTCTTATTTTGCCTGTCACTCTCATTTGTGAGCAATGTAATAAAGTGGATTTGACATAAAAAAATAGCATTTAAATGACACACTGACTTATTCAAAGCGTACATTCGAAGAGCCCTGTACCAACAAGGAGGAGCACAGACCTCTGAACATTAATGAGAGTGGAGTGGCGGTCTCTGAGGAGCCAGTCCTTCGGTCCCTCTGCTTCCCTGTACAGTCCGGGGCGACTGGGCATGGCTTACAAGATCTGATTAGGTGTAAATTAAAACTTCATTAACCGTCAGTGCCGATTAAAAGAATGGTGGAAGAACGCCTTTGTTTAAATTCATCATATATTGCCATGTCGCCTCTTTCATAAGGTTTGTATGGATAATATATAATTGATATTCCGGCAGGTCTTCAGCATTCAGCTTTAACCATCAAACCACACTGTGCCACAATGTTTTTTCATTTTGAATATTTATGGCATATTCACAGAAATTGGGTTAAGCACATCAAAGGTCAAAATAAAGCCACGTTGAACATATTGAGACGTATCAGTTGGAATGTTGCTAAAAAATTTGAAAACACTGGATTGTCCTTACGATCAGTTCTCCTAAATGGAATATAAACATTATGTGATGAGTATCAGATCATCGCTTCTAGCCTAAACCATCCAAAGTTAAGTTTAATAAACAATATGATGTATACAGTAGCATGTTATGTAATGTTCTTATCAATCCTGATCAGGCAACTTGCTAACCACATAATGAATATCATGAATAATAATTGTGTAAACTGCTGTGCCAAGTACCTTTATGTGTACACACCAAAAAATAGGGACAAGAAGTTAAAGCTAAGGGCCTGTTTCAGAACAAAAACTGTTTCAGGAATATCTAGTTTTTTTTCTGAGAAAAGTCCATGATGTCAGGCTTTGTTACAGGCATAGCATGAATGATATCTGTGTTCTACATTTCTTCACACTCAAACCATGTGTCCCATGTGCAAACCCACCACCCTTCACCCTACTCTGTCTTTCTCTGCTGCTTCTCCATTGTCAATTACGTGTGCTTTGCAATGCAGATGGAGCAGGATGCTGTATAAATCCTCTCTGCCTTTACATGACACACTTGAGCACACACATGCACACACACACAGACACACACACACACACACACACACACACACACACACACAAGCAACCCAGGGAATTAGGTTTTCTAAGAATCTGCAGGCTGGTGCAGATAACATAGAGTCCTAGCTACCCAGAAGTGTGTCTGCAGGCATGCATTAAGCAGTGTGTGTGTTTGTGTGTGTTTGTGTGTGTGTGTGAGACACTGATCGTTTACCATCCCATTGTCCTCCTCCATCTCTATCTCTTCCTCTTCTTCATCACAAACCATGTCTTTCATGTGATACACAAGCACACACACACATTAACGATTAATGGTGTGACACACATACATCACCAATTTGAGATCATGCTGCATTATGTCAGCGTCATTATGAGCACCTGAATAGACATCACCTTAATTCAACCCACCCCAACACTTGCTTGCCTCCACCCACTGCAAACACATTCATAGTTGACTGTGCAATGGATCACTCAGTAGCTTTGAACATAAATTGTTAAAACTCTTTCTCTCAAAGTTGAGGCGTCTGCCAACAAGATCTGGAAATCCTGCAAGTCAGGTTTGAAATACACACAGAAAGCACAGTATATACTCTCTGTCTCACACACACAGGTTGGTACACCCCAGCATCTCGTGCGCCGGCACAATACGGTCATTGTCCCAAGTTTACGATGAAGACAAGCCAACGAATCTCTTCAAGCAACCCACTGCTGGAAACCTCCCTTGCTACTGATCAAGTGTAACAATGACACGGATGTGACTATATGATATTGCTTACGGTGACTAAATCATGACTATACAGATGTCACCCTCTATGATTTACTCTCAAAACACACACAAAAGAGTACTTAAAAAAAAAGGTGTTTCTAGTTCACTTTTCTTCCGACCGCCTCAGGCCTTTCAATTAATGGAGGGTTTAAGCAAGTGCACACACAAGTGAACACATCAAAACCTCTGCTTAGGGGTTCTGCTCAATGACAGATAGGTTACAGCCCAGTAAAAATTAATGATGAAGACAAATTGGAGCAGCACCTGGCCAGCAATTTATCAAAGCCCTGCAGCTGAGATGGTGCTTTTTTGCCTGCGAAGGAATTCAACACATTTCATTGAGAAGTATTTCAAAACCACCACAGAGGCCTGGCGAGAGAAGAAAGACAAAGACACACATGCACAGAGAGAGAGAAAGAAAGAGAATATATATTTATTTAATTTACTGCAAAATTATTTGATGGACTAAAGTACTGTAAAACAACAAGAACAATGGACAATGACTGACAGAGGTGAAACAAAATGAAAGATTAATTTCCCTGTTGATCCCACCTTTGAAATCTGATTTAGTCACATAAGGAGAACAGCAGAAGAGAGGAAGGCAGAGAGAAACAAGCAGGGACACAAAACAGTAGTGACTTTTTTTTCACCCTGTAAAGTTATTAATAAGATTCTTGACCACAACTCATTTTGACAAATCACTACACAGGGCATCAGGGTAGTTTGACTGTGTCGAACATTGCCTCACACCCAGAGTTCGATAACCTCCTCACCTGCACACGCTCTACCACCAACAATTCCCCTGCAGGATATTTGATGGAAAGATAAGCTCAGATGGCAAAGATACATTTTTTTCCACAGTAAATTTATCTTTAGCGGGAGGAAATTCTCAAGGCGATAACAGAGACATGAAAAGGATGTGGGAGGAGCAGTTCCCACACTTCCATCTTGAACTGGCTGTCAATCAGAACCTTCGTGAAGGAAAGATGAGTGGGGCCCTTTGAAATCAGAAACGGCCAATTAGTGATCTGTCAGGTGTCGTTTTCTTTTACCATATTTCTTAAATGATTTTTCGAAGCCAAGTGTTTCTGGAGCACTTTAGTGATGTTTCGGGATTTTGATGAGGGTCAGGTTAAACCTCTCTGAAATCCTACATTCGCTTATGATGATGGAGAAAGAAAGACTCTGACAGGAAGGAGCCTGAAGTTAATTGTGGCATTTGAAACTTACTCTCAGGCACTTGACATGATCATAAACCTCACATCATGCACTGATGATTGCCATCCAAAATCATTTGAAGGGTTTCACCATAAATCAAGGCCTTAATAACGCACAATAACAAACAAGCATAGGTTTCAGCTCTGTCAATAACACCTAAGAGAAAGATTTCTGCACTATAAAAATGTGTCTGATCTTCAAGTGTTCCTTAGTCCTGATCGAATACAAAGCTGGATGCCCCATTTAGAGGCTGGTATTTCCTTGATTGAAGGGTTACAATCATCAATGAAATGATTCTTTTGTTCACTTAAATGGTTGATGCCAAAAGAAATAATAGCGTCTGTTTGAAATCAAGCCAAAGTGCATGAATGAATAAAATGAAATGCATGAAGTAAACAAATAACACAAGAAAAACCGGTGCTTCCAGTTTTGTGTTGTCTGTTTGTATGTGGCGTGCTGTATCTTTTTCACAGGGGCACTATAGTCTAAGTCTAGCTGATATTTGTAGGTTCTTATCAGAAACCTCAGGGAGCATTTGTCCTGTCACCTTCTCCTGAGGGCCCCGATCTTTGATTGATGAGTAAGAGGACCAATATGCCTTCTGACCCTTCCAATATACCTTGGTCAATTGTAAGACCTGCTCAGAGGTATCTCGCTTCCGTTTCAAACATGGTTGTGTGTGTTCACACACACTGACACGCTTACAGGAGCATCCAACGAAGGTTAAAATCAAGGGCAACTGGACTTGGTTGAAGATACTGGAAGACGTTTCGTCCCTCATCCAAAGGACTTCTTCAGTTCTGACTGACTGGCAGGGAAACTCAGCTATTTAACCTCAGTGGGTTCGTTATCCCGGGTCATCGATACCGCTGGTTCGTTAGTGTTCCTTGTTGCTGTGACGATAGTCGTTACAGTCGTTAAGACTACCTGTGGCCAAGACTGAACGACCATCGTTGGTATCTTCACCTGAGGTCAATAGGTTACGTTTGTTGAGTTTCCTGGGAAGTGATGAAAGGACAGCATTGTAAGTGGGGGATAAGTGGTGGCGTAGACCCCCTCCCCTGTTTAATGACGGCTTCTCAACCCTGGTGTAGATGGCTTCCTTGACACCTCTTTCAAACCATCCATCTTCTCTGTCTAAAATGTGCACCTGGTGGTCCTCAAACGAGTGTCCTCTGTCCTTCAAATGTAAGTAGACTGCAGAGTCTTGACCTG
>NC_060152.1:22435285-22439879 GCF_021292245.1 Micropterus dolomieu | reverse complement strand
GAGCAGGCTGTCATCAACAAAATAAGCCAATGCTTTTCTGAAGAAGCTTTCCAATATGCAACAGTTATCTTTACTCATGGTGACCAGCTCCGTAAAGGACAGAAAATTGAGGATCATGTCCAGAAGAACGAGTTCACGAGTGATCTGGTGAAGAAGTGCGGAGGCCGTTGCCACGTCGTTGATAATAACTACTGGAACGAAAACCCAAAGGATGAATACAGGAGCAACAAGTTCCAGGTGGAGGAGCTACTTAAGTCAATAGACAAGACGGTGATGGAAAACAACGGGAGCTGCTACACCAATGAAATGCTACAAGCAGTGGAGGAAGAAATACAGCGAGAGAAGAAGCAGATTCAACTGTTACCAGGAGACAAGTCAGAGAAAGAGATCAGAGAGCAGGCTGAGGGCAGAGTATCCACAAAGCTTTCGGTCAGATTAGCAGGTATTGCAACAGGTACGTTGTTAGGAGCTTTATTTGGTGTGGTAGTGATGGTTGGATTAGTTGTCGTAGCTTTAAAGAATATTGCAGCAGGAGCAACAGCAGCAGGAGGAGCAGCAGCAGGAGGAACAGTAGGAGGAGCAGCAGCAGCAGCTCTTATAGGGGCATCTGCTGTGGCGGGAGCAGTGATAGGAGGTTTTAAAGGCTATAATGCAGCTGAGGGAGCAGACACCCCGCTGGAAGCAGCACTGAAAGCAGCAGGTGCTGTCAAGAGTGGAGCCCTGCATGTTTTAGATTAAGCAAATGATGTTATGGAAGAAATATTTTATCCAAAGTCAAAACAGAGTTAAAACCTTTAAGGAGCTCTGACTCTCGAAGAAGCAGGAGAAATTCTTTCTTTAAACTATCTCCAACCACTGAGCTGGTTGTGTATTTCTATTTTCTGCTACTTTGTACTTCTACTCCACTAAAGTTCAGAGTCAAATATTGTACTTCTATTTCTTCTATTATTTCTTCTAAATTTCTATTTAACTTAGTATAACCAAATTAACAATACGAAATACAATTAAAAGCATGATACAATATTACAAATTAAGATAAAACTATGTTAATCACCATGGGGACATTCACAAGATATAATGTAGCTAAAATGTCCCTGAACTTTACTAACTTCAACATTAAAGTGATGATTACACATTGATGCATTAATAATTATAATCCAATCATATACATTTTTCTGAAATTGGTAATTCTGCATAATGAGTACTTTTACTTTTGGTTAAAAAAGTAGCCTATATTTTTAAACACATCTACTTCTGCAGGGTGGTGCAGTGGTGCAGTGTCTCACCATTTGACATTAGTTTTGTTTGTTATTTACCCAAAGCATTAGGCTTTAATTATCCTAGACAAGCAAGCCTGTTGATTATCTCCATTCTGGTCAGCGACCCTGTGGTCGCTCAAGTGGTACAAGACTGTGCTTCATCTTCTCCATGGCTGAGGTGTTGCCACCCCATCTCCTTTGTGCTTTGATAATACAGTTAAAAAGACAACTGCAGTATGCCTCTGTTTCTCCTTCTCACCTTGTATTTAGTAGCTAAATGAAATAAGTGGTGAAAATGCACTTTTTTCTTTACTGCCAATGTTGACTGTGAGTTAAGGTTACCTCTTATTCTTTAGACAACGTTTAAAATTGTTCTTAACGTGTACCCGAAAAATGATATCCAGTCTTTTCCGCAAGTTTGCAGTTTGCCGTTTATTTCTTGCGACCACTTACAATAAATAATACGTAATATAAAGTAGAATAAACAACATAATCTGAGCACAGTTAAAAATTGTTTGCTGCTCTTCTTCAATTAACCACATCTGTTTGTAACAATAATAATAATAATAATAATAATCTTTATTTGTAGAGCACTTTTCACAAACAAGTTACAAAGTGCTTTAACAAGTGTAAAGACAATAATACCCAAGAGACAATAATACAAAAACAATACTAGATAAAAGCATGAAAACATTGAAAAGACAAAAATTTTTTTAAACGTTTAAGATAAATATAAAATTAGTAAAATACAATAAAATAAAAGGGATAAAATAAAGTCAAATAAGATCGGGAAAGGCTCTCCTATAAAAGTATGTTTTAAGAAGGGACTTAAAAGAGTTCACTGACTCAGCCGACCTGATTTCTTTGGGCAGGCTGTTCCAGAGCCTCGGGGCCCTGACGGCAAACGCTCTTGTAACACAGATGAAATGATCTAGGTTTAAAAATAGGAAAAGCCTATAAAAATCTGAATGAGTGATTTTATTTTTGAAATGCAACTTGAGAGATTATCTAAGGATTTTAAAGGCCCGCCCACCTGCTCCCGCGTCTCTGGGAGCGAGCGAAAGTTTTTTTTTTTTTCCCCCGCTGCTGTGTGTGTGTGGAGAGACAGAAGTGCTAAGCTGCTGTAGAGGATGAAAACTGTGAAAAACGGAGAAACCTGGAGAAAATACAGCTAAAAACGAACTACACTGAGGCTAACTTCAACACTACAAACGTGGTAGCTAACTGCAGTAAGAATTTAGTTGTAAGTTCAGTGTTTAGATATAGCGCTTGAGCAGCGTCGGTAGCTTTGATGTCCGTAGGATTCCCCGCGACGCGCAGTCTTTGCTGATTCAAGAGCGAGGTAATTCATTTAAAACTGCTTTTGTTCATTCTTTATCACCTTACTGTGAAAGCTAATTTATTTTGCACTGAGAGAAAGTACTGAAAGTTGCATACGGTCTCGTATGTTTCGGTTTTAGAAGACCTTGTAGCTTTACTGGGCGCCGCCATTTTGGGTGTGTGTCCAGCCGCTCTGGTGAAATCAGTGAGAATGTTCATTTTCAACTTAAGAATTTCACTTACTTTGTACCTTAAATTATTTATGTGCACTTAGTGAATATGAAGCTACAATTTTAGTTGAACAAGCTGGTTTACTGTGTTGTTTAATGTGTAAACTCAGCTTACTTTATTTTGCACTTGCATCAAAACTTTAATTGTTCTAACGTGCAGCTTATTGGTGCAGCTTATCCGGTTGTGTGCAGCCGGTTATTTTATTTAGTTATTTATGTTTATATGCTGAATTTGAGAGAGAGGCACAGAAAGTAAACACCCACAATATGTATATCATTGTGTATTGTGAATTTCATGTAGTGTATATTATTGCATGAGACTTAAGCAGTGAATATTTCTCTGACCCTGTCTGTTGACAAGTCAGGTTTTTTGTTGTGTGTGCGTGTTTCTTCTTCCATTGTCTGGATTGGATCTGCGGATGAAAATTGATGGCGAGCCGTCCCTCTTGAATGATTGTGGGAGCCATTCCCTCTTCAGGATCACTGGACCTGTCCCGCTACTACTGCACTTTGCGGTGGGGTAGGCCCCACTACAACACAAAACCCCTTAACTCACCTTCACACTCCTTCCCCCACACACATACATACACCAACCCTATGGAACTCTGACTTACCTTCGACACATCCATTTTTTGTTTGGACTTTGGACTCTCTTAAACAAACTCACCTGTTCACACCTTGGGACTGAGAATTTGGAGCTGAGTAGTAGGAATCATTCCTGCAGTTAAGGGTTACTGTTGTACTGTGTGAATTCTACAGGATTGTATTATTGAACTGGATCTGAACAAACTTGAATGTGGTGTTATTAACAGAAATTCAGGTTTAAAGGGTGCACCCGGGAATTTAATTATAGAACTACTTCAAAGAGTGAAATACTCAACTAATACTAAATTTGGAAAGCAAGCATTTCATGCTGATGTCATAGCCTGATTGTGATATCAATAATCGCCTTATTCATTACTTGTTTTATTATTGTACTTTTTCATTTTTGGTACCAACCAATATTTTTATTTTTATACATATCTTCAAATATAAGGAGCCGGCATCATCTTACATCTAATCCTTGGTCTCTGAGTCTCATTTTAAACACCTCACTTTTGCTCCAGCAGCCGAACCAACTGACTTAACCAACCAATCAGATCACAGCCCTACCCATAATCCTTCCTGTGTGCTACACTCTGTCCCCTTTAGTTTTCAGTCGAGACTCTGGAACAGACAGCAGACCTCTGCCTGGGGATCTCAAGGTGCGTGCTGGTGTGTATGGGACTAAAAGGTCAGAAATATAACAAGGCGAGAGGCCATGAAGAGCTTTAAAAGTGATCAATAGAATCAATTCTAAAACATACTGGGAGCCAGTGTAATGAAGCTAAAATAGGAGTAATGTGGTCATATTTCTTTGTTCTGGTTAAAAGCCTGGCAGCTGAGTTCTGGACAGTCTGGAGTCGATCAATAGATTTATGGGTTAAACAGGTGAAAAGGCTGTTGCAATAATCCAGGCGTGATGAGATGAAGGCGTGTAAAATGGTCTCGGTGTCCTTAAAAGTTAACATAGATCGAATTTTTGCTATATTTCTAAGTTGATAAAAACATGATTGAACAAGCTTTGTGGTGTGCTGCTCGAAATTTAAATTACTATCAAACCAAACACCAAGGTTCTTTGCCACAGGCTTAATGTGATTTACTAGGGAACCAGCAGATGGCAGTATTTGATTTGCTATCTGCTGGGACCCGATGACCAGGATTTCTGTTTTGTCTGAGTTCAGTTGGAGGAAATTATTTGACATC
>NC_060152.1:22409168-22435265 GCF_021292245.1 Micropterus dolomieu | reverse complement strand
GTTATCCCGGGTCATCGATACCGCTGGTTCGTTAGTGTTCCTTGTTGCTGTGACGATAGTCGTTACAGTCGTTAAGACTACCTGTGGCCAAGACTGAACGACCATCGTTGGTATCTTCACCTGAGGTCAATAGGTTACGTTTGTTGAGTTTCCTGGGAAGTGATGAAAGGACAGCATTGTAAGTGGGGGATAAGTGGTGGCGTAGACCCCCTCCCCTGTTTAATGACGGCTTCTCAACCCTGGTGTAGATGGCTTCCTTGACACCTCTTTCAAACCATCCATCTTCTCTGTCTAAAATGTGCACCTGGTGGTCCTCAAACGAGTGTCCTCTGTCCTTCAGATGTAAGTAGACTGCAGAATCTTGACCTGAGGAGTTGGCCCTTCTGTGTTGAGCCATGCGTTTGTGTAGTGGTTGTTTAGTCTCCCCAATATACAGGTCTGTGCATTCCTCACTGCATTGGACCGCATACACTAGATTGCTTTTCTTGTGTTTGGGTGTGCGGTCTTTGGGGTGTACCAGCATCTGTCTTAGTGTGTTCTTGGGTTTAAAAAACACACTTGGGTTTAAAAAACACAGGGATGTTATTACAGGAGCATCTTAGATAATATTGTTAATGTCAGAATTACATGAATCCAGCCTGACTTTACCTCAGGCTGGCTGTTACAGTGATGGCCACAGAGAAAGACAAGTAACCTGTCATGTGACAATCCTCACTGCGCTAACTTCACCTGCAGTCCCTTGACAGGTCACAATTAAAACATACACAAAGTGACAGAACACTACCACACAAACTTGATAAACAGGACACATAATACAGTTAAAATGAGACACTTTCTAGCTAGTGCAGCTAGTTGTAGCTTTTGCTTTTGCTTTTTAAACTAGCAGGAACAAGCAGAGTTATGTGACCTTTCAACTTACTGAGTTGATTTTTTTCTTAAGAATGTAGCCATGTTGTACAGATTGCATTCGCATTGCATTTGGGCGTGGTGATGGGGCAATGGCTAAGACACATGCCTTTGGTATAAGAAACCCGGGTTTAATTCCCACTTTGACCCATCCACCATTGTGTCCCTGAGCAAGAGACTTAACCCCTAGTTGTTCCAGAGGCGGGCAACCTCTGACATAAATAGCAATTTAAAGTCGCTTTGGATATAAATGTCAGCTAAATGAATAAATGTAAATTTACACCTGATTTGATCGCATTCCGATCCCAAGGCATTAATTACCTTGTATTAGCTTGCACTTATCCTTATCCTAGAAGGATATCCAGATGCAGATAGAATGTAATCACATATGCACATGGGGTCAAAGGGACACCCAGATATGAGGACCACTGTCAATACATTTGCTTTAAAATTGTGGTGTCAATTCCAACCATTTTCATCTGGCCTGTGTTAGTTTTGGACTGACTCTATAATAACAGCAATAATAATAATAATAATAATGATCAAAAGATGCGATGTTTTCAGAATAAATAAATATTTGAATATTATTCATTTTGTATTTTAACAAAATACACATTCCTTTAATAATATGTATACAGAATATTATTAGTCATAGATTAT
This sequence comes from Micropterus dolomieu, assembly GCF_021292245.1. Classification (NCBI taxonomy): domain Eukaryota; kingdom Metazoa; phylum Chordata; class Actinopteri; order Centrarchiformes; family Centrarchidae; genus Micropterus; species Micropterus dolomieu. Next base: position 22,433,699 of record NC_060152.1, on the reverse strand, counting down.
AATAGAGGGATACTACGCTTTACACTATCTGGGAAATACACACAGTAGCTTTCATCTCTATCTACATCAGTGCATCACTGTAAAAGTTGCAGATACACAGAGACACAAAAAGTACTCACACAAAAGCACACTAGCCATGGCCATGAAAACACACATACACATGCATGTCCGCACACAGCACATTTTCCTCCACTACAGTGGCTGAACACCGAGTACATCACCAGAGGCAAGGTTACCTTTGTTGTTTTGGCTCTCCTTCCCAGATGCCTTTTGTAGGTGCCTCTCCCTCAAGCACTTTGCGGATGCTGGAATACACAATCGCGCATGCACACAGACACACATATGCCGGGACACAGATACAGCATGGCGTGCACTCACTCGCTGATGGACACATTATCACATGCACGCAAACACACAGTTACTTATTAGCTCACACATACACACTCATCTACCACCTCCACCCTGTGACTCCTAAAACACACACACACACACACACACACGCACGCACATATACTGCATATACTCACACAAGCCCACACCCAGTCAACCCCCACCACCCCTGGGTGATGAACAACATCTGCTTATCCATCCCTCCGTCCCTGCCCCTGGCGTGGCTGCTGGCTTCCTCCCGGCTGCACTACCACAATGTCATCTAGTCTGCCTCTCTGTCACCCATTACTAAAATGTGTAGTGACAATCAGGTTTTTTTACGCAGGCCACTTCCCTCACATCAGCCCGGGATCAGAAGTTCCAACCTGCACATAGGCCTTATAAAATTAAGTCATTATCCAGGGCTTCTGGGAGCCTCCCCATGTTTCAGGACAAGCCTTTACATGATAAGTCCCACTTTTTTATAGTGAAAATGTAATTGATTACCTGGCATTGGCCACTTTGGGCCCCACTAGACTGTGGGACATCTGTGCTTGTTGTCCACCTTCTTCACTAGGCCCTGTGATACCTGCTCTTTCCCCTCCAATATACTTGCCACCTCCCTAAAGAAAACCATTAAAATATTTTGTTTTGTCAGTTATTTCTTCTCATCATAATCACAGAAAATGGCTATATTTTAATTATTTGGCCATCCAGGTACGTGCACCATGTTTGATGAATTTAATTGTAAGTTACTCAGTGACCCATGAATCCTAATATATCAAACCCTATATTTCCAACACATTCTCACTCCTGACTCGTTACATATTGACGCTTGGTCAAGGCCCTTTGGCGTCGCTTTTTAATGCCCTGGGTATCCCTTTAGCGTCATTTCAAGAACTTTATGGCTCCACAATAAAGTTAGCAACGCTTAGCAACACCCAATAAGCAACGTCCGGTAAAGTTAGCAACCATAAATATGCAATGTCCAATTACACTTTCAAAATAAAATGTCACCATTTTGAAAACGGCATGTTAGTACAGTTTTGAAACGTTGCAATTTGGTTAGGTTTAGGCAACAAAACTCCTTGGTTAAGGTTAGGAAAAGATCATGGTTTGGGTTAAAAAAACTACCTAAGTCAGTTAACATGTCACTTGTGTAACTTACCTAATTTACGTAACTTGCCTAACTTCAATAAAAATATTTAATGTAGACTTTTTGTTTCACACAGGACACGAACACAGCTCTTCTGGTTCAAAGTCCTGGTTCTGGTCCTCCATCCACCCCAACCACCTCCTTACTCAGTCTTTTCTGTTTCTTATATCTCTACCTTTAACATCAAAAACTGAAACTACAGGGCTTCCCCACTGTGTTGAACTATGAAGCTATGGGGATCCCCAGTTCGTTACAAACTGACGCCGATGGGTCTTGACCATGCGTCCATATGTGATGAGTTGAGGAGTGAGAACGGGTTGGTATTTCATTTGAGTTAATTCATTACCAACCTCTTACTTTAATAATTCCATTAAAGCACCATCCATTAATTTTACCTGTTTCCTAATCTTCACTAAACAAGGGAAACATTCACACAGAGCCTTGTGCCACTATCTTCACGGGTATCCGTCATTACATGACAATTGAGAATGCATTCCCTAGCCCCTTACCCTAACCTAATTCAACCACCTAACCCTCAAAGAGGCCTTTAAAGTTGCGGGGTCCACAAGTATAGTGGGCTCCTGTTTTTTGCACCACACGAATATGTTAAAACAAGCCCACATTCTGCCTCACCATTTCTGTGTCTGCCCCAGCTCTAAATAAACTACTGTAGCTGTAGGGGGCCAGGTCATTGAGGATGTTGCTGTAGAAGCACATTCTCTCTCTCAGTACCTGTCTTGGGCAGTGGGTTTCTGTTACTTACAGGACTGCAGGCCTGCAGTCTCTTGACACAGACAGATGACATATTTATTAGGTTGTCAGGTCCTCCTCTGCCCTCAACCTTGTTCAACTCTTTCTCTCTCTATAGCACTTACTCACTCAGTCACTTACTGTTTCACACACACACACACACACACACACACACACACACACACAAACATGCAACGGGGGAACAATAAACCCTGTATACAGACAAGCACTTGAATCGACACGTAAATACACTGACTTCTATTTTACCATTGTGCCGACTTTACAGTCTGCACACTTGACTCATTCGCACACTCTCTCTCTTTCTGAGCGCTTTCTGTTTTCTCTTTTTCAGTCTTTATCTCTCTCTCTCTCTCTCTCTTATTCCTAAGCTAAACAAAACAATTGGCTCCGCTGCTGGCTAATTGGGACGGGCTCCCGTGGCGAGGAGCGGGCAAAGCGCTTGATGAGGCATAAAATGATGATTAATTAATTTACTGCTCAGTTGGTCATCAAACTGAGAGCTTTATGAGACTCCCAGCAGTCAGCCAGCCCAGCCCAGTACAACACACTCTGTCTCTCTCTCTCTCACACACACACACACACACACACACATAAACACACACAAATATACTATATGTGCATTCATACCATTTTGATGCTGCCAGCCATCAGTCTGCACACTCACATACATCACCACACACATAAGCCAGTGCTCCCTGTGGTCAGTGGTATGCATGGTGTGCGGCCCTGCCTTTGCAATGACCTGTGCTGGAAACTTACTTGAGCATGGAAATGCAGAAAGGAGATGTATTTTGGCAAATATTTGTTCACATGTATCTGAAAAGTCGCAAAAAAGACCAGTTAACCAAGTATTTGCAAATCGATTAGTGTGGATTCTTATCTATATCTTATTGCTATTGATTTTCAGCCACATGTCATGTTTTAGAATTTCTATAGAGTATTGCTACAGTATATAACTTTTTACCTGTAGTAGTCCTGAAGGCATGATCCTTTCAAAGTAAGCTTAAAAAAAGAAATCCTTCACCACATAGATGATTTAGTTGCATTTCAGTACAGTGCGGTATAAGTATTTTTACGTAAGTAAAGGATCTTTGTCCACCACTGGCAACTAAGTATAGCCACCTCTTCTTATTGGAATAGTGCAATTGCAATTTTTACAGGAAGTGTTAGTTGAGCATCTCTTCACATAATGATCTAGGGCACAGGAGCTATATGATGTGTACTGGACTGTAATGCTGGCTCTGAAGCTCTGCTATAGTTATAAAATGTTCTGTCTCATATAGAAGCGTGAAGGAGAGAAAGAAGAAAGACGGTGAAAGAGAAGGAGACGAAAAAAAACAAACAAAGAAAGGAATGAAAAGCAGTGACAGATTAAACAGAAATGATAAAGATCAGGGAGAGAACCACCTGGGCTCTCAAACAGGCAGCTGCATCTTCATTCCATTCTGTTTATTTCAGTTCTGTCAGTGTGATTGATCATCTGATGTACCTGTGCTGCCAATCTCTCTAAAATGCTCTTCAGTTGTTTTTTTGTGTGTGTCTTTTCTCACCACCTCCCAACTGATATGCAAACGCAGCAAGGCGAGTCAGAGGAAAGGAGATGAGAGGAAAGGATGCCAAGTCAAATATTTTAAGTACAGGCATTAGGAGTGCTTTCAGAGCATCTCAGGGTTGTACAACAATAATCATCTCATCATCATCAAAAGGTTGCTTGTCAGGATTATGCAGCAAAAGCTAAATGTGGTGCCATTGTAGTTAGTATTGATTGTATAAGAACTATAGTTGTCCTTTATGTCCCTGTGGTATTACACGTTTGAATAGGGATCATGGAATATATGGAGGAATCTGCTTTGTCTTTGGCTTAAAAGCAAATCATCTCTAAATCAACAATGCCATTGTTCTGTACTTTGTCTAGGTAATTTTACAAGACAGTTCCTTAAAATCCTGCCCTGACAGTACCAAGCCTAGCTTGATATTTATTTTGTTCTGTGCCAAAGTGTGTTTTTTCACAATAATGCAGTTCTTAATTCAATATACTAAAATTAACATTTGAATACTGTTTTAACACACCGAATCAATATGACAGACAACTTTATTTTTCTTTTTAAACTTTAGATTTTATTAAAAGTAGCATTTTTTTTCACACTGGTTTGATTGTGTTGGTTTGATGTCAATTGTGCTGCCTGTGTAAGTGAAATAATTCCACATGCGGCTCCCACATAACTGACAGGAGAATTTGGATTTGTGGCTTGCTTGTCTGTGTTTATATATTTCACTGGTTGTTCGTCCCATGTAAAATGTATTAATCCATTAAATGTTGATAAACTGTAAATACCTACTTCTTCTAATAACCCAGCTGGTGATCATACTGTATGCAGACAACCACGATGTGACAGTTATGGCAATGTTGTATTGTAGATCCATCCATGTTTTGAGCCTTCAGTTAAATCCTGTGGTGGTGACAAAGAAAATATCTGTGATTTGTTGATAGGATTAATGTGTATGGAATCAAAATAACCAAATCAAACAAACTAAATCAATAAATATAACAATGTTTATATACACTTTTTTTTTTTAGTTAAAGCTTAAGCTATTAATTGGACAATTTGAATACTGTTGAGTCAAGTTATCCCTTTGAATTATTCTGCTTTGTCATGTAGATGCAAGTTTCATGTATCATTTAATGTGGAATAATCTCTCATAAGTTATCTGTCTAAAATGAGGCCTTTTGAATAGAAGTGCTCTGAGTAATAAGCCCTGCATGCTTGTGCAGCATTTCCTGGTGAAAGCATTCTGTCAGGTAAAAGACAGACAGTGCTTAAGGCAAGTATAGTTACCTGGAGATCCTCCCAAACAAAAAACATTCTAATTCTAAATATTTTGTACCTCCATTAAAACTGAATTCAGCCTCAGGTTAATTCAGATTATTGACTCTGTATCACAGAATATGCTGCATATTGCAAAGCATTTGACTTTTTTTTATTCATTATAATCTGTATGGGAAGTCTGGAGTTCAGTAAAATGAGATACTACATTAACCATATGTAGTAGTGTGACGGACCACCGTCACTACAGTTGAGTATGCGCTGTGACTGCCATACCAACAAGCCTGGCTCTTTGGCGTTGCGGTCAAGTTGCATGTTTGGTACCCTGTAGACATGGGTTCGAATCTGGGTGGAAAGACTGCTCTTGCCTTTCTGTCACAAGTAGCTAATCACTACTTGGGAGGCCTGCAGGCATTGGTGACTTCTGTTTATAAATCCTGGAATGATGTGCAGCAGAATTGTCATAAAATTAGACCTTTGACTCAACTTACTAGAGTAACTGGAGTATGCCTCTACAATCAAATGCCACTAAAATAATGCATTGAAACCATATGTAATTTATTTTCTGTTGCATTTACTGACAAACACATTTCACACACTTCCACTGATTTTCTCTTTAAGCAATATGGTGGCGATGATAGAGGTGTGAGTGGGTTGTACGGCAGAATGTTTTTTTGTGGTTTACTATTGCGTTCTTTTGTTGGCATCACTTAACCCAAGGTTTCTCAACCATTTCTGGCTTGTGTTAGAAAATGATCACAACCAAAGCCAAAAAAGAGTTGAATAGATGTTGAATACACAATTATATTTCTTCATGAAAAGCTTGCCCCACCTGGCACATGCCTGAGTCAACTTAATGTTCTTTATGGTGAAAGTAAGTCTTCACATATGTACACTCTAGACTCTAAAGCTGTTTCAAGACAATCTTACTGTAGTTTGAGGGTTTAAAGGGCTTTCAGTTTTTGGCTTAATGGAATATATGAGTGACAGAACAAGTGATCATAATACCTCAGAACTCAGTACCAATGACACGGAGATACTGGTGTGAACCAAAAACAATACAGAGTTAACCTGTTGGCCAATTTCTCTCTTTTTCTTGTGCTCTTCCTCTGTGTGTTTGACTCCCTTCTTCCTTCACCAATTCTCATAATTGCTTTAGGACTCTGTGGATCCGCTCCTGAATTCAAAGGTAGGGAGTAATAATTGGATTTGCAGCAAACATGCTGAGCTGTGTTGCTCTTACTGTCCGGTCCTGTCCTCAGGGCTACACACTGCGCTTTATATATCGGTTCCACGCACCTAGAAAAAGGGGATATACGGTAGAACCTTATATAGGATGTATGAACGTGTATGTATGTGTGCGTATGTGTGCAGCTTTGAAGAGGACAAGATTCAAAGGATACTACTGAATATTGGATTATTAAAACATTGGAGGTCGCGTGTGTATGTATGCTTGAGGTGGACAAAAAACATTTTGGGTCACACACTTCAGGACCCCTTCATCACCTTCAAATGCAATACTATTGGAGGGAAGATGTGATGACTATAAACTCATCATTAACTGTTGTTGTTTTGTTGTTCAATTTTAGCTCTCTCTCTTTCTCTCTCCCATTAACGCTCTCTGTCACATATACATTGCTTCAAGTAGTTTATCAGTGGTCTGACAGTGTAGAAGATCTAAGGCAGAGCCCTTTAATGAGTGTTTTTTTGTGTGTAAGAGAGAGAGACATACAGCAAGAGAGTGACACTGTATGTGTGTGTGTGTGTGCACACTTCCTTGGGGCCTAACAAGATGTCTGTAGCTGCAGGTGAAGAGTCTTGGCTGAGACCCTGATGCAGTCTCCTTGGCAGGCTTAAGACGGCGTCACATCAAAGCTTAAACCCTGGAGAAATGGGAGGGTGCATTCATTGTGTGTGTTTATTGTGTGTGTAGGTCTAAGTCTATTTGTTTGTATGCATTTTGGAATTTTGTTGCTAGGCAGTTGTCCACACAAGGAGGATTGGGTCTGTAATTTTGTCTTCTTTTACATCTATGTCTTGTTTTATATTTGAGGGCATCTATCACTGCAGCCTGCTTCTGCTGTTTGTCGATCAACACGATGTCTGGTTGCTTAGCCATCACCAGTTTGTCAGTCTGGATCTAGAAGTCCCACAGGACCTTAGCTCGGTCACTCTCAACTACCTTAGGAGGTGTCTTCCATTTTGACCATGGGACTTCCAGCCCTTTCTCATGGCAGATGTTCCTGTACACTATGCCAGCTACCTGGTTATGGCGTTCCATGTACGCACTTTGTGCCTGCATCTTTCACCCTCCTGTTATGTGCTGTACTGTCTCAGGGGCATCCTTGCACAGTCTGCACCTGGGGTCCTGCCTGGTGTGGTAGACCCCAGCCTCTATTGATCTTGTACTGAGTGCCTGTTCTTGTGCTGCCATGATTAGTGCTTCTGTGCTGTCCTTTAGTCCAGCCTTTTCCAGCCACTGGTAGGATTTCTTGATCTCAGCCACTTCTTATATTTATCTTTGGTACATGCCGTGCACCGGCTTGTCCCTCCATGAAGGTTCTTCATCTTCCTTGTCCTCACCCTCGGGTTTCTGCTGCCTCAGGGATTCACTAAGCCCTTCATCTCTGGGGGCCATCTTCCTGATGTACTCTTGGATCTTTCCATAAATGAAGTTTAGCCCAAGGGGGGGGGGGGGGGGGGGGGGGGGGCGACGTCGAACGGGCTATAGTGTCCCTGAACGCACCAGGGCCGGTTGCTCCCTGGTGTCTTTGAACGCACCACAGCTTGCTGCTCTGTAGCCTCCTTGAATACCTCACAGTCTGTTGACCCGTGGTGTCCTTGAACGCACCACAGCTTGCTGCCCCAATGACGGCCCAATGTGCAATAGTTTCACCGTGAGCGCGTCGACAGTGCAGCAGTCAATATCAACACAGCTGCCGAGTGAAGCCGAGTCAGGACAGGGCATCCTCCTCTCCACTGCAGCGAGCTGCTGCTGGGAGAATGAGCCGCTGTTCACTGTGATAAAGTGCCACGGGCCGCGCCGCTGGAAGAGACGTGTTGTCTGGTTGCGTCTCTCCGGCTATATCTGACCTAGATTGCCGTTAGCTCGGCTCGTGCCGTCACAGCTAGTCAGCTGAATGCTGCGCTGGTTCGGTTGAGCATATGCTGACACTGCAGTTGTGTGTTTTAGGAACACACACACTGTCAGTGAGCTAGCAGTGTTCCCGTGGACACTGTCGTGAGTGCACGGGGAACGCAGAGTTAGCTCGCATTGCTGCATTGTGTCACCATCATGGCAGCAGCCCTTCATTCGGCTGCCAAGCGATGTAGGCTAGTGTTGTGTCGTTCAAAGAACGTTTCGTTCATTTGACCTAATCTTGTATGTGACTCAGGAGGAACGAGTTGTCTCAGTGAGTGAGTCGTTCATTTTCATGACTATTCACGTGCGTGAATAGTCTTGGACTCTTACGTTCACTCGTTACACAGCAGCTACATGGTCTCCGTCAGCACAGGAAACAGAATTGATTAGTTCACAACTCATAACTGTGTGTCTCTGGATTTGAGTCGTTCATTTTTTACATGACATCTCGGCTACTGTGGAGCAGGAATGAACTAATCATTCACCGCTCACATACGTCCTCCTCGGAGTCTGTCTTCACTCGGCAGGCTGAGTTACTGCCAGCACCGGGGAATGAGAGGCAAGTCTGTTGTCAGGTAACAGTCACTGGACTGACATATATATAATATCTATTTTGATAATTTTGTAACATTTAATAAAGCATAACGTTATTACAGCGCAGTTATGTTGTGCTAAGTTATAGTTTTAACAGCCGCACCGTAACTTTAGTCCTGCTAGTGTTTACAGCCAACAGCTGATGAGAGTTGTTCTGGGTCCACTCCACTTCAGAGCCCTGACAGAGTTCTACCGGGAGTTGAATTACCACAGAGGTCGTCTCCTCTCCAAAACAAACGGACCCGGACATTAAACCATTAAAACACAGCCACATAGCAACGTTAGCTTTAGCCCTGTGGTTTGTCTACAGCTAACAGCTGATCTGGTCCACCAGAGAACGCAACTTAACTTTTACTTTTTATTTATCGACAGAGCCGTGCTGTTGTTTCACCACTCCTCACTGGTGAACAACCTGCAGTGTTTGAGAATATTATTAAATTTGTTACATTTTAATAAGAGTGTGTTTTATTCATCTAGTGTGTCAAGCTTAGTACTTCAATATATTCCCTGTAAATCTGATGTTAATATATAGATTTTACTCATGGATAGGCGTTAGGCTACTGTGTGAATGAGCACTTTAGAGATATAGTGATAGTAATTATAATTATATGTATGGCTGGTCTGGTAGTATACTCAGGAAAGATTGTGAAAATGGACAGATTTAGCCAGAGTAGTGGCTTAACCGAATATTGACAACATATTTCTGTGGTTTTTACATGGTTTGAATTTGGTTGTGGCTCCATGGGGCTTTATATAACCATGATAGAGAAATATCAGGAGGTGAATTTCTGCATTATACTTTGTCAATTAGAGCAAGCCAGGCAGCTTTCTGTGTTTGAGAACTGTGCTGTTTTTTAAAAAATTGCCCACTAGAGGGCTGCAGCGCAGCAATAACCAGCCTAGTTAAAATGAACGAAATGACACAAAAAAGGATTAGTTCATTTTAATGAACGAGATTTGGTGACTCGAGTCTTTCAAAAGAGTGACTTTTCCCATTAGTAATGTAGGCAACCTGTTGCGCGGGCTGGACAGCCAGCTAGCAAGGAGGAAGCCCAGGCCCTACTACCGTCTTGGTCAGATGCCACCAGGAGAGCAACGTGGGACATGGGCTTCTGTCCCAGTGGTTTGACTAGCGCAGAAAAGACCCGGGCCCTCCCACTGTCTCTCTCGAGCTTAGCAAGGAGAGCAGTGTTATGTGTGTGTGTGTACATAACACAAATATAAGTGCTCATTAGAACCAGGTTCTTCTCAGATAACATATTTTTACTTGTATGTGTCTTGTATTTGATCTAAGCATAACAAATGTAATAACCACAATCCAACCACTCTTCTGTAACTCTCTCTCTGGCAAATACACTTTCAGAATGTTGATTTTAGCTAAAGAATAGGGTCAGAAGTAGGGTTGAGCAATATGTCAAATATATTCTATATTTCTGAATATTCATTCATGTGCGATATAGAAGATGACGATATTGTTACATTCAAGTTATCAGTGTTTGCTGCTGCTCGCTGCTGAGAGGTCAAAGCCAAAACTGTGAAAAGCAAGCTAGATAGTAGCTCTGTGCTATGATTTTTTTCGCTGGAAAACGCAACCAGTCATCTGGTTGCTCTAAATACTTTACTGCAGCTTCCAGCTCCGAAACGCCGAGACGCATTTGGGATACCTCTGTTTTCTTGGCTATTTTAATTGGCATTAGCCTGATTTATAGCTACTAACTAACTAACTTACACAGTCTGGACCAAGCAGGAAGCTTCTGGTCTACAATATGAAGCGAATGCGGAAGTCCCTGAAACCTGCATTCTATTGAAAATCCAGCAGGGGGCAAGTCTTCTGGTTGCAAAAAGAAGTCTGGCACCATTAGAAATAATGGGAAAATGACCCTACTTCTCAGCTGAATAATTACCCCAGTAAACACTTTCCTGATTAGTTTATGGTTCAGTCGCTAGTTTCAAGTTCCGTTAGCTCCGCCGTATCGTCACTTCCGGGCACTTCCTGGTTGCAAATACTTGACATGGTGGCGCCCTATCGGCCAAACTCGAGGCTTCAAAACGGCCATTTCTTATATACAGTCTATGGTCTGAACCAACTCTGCTGTGAAAAGTAGAGGATGCAGTAGCTACATGAACATGACATGAACTGGGGCTTTTTATTTATTTTCTGTGGCAGCAAACACATCAGACAGCCTTACAGTAACTATTATACTGCATCCTGAGCTTATCATCTCATGTTATGGCTCACTACAGTAACTTAACCTGTAGGAAACCCCCAGCTATTTGCCCCTATTTCCAGGAAAAACGCCCCAGAATTAATCAGTAATAACTCCTCAACCATTAGACCTAGATGCATAATTCTGGTCTCCTTTAATAGGTCAGAAGCTAAGCAATATGAATCAACTAATTAACCTATTTATTTTTCTATTAAAGAGTAAATGGAGATTCAATAAAGGAAAATATATTTTCATCATCGCCTGGTATAAAATCTATATTATAATAGCAATATCACCATCAAAACCATCATCCTGTAGATTGTAATGCAATTGAATATCTTCTAATACACCTGGAATACAACTGTAACTGCAAATTTGATGAAAAGAAACTAATATACAACAGGTATTATACAATTTTTTCAAAAACATACCAGGTGAATGTCCATGTTTTGGCCATGTTTACTTATATGTTCATTTTTATTGGGAGTTTTCCTCAAAACACTTTTTCTGTCCATACAGCCACGTTAAAAATAACATAAAGCTTCCAAAACATATTGATAAAACAGTGAATACTGATCAATATTCCTGTGACCAAAAGCACTCCCATGCTTTACAGGCCCACAACTTGAGAACAGAACATCCTGCATCCTGCAGTAAGTGGCTCTTTCTCTTCGTATTAAGCAGACAAATCGTTTGATATATTGGATGTCTGTGTAGCTCCTATGGGTCGGCCAGAAGAGGCCGATAAAGACCGTCTCTCCCAAAGCAACACTTCTTCTCGCCTTCATTTTTGACGACAGAAACCAAACCTAAGAGCTCAGCTATTGTGCAATACCAAGATGGTGGATCTTAATACACACAGAAAACAGCAAAAACTGCAAAAGTAAGTCAGCGTTTGTAACTGTATGTTGGTGCGTTTGATAGGGTGACAAACACTGACACTACAAGTAAAAGTTCTGCATTCTAAATCTCACTAAGGTAGATGCATGCAAGTATTACACCAAAATTTACTTTAAGGGGCTATATATAATATAGCGCACACCTGTTTTCTTTGTTGTTTGGAACAGCCACTCTTGTGCTTTTAATGTGAAGGCACTGCGAGAGGCGCTCCCGAGCCTCTCTCTCCGACTACAGTGACAACATCGCAGTTAATGAAATGGATTCTACTATCAGCATAAAACTGGCCCCCAGCAAAACAGACTCTAACATAAACTCCGCAAAACAATAATAAAGGTTTATGTGTTGAAGGTGAGGTGAAAACACAGTCAGCATCAGAAAGACTGGAGTCACGTTAGCTTTCCAGCTAATGGCGAGCAGTTGCTAACGTTAGCTAGTTCAATATATAATATGTTACATTATGGCGTTCCACATTACTTCACCAGCTAATGCGATGCACATTACTATTGTGTGTACCACCGGTATAATGTCCAAGTGTTAATTCTAGCCTGCAAAAAAATTATGTAACGCAAAGCAAATGTGGAGCGATTTGTTTACACTAGAATTCATTTAAGGCAGGAGCAGCCAGCTACTTTAGCACTGATCTGCTGTTCGCTTCCTAATGTTTTATTGATGTTTTGCCGATACTCAGGTACACAGCTTTTCCACTGTCTCAGTCGCTTTAACTTACATGACCCACATAATATACAATAATGCAACAATTGTAATAAGCAACACAGTGGAAGAACCATTCACTACAGTAACGTTACTTACTGCTGTCTTAACTGTTATAAAGTGTATATAATTAAATTTAAGACTTTTTAAGACCTTTTTAATACCACCTAGGATGAAATTTAATACCAACTTCACTGCAGTATAATGGAAAATCTGTATGAATTTTAAGGACATCAAATTTTAAGAAAACTATTTACGAAGTTACATGAAGTTAATAAAACATTTGTGCATTAATATTTAACACACTATAGGTTTTTGGGGAGTGTTTGTACCTTGATAAGATAAAATTAATCTGTTTTTTGAATTAACTTGATTTTTTAAAAACATTTCTTGTTGAATGCCATTTTAAGTGATGGAGACATGTCCCCAGTATCCCCAGTGTAAATGACACCTATGAAATGAATACAATATTTGTGCAGTAACTAGAACTCTTAAGGGGTGAAATCAAAAATACATAAAATTGTGCGGTATGAGTTGTTGCAATTAGTTACACCTTGGTTAGATAATGTAATGTAATCTAATATGTCAATTGCTTAAGTGATTATTCATTCTATTCTTTATTGGCTTGAAAGCAGCGGGGATAAGGAGTTGCTCCGGTTTGTTTTTAACTCATCCCGGTTATCGGCGCATCTGGGTGATGTAGTTTAATGTGCATCAATCAGCATGTTGTGTTTCCATTCACATAACGTTAGCCTACAACAGCGGTGCAACGCCGACACACAGACATCGTCCTCATCTCATACACAACTATCTCTCCGTTGCTGTTGTAACGTTTACTGAACAGTAACCTGCAGGCGTGTCTTCCAGCTCTGCTGTTCCATTAGCGCTCGCCATGGTGTGACACACCAATCCGTTTGTTGTGCTAACCTCAGTGCCACTGCCTTCAGCCTCGTACACCAACTTGTCCATGTCTCTGGCTTTCTGAATTTCAGACACAGCCCTTTCTGGGCAAAGACAGTGTAAAGCTGAACACTGACGTAAAACAGTAACGTTACCTGTACTGGTGTATAACATCAGAGTCACACCAGACGGAGGAAATTTTAAAGACACACAGACAAAAAGTAATTATTTATGACGTTATGGTATTTATTTAATCCTACGAAAGGAGAAAGAAGAAAGAAGAAAGAAAAAATTAAGACCTTTGTAAACGAAATTTAATACTTTGTGAATTAAATTTAATACTTTTAAGTCCTTATTTTTGGAATATGAAATTTAAGACTTTTTTAATACTTTTATGACCCCGCAGGTACCCTGTCAACCTCAAGCTGATAAAAATATTACTATAATGGTGCAGTGGGAGTTTACCCGAGTTTCCAGCATGTTGTGTGAAGCCTTCTCCCAGTCTGTCTATAGCCGCTGTCACACTGCCTTTTTTCCGAGAGTATTGTGCCAATATGCCAGCTCACTGCGCTGTATGAGCCGGGAACATTAGTTGAAACAGAGCCTAAACATCAGAGCTCTCAAGCCTTACGCATTCACCATGAGACATTTCAGCCAGTTCACATTCTCACTCTTTGCAACCAGGCTTGTCCACCATGGCTTAGCCATTGGTGGACAAAGAAACTTGTTCAGATCCTTTTTTTAAATAAAAGTACTAATACCTCACTGTAAAAATACTGCATTGAGTTAAGTAAAAGTATGTAAGTAGGCCATAAGCAGGAAAATGTAGAAGTAGCCTATTTGGTTGAACTATTTTGTATCAGACTGCAATTAATGATTATTTTTATTATGTACTATTCAGCTGATTATTTTCTCCAGTAATCGATTGTAATGAATTCCGAAAATAGTGAGAAATGTTGTCACAGTTACCCAGAGCTCTAAGTGACACCTTCACAGTGCTTGTTTTGTCAGTCCAAACGTCAAAATGATTAAAAATACATTAAAATAATCAAAAGTAAAAGGGTGATTCTCACGAAACTGTGCTATCATTAAAAAAAATATTTACAATTAAAAAGGCAATATTTTACTCACTTAAGTTAACAAATATAATTCAAAGTTACTATTGATATTAATTATAATAATTTAGAAATACACTTTTTATGTCTTTTTTAACATTTTACAACACCCATTTTTTTTTCATTACCGTAACATTTTTAAAAGTTGTAATATAATAAAGTCAAATTGTATATATTCAGAAGATTTTGGTGGTATCTTCACTTATGATTACAGGTAAGGACATTTCATTAAAAAAATATATTTTAATTAAAAATACATGTTTTTAATTTAAAGAATTATGTCATCACCGTAACACTCATCAGTTTTGTCACATTGATATTATTTATGATTTTGTTCAAGGGGGAATTATATTATAAAATGATCAAATCAATATATAGGGAATTAAACATATTTCCAGCACACATCTATAACTTTTTATGTTTCGTTGTAGAATAATTTTAATATTTGGCCAAATATCAAGTGTTTCGGTAATGAAAACTAAGTTACAGTAATGAAAGACCATGTTTCGGTAATGAATTCCATTATGTTTTGTTGGTTTCTTCTTTTAGCATTAGACCTGTTAAAATTTCTCCTCCATTTCTTTTATTGTCTTTTTTCTTTGTTTGGGTGTCATGTCTTGGCTTACTTCAATACACCACTCTCTTAGTTTTTGATACTTTCAGAGATATCACAAATATTATAAACACTAACACTATGCTAGGGCTGGGCGATATGGCCAAAAATGCTATCAAGATAAAAACATTTCATATCATTCGATATTGATAATTATCAAGATAAATGTCAAATTATTGTTTCTTTCAAATTTAAAGGCTGATTTTTGCTCCTGAGTGAAAATTGAAGAAACCAGATGGTTAATTATGTGGTGAAATGTTTCTTTACGCTCAGTATGTGACAAACACTTGTGCCAAATGGTGGATCACTTAACAAATCTGAGGCAGAACATGCAAATCTATTGTGACAAATTTTAATAGAAAAAGTAAGGGCTAATTTGTTTGTGATTCAAATTAATTAAACCAAATATTTATTTACAATATATTGACCAATAGTGAAAAAGAATTTCACATCAAACTGATTGTCTACTCCGCAGTTGTACAGTATGAGTATTCACAGTTTTGCATGGGCCTACAACAAGGTGGAACTACTACTGAAAGTAACAGGGAGTCCAAAGTGATTTTGGCAGCGGAAAATAGACTGCGAGTCTAAGCAGAGCAAATACGGCAACATGCACAGTACAAGTATATAAGTGTTATTTGCTCAGTACAGGATATTTTAATATAAACACCAAAACAAAAACACTTTCAGTAGCATCGTGTTTTTACTTTGCATGACTGATAATACCCAATCAGAAAGCCTAATGAGTCTGCATCATCATTTTCAAAGTATTTTTTTCATCACCTTTCCGCACTAATACGCTAAGCTGGAGTTTTAAAACCAAAACGGGGTCGCAACTTTTTCAAACTTCTCTGTTTTAGGTGTTCAGATTGGCCATTTTGTCTGGACGGGAGGTGCATACATACCACACACTCATTAGGAAAGTGTTTATTGAGGTAAAAAGTCAAGTCAGAAGTAGGGTTATTTTAACATTATTACAACCGTACGTCTTTTAGCAACCAGTGGAGACGCTCCCTGCTGGCCATTACAAAGAATGCAGGTTTTTAAGATTATTAAAAAAGTAAATAAATTAATAAATAAAATAAATAAATTAAGATTAGAGAAATTACATACACACTCGTCACATTACTACAATTCTTTATTGGTCAATGGTGCAAGCGAGCTCTCCTGTATCCTGTTTGTGAGCCCGAGCGAATGACAGAGAGCGAGCAGCATAACATGACGGGGAAAGTTAGCGGAGAAAAATACTTGCAATAAGTTTCAGTCTGGCAGTAAACGTGCAATGAAGTTCACAGTGTGACAATTAAAAAAAGGCTGTTCTGCTGGAAAAGTGACGGCGGTTAGCACTAGCTAACATCTCCCCTGGGCAGCATGTTTTTTGGCTGTTATGTAACGTTAGCTAAATTAGTAACAAAGTAATATTAATTAGCTCAGCTTTATGTCATTACTAAATTACTTGTCAAGGGTGGACAACATCAGGTACAAGCTTAGACTAAACTGGTGTACATCCTGATAATTATATTTCAGTTTTCAGAGGAGTCTGACAACTGGCTGTTAAAGAAAAAAGGGACCATGGAGCTGAGGTTAATGAAGTTAATTAGTGATGCAAAAACTAGTCCTCTTAAGCTAATTAGGAGATGTTTCTTTTGGATTTTAATGCGCAAATTAAATGCTTAGTAATTATCTAGATATCTTGTATAGAAAAAAAGATGCATCGATAATCATTTTATAATCGCATTGAAGCCCTCTGAATCATAATTGAAATGAATCGGGAGGTCCCCGGAGATTCCCACCCCTAGTTTCAAAAGCACATTGTGTTTTGTTTTTTTAAAATAATGTTTTGCACTGGCCCAATCGGAACAGTGAGTTGCTAGTTCAAAAGTCCCGACATTAGTAGTCCCTGTTCTTTTCCAGCACTGTAGGTCTTTATCAAAAATAGATTACATCTATCTATAGGACTGGATGATGTGGCCAAAAATTTTATCAAGAAGAAAACATTTCATATCATTCGACATCAATAATGTACGTCAAATCATAATTTCTTTCAAGTTTAAAGGAGGATTTTTGTTTCTGAGTGAAAATTTAATGAAACCAGATTGTTAATTGTTTGATTAAACTTTTCTTTATAGTCAGAACGTGATAAACACTTGATGCCAAACAGTGGATCATTTCACATATCTGAGGTGGAACATTATTAGCAATTATCTTTTTTCATTCCCTTTTCCTCAACAAAATAAATATCTTGGTAGAAAAATTAAGAGCTAATTCGTTCGTGATTCATATTCAAACATTTATTGATGATATATTAAACATTTGTTATATTGTTGTTGAGGGAAGTCATTTTGCAATAATTATTATAATTATTGTTGTTTTATTGCTCAGCCCTACTGGTCTAAAACAAAAATATCTAACAAGCGATAGAAAACTATTCTGATATTAATCACCGTAACATCATAATTCATTACCGTAACAAGCAACAAATGGCACGGTAATGAAAGATTGGTGTTACGGTAATAAATGCACTTTAGCTTAGCTAGCATAAAATGGCGGGAAACACAATGACTTAGCAAAAAATAATACTCCATCACTACATTCCCACACTATCCTTCCTCTTGATATGTTCATAATGAATATATGTTAGAGTAATATTAAATAATACAGTGTTACGGTAATGTACACCCATGGTGGGGTAAGAGGGGTGTAAGAAAGCAAAAGTAGAGACTTTAGCGATCAAATGTTAACAGATAATCTTGCCTTGTAGCCATCTTGAATCTTCCGTGTTCTGTGGAACTTTCCCTTTCAATAAAACTTTATTTATAAATATATTCAGTCGTTTTGAGAGATGTGAAAATGTGTTACGGTAATTAAATAAATGTATACGGACACAGTGTTTTAGCCATATATAGAAATAATGTTTTAGAAATGTATCAAAATTGCTATTGGAAATTAATATTAATTTAATAGAGACAATTTTTAAATGTTTTTTAATATATTTAATATATTATTTATTGTGCTGTAAGAGAGCAAAATGATAAATTTTTGTTCGGACACCTTACGGTAATGAAGTTTTTAATAAAACAAATAAATAAAAAATACTTTAAAAAATACACGCTTAACACTAGAAACGCCAACGGTCAAATTTACGTCCCCCAGTCTCTGACTTTTCCTAAAAGTGTGTTATGTAGCACCCCCTATTGTTAAAAAATGTCAATATAAAGCCAGATTTAAAAAATGGGCATTTATACCTATAAGCGCCAGCGGGTAAAATTTACCCCTATAGAGAATACAGTCATTTTAGCGCTATGCATTTCGCGAGTTTAGATAGACATTCTATGTTGCTATTGGCAACGCCTTTCCCAATACAGGCATTACGCTTTCTCAGCGCAGTGAGTGAAGGAGAGTCTGATGGTGGGGGCTGAGCGATGTGTCCAAGGCAAGCGGCAACCTCCGGCTCTCAATTCCGATACCAATACGAAACTATCTGAAACTGCAATTCATCGAGTGGCCACTTGAGGCTGGCTGCAGAAGGGAGTCAATCTCCATTGACCCCCATGTTAAAATGCCAAACTTTACAGCAGAATAAAACATGTTTACAGCCTGGTTCAAAAAATCGTTTTAGTGCATATGGCTAATTTTGCCCTTCGTGACAACTGTGAGGGGGGTGAATTTTTTTATAACTCACCTGTTTAAATTATATTAAGCCTTAAAGTCCTGCATTATTAGGGGCATGGCCGCTTTGATTGACAGGCGCCATTAGCCGCTGCCACTGCTAGCACTCGGTCCGCCGTCTGTTAGCCACACTCAGTTACACGGAGCTCTGAGCCTGTTGGACATTTCTACATGCAGATACCGGATGAATAATGGCAGGCTGTGCAGTTCATTGGAGAGAGAACCTCCAGGAAATCCGTGTTCCACTTGGTTAGTGAAATTCCTGTATTTTATTTATGTGTTAACATTTAACAGGTATTGCTGTCGGCATATAGCTTGTTAGCGTAACGTTAGCTTGTTGCACTAATTAGCCATTAGTGTAAGTAACGTTAAGTAAGTTAGTGTGTTCTAACCGCAGCTTTTAATGAGTCAAAGACAATTAAGTAAGAAGGGAGAAGCCAAAATGTAACGTTATTAGATTAACCTTAGTGTTAGACATTAGGGTGATACCGTTAATGCTTTGAAGAAGTAAAGGCTCAGCTCTCAGTTAGTTGCCGTTATGTAAACGGTAACTTTTCGTAACGGGCGATTTGAGATTTGGCTACGTCCTGTAACGGAATCAATGTTCAGTTAGATACTAGTCAGATACTATTATAAGTGGCTTCACCTGATCCCAATGGACAAGAAGGGTTTAAAGGCAGAGAACCGAGGGGGGAGCAGCTGCAGAGTTCTGCCTGAAACTGTCACACCCAGGTGCACCGATGCCACTATTTGAGCTAGCTGTCTCTCCGGAGGAGAGCCGTGCACCTCCAAGTGTAATGTTACTGTTTAAAAACATTAACGTTATACTATTCTTTGTGGGGATGATTGATTTGAAGTACATATTAAAGGCAGTTTAGAGTCATCAATAAGTTATTACACTTAGTAGACGTAGCATTCCTTGAGATTCAGCAAACAATCTGAGGTGATAACTGCGTTTGATCAGCAACGTTTCTGGAAGCTTAAGAGGTGGATGCATTATTCGGCAGAACAGCTCTTGTAGGCTACCTGCAGAGAGTTACATCCACCTTTTTTGTCAGCATATAATGCACGTTAAGCCTACAGACAGGTAGCTGGGCTGTAACTAGGGCAATGGTTTAGTTAAAGCGAGAAATTAGGTGTGTGAGAGCCGCCTATGAGTTTGTTTGGTGGGTTAGAATTTGACAAAAAAGGTAGTACAGTTCAATGAGAAATATAAAATAAGATCCTTATAATAAACGTTCAATAAGATCTGACTTGAGTAGTTATTATTGCACAGTGTCCAGCAGAAAACCGTAGATTGCACATATTAGTAAACAGTGTATTTCACATTGCCACCCCTAATTACTGTCACATGCCAGAGAAGTTATCATGCTGAGGCGGTCTCAGAGTTCAGTAGCTTTATGGCACTGTGGAAGAAGCTGCTTAACTGTCTACCCACTGTTGTCTTTACAGGTGCCAGAGGAGCTGATTGCAGAACCCCCCAGATGTTATTAGCTGTGTCCAGCTCTTCAGGGGAGAACAGCTCCAGCTTCCAGCTCTTCAGCTCCTGCTTTTCTTTTTACTCACAACACCTGAACACTACTGACGTGAAATTATGACACTGGGTTCTAATCAACAGATTCTATCATTATAATAATTATAATGATATAATTGGAATATCCGTTTATGTGTTTTATTGCCAGTAGACAGTTTTCCAGTGTAGCTAGCTAACTTTAACATGATCATGATGATCTTTTCAGACAGAGCATGCGCTGTTTGTCCACATGAGATGACTATTCAACACTGTTGTCCTTTGTCATGACTTAAGGTATGTAAACGTATGTTGTCATAAAGTGTTGTAATGTTTGAACATAATTGTTAACATAAAATGGAAATCTGTTTTCTGTTATTCCCTCCTTGCAGGATTAAGGGGCAATTCGGTGTGTTTTATTTATTTTGTTTTATATGAGTTTAAATCCACTATACGATGAATGTGTCAAACTGCACTTTACTTTTGTGTAGAGCTCAAAGCAGCGGAGGATTTTCCCTTAGACAGAGCATTATTCTGTGTTTAAACTAGACTTATATCAGAGCAGTAAACAAGGCACTCTACAGGAACTTCAGATTCCGTTATATAGTCTATGGTTACTGGGTGTATGGGTCCTAGTTTATCTTAAAGCATAAGGTAGAAAGTAAAAATACACTGCATAATTACTTTTCAACATTTCATTTGAAACATGTTTGGGAGTATTTTCACTTTTTAACTTATACTAGACTGATGTTCTTAAGCAAGAGTTCAGTTATAATGTTTCATGTTTTATCTGTGGTATAAGATTAGCTTTTTAGTAAGTAGTAAAGACAGGGAGTGCTAATATATATAGAATTTATTACAAGGGAACCATAAACCATATCTTTTTTTAAATGGATCTATGATACAAATATGGACAATATTTAGAAGTCAAAGTAAACAGAAGGAGAGAAGGCCTTTCCACATCAGTCCACACCAACAGACACAGACTTCCATGACAATAACAAGGCTTCCAGGTCTCTGCAGCTCTCTGGCACCAGGTGGGACATCTGATCCACAGTGTGACTCTAGGAGGAAAATGTGTAATAAATGCTTCAGGTGATGAAAAATATAAAGTAAATACAGATGATTCTTTAATAAATAGAATATTGCGGTGAAGTTAATTTTCTAACGTTTTAACGTTTTAATTTTATTCAAAAAGTGAATCTTTGATATATTCTAGATTCATTACACAAAGCGAAGCATTTCAAACCCTTTTTGCTTTCATCTTGATGATTACTGTTTACAGCTCATAGAAATAAAAACTACAGTATCCCAAAATGTATAAACATTTTAGAATAGCCTAAATATATTTCTGTATTATAAATTATACAGAAATGTCAACTGGAGAAGAGCTCTGTAATCAGCTAATTAACTCAAAACACCTGCAAAGGTTTCTGAATCTCTCAGTCTGGTTCTGTTGCTTACAACAAACTTTTCCTCAGTATTCTAATTTTTTGAGATGCTGCTCTAAAAGATGCTTCAGTGTTTTAATGTTGACAGCACTATTATGTCACATACGTGGGAGAAAATGGAACAAGGGAGACCCTTTAAATGTTTTTGTGTTGTCCTTTTAAGACAGACAATTTTATATCAGCTGTCAGATGTCCCATAGCCAAGACTAGCAATGTTATTTTAGACTCAAAGTTTAAGCTTTGAGTAGCAGATGTGGAGGCATCAGAACCTCAACAAGAATCTTGTGACAAATAAAAAGTACCTTTCTCTCACAAGTGTCCTATTCCAGACAATAATCCCACACAGCCACGTTATTCAAAATAGCGGTGTGGGGAATTAATTAACGTGATATAAAAGATATATAACATTAGCTTCCATCATGTGACTGAGGATTCTACCGCTAGCTTATTACGTTTATTACAAGTAAGTTGACATACTGAGGTGACGTCCAAATAAACGACTCGTAACCGCTCGTAACCAAGGGTATGTAAAAGTTTAATTGATTTGCTTGAAATTGTTCGTTTGAGCAGTGACGTTAAGTAAACTTAAGGTAATTAATAAGGATTTTAAAGGGTTAAAATTCAGTTACCAGGGCAAAATAGACCGACAGGTTAGTTTGGCCAATCAGCTGACAGCAGGTAGGCCCGCCCACCTGCTCCCGCGTCTCTGGGAGCGAGCGAAAGTTTTTTTTTTTTTTCCCCCCGCTGCTGTGTGTGGAGAGACAGAAGTGCAACGCTGCTGTAGAGGATGAAAACTGTGAAAAACGGAGAAACCTGGAGAAAATACAGCTAAAAACGAACTACACTGAGGCTAACTTCACCACTACAAACGTGGTAGCTAACTGCAGTAAGAATTTAGTTGTAAGTTCAGTGTTTAGATATAGCGTTTGAGACGACTACTAGCAGCGTCGGTAGCTTTGATGTCCGTAGGATTCCCCCGCGACGCACAGTCCATGCTGATTCAAGAGCGAGGTAATTCATTTAAAACTGCTTTTGTTCATTCTTTATCACCTTACTGTGAAAGCTAATTTATTTTGCACTGAGAGAAAGTACTGAAAGTTGCATACGGTCTCGTATGTTTCGGTTTTAGAAGAACTTGTGGCTTTACTGGGCGCCGCCATTTTGGGTGTGTGTGTCCAGCCGCTCTGGTGAAATCGGTGAGACTGTTCATTTTCAACTTAAGAATTTCACTTACTTTGTACCTTAAATTATTTATGTGCACTTAGTGAATATGAAGCTACAATTTTAGTTGAACAAGCTGGTTTACTGTGTTGTTTAATGTGTAAACTCAGCTGACTTTATTTTGCACTTGCATCAAAACTTTAATTGTTCTAACGTGCAGCTAATTGGTGCAGCTTATCTGGTTGTGTGCAGCCAAGTTATTTATGTTTATATGCTGAATTTTGAGAGAGAGGCACAGAAAGTAAACACCCACAGTATGTATATCATTGTGTATTGTGAATTTCATGTAGTGTATATTATTGCATGAGACTTAAGCAGTGACTATTTCTCTGACCCTGTCTGTTGACAAGTCAGGTTTTTTGTTGTGTGTGCGTGTTTCTTCTTCCATTGTCTGGATTGGATCTGCGGATGAAAATTGATGGCGAGCCGTCCCTCTTGAATGATTGTGGGAGCCATTCCCTCTTCAGGATCACTGGACCTGTCCCGCTACTACTGCACTTTGCGGTGTGGTAGGCCCTACTACAACACAAAACCCCTTCACTCACCTTCACACTCCTTCCCCCACACACATACATACACCAACCCTATGGAACTCTGAACTCTGACTTACCTTCGACACATCCATTTTTTGTTTGGACTTTGGACTCTCTTAAACAAACTCACCTGTTCACACCTTGGGACTGAGAATTTGGAGCTGAGTAGTAGGAATCATTCCTGCAGTTAAGGGTTACTGTTGTACTGTGTGAATTCTACTGGATTGTATTATTGAACTGGATCTGAACAAACTTGAATGTGGTGTTATTAACAGAAATTCAGGTTTAAAGGGTGCACCTGGGAATTTAATTATAGAACTACTTCAAAGAGTAAAATACTCAACTAATACTAAATTTGGAAAGCAAGCATTTCATGCTGATGTCATAGCCTGATTGTGATATCAATAATCGCCTTATTCATTACTTGTTTTATTATTGTACTTTTTCATTTTTGGTACCAACCAATATTTTTATTTTTATACATATCTTCAAATATAAGGAGCCGGCATCATCTTACATCTAATCCTTGGTCTCTGAGTCTCATTTTAAACACCTCACTGCTCCAGCAGCCGAACCAACTGACTTAACCAACCAATCAGATCACGGCCCTACCCATAATCCTTCCTGTGTGCTACACTCTGTCCCCTTTAGTTTTCAGTCGAGACTCTGGAACAGACAGCAGACCTCTGCCTGAGGATCTCAAGGTGCTTGCTGGTGTGTATGGGACTAAAAGTTCAGAAATATAGCAAGGCGAGAGGCCATGAAGAGCTTTAAAAGTGATCAATAGAATCAATTCTAAAACATACTGGGAGCCAGTGTAATGAAGCTAAAATAGGAGTAATGT
>NC_060152.1:22368025-22409068 GCF_021292245.1 Micropterus dolomieu | reverse complement strand
GTGTGAATTCTACTGGATTGTACTATTGAACTGGATCTGAACAAACTTGAATGTGGTGTTATTAACAGAAATTCAGGTTAAAGGGTGCACCCGGGAATTTAATTATAGAACTACTTCAAAGAGTGAAATACTCACTTTAAATTTGGAAAGCAAGCATTTCATGCTGATGTCATAGCCTGATTGTGATATCAATAATCGCCTTGTTCAATACTTGTTTTATTATTGTACTTTTTCATTTTTTGGTACCAACCAATATTTTTATTTTTATACATATCTTCAAATATAAGAAGCCGGCATCATCTTACATCTAATCCTTGGTCTCTGAGTCTCATTTTAAACACCTCACTTTTGCTCCAGCAGCCGAACCAACCGACTTAACCAACCAATCAGATCACGGCCCTAACCATAATCCTTCCTGTGTGCTACATTAGCATGAGCTAACTCAGTCACGTCGAGCTAGGCGGGAGTGGTTTCAGCAACACGTCACCTCAGCTCCACCTGTGACCCGCCCTAAAAAAATCATTAGGCCTATACATTTTTCTGTTGGGTAAAAATGTACTATAAATTTTGGAATTGATAATAGTTGTTTCTTTCGAATAAATAGCCTACTTTTATTTGGACTTTAAAACTTTTGTAGCTATGTGTTACTCTCTGGATGCCCGATGGAGTCCGAAAAAACAAGCAGAACAGTAAGAACTAGCCGACATAATGAGGCTATTATTACCGCTTATAAAACACTACAACAGTCAGTCTTTTTTGTAAATTGTATGCTGCATTCAAGCTGTGTTTAGAATATAACTAGGCTATAACATCTATAGCAGCGGCGAGTGGATGACATCAAAAGAGCCGCCGCGTGTGAACGTGGCCTTCACAGATGCGCAGTGCAAGCAAACGACCTGCACGGTGAAGACAATGAATAAAATAGAATAAACATTCTTTAAATGCCTGAAATATGGGGATGGTGTTTATAGGAAATGCACAGCCAATGTGCTAAATGTTTCCCAAAGTGTGTTGGAGCAACACGTAGCAGAAATAATAACAAAATCACCGCATTTTTATAGCGCTTAAACTTTACCCGCTACGGTGGTTATAGGTATACAACGAACCCTGGCGGTTCTAGTGTTAAAGGCAGGGTAGGCAAGTTGCTTCTGAAACACTTTTTGTCATATCTGTTGAAACTGTCTTTATACACCAATGCATATTAAAAAGTTAGGTGCTCTGAAAAAGAGAGTATAAAAATCGTTTGTCTGTAGTCCTCTCAGGGCTGCAGTAAAGACAGCCACTTGTTTCATTTGGACCGAATGCAATGATTGGCTGGCTGACTGTCACTCTCCCTCGCTGCCATGGCGGTCAGCTCTCAGACCTGACGAGTGAAGCAGTCAGACCGGAGCTAACATCTGCGTGGCTTTTCAACGATAGTAACAACTGAGGAACACCAAGGGGGCTGAAAAGTTAAACCGTGGTGGCTTTATTTCTGCTGGACAGGTAATCTGGCTTTTATCATTTTGATGGTAATTTGTTAATTTCATCGCTAGCAAACATAGCTACCTACTTAGCATACAGCTAACGGTTGCTACGATTGCAGACTGGTGTAGGAGCCAGAGTAAAGACGATGAATTATATCTAGCTGTAGGTGAGCTGGAAAACAGCAAGGCAAGCTGTGTTTTCCAATGCAGTAAGACAATGTAATTGTAGACTGCGCCGGTTTAGTTATTCACCATCTAGGTTTATTATACTATGTTTACACCTATCTTTACACCTTGTATCTAATCTATTTGTGTAATTATCTTGTGTCTGCAGGCGTTGTTTGACTGTATGTTTCTCATTTACAAATGCTGTAGCTGTGTGTTTGTAGTTATGAGAAAGACATTTCAACATTAGTGTACATAAACAATGATGGCTAAAGGTTCCCAAGTATCTGTGTTTCTGGTATATAAGCTACCTATAATATAGTTTTACATTGTTCGTAGCTAAACCTACTGTGTGAAAACCTTTTTTTTTTTCTGTAACTGGTGTTATGCCATTACTTATTTTACCATAATTAATCATCTCCACAGCAGCGATACGATGCTACGAGTAAAGTCTGAACTGTCTTCATAATCAGTCAAGATACATGTGGACACACCTTGTCTCTTCCTATATATACTTATTTTTATTGATGTTTTAAAAATGATCTATTTTTGATATAGGTTGTAGTTTTTAGTAGTATATAACAACAATAAACAAGTGTTATACCACATTTGGATGTCATTATTTCAGACATAAGACATAAATGTAGTTGCTTGATTGTTTATGCTGCAAGTGTAAAGAAAAGGCATTTATCATTTTCAATGTTTTATTTAAAAAAGAATGAAAATATTATCCAGAATAGGGAAAAATACCTTTGTATTTTCTCTACCCTCCTGGGCATAAAAAGAAAACAATGTACAGGTATTCATTCACACAGTGGAGGGAATTATTTGTGTAGCAGTTAGTGACATTACATCTTACACACTGCTAGGATTAAACCTCTGTTTTGTCCTGGTGGATCAGGAGAACAGTTTAATATTTTCCAGAAACAGCAACTCAGTATCACGACTCTGTAACCAAGTGCTCCACACTGCCACACTACAAACTGTCTGTTACTCTGTCCTGGGTCTGGAAGATCAGCCTTGTGTGGTGCATGGAAACATTAGTCTGGATGTTCTCCACAGTCCTCAGATTCTGGCCTGTAAAGGAATATATAGTTGTTAGAACCCCAAAAAGATTGGAATTGGAAAGATCGGTGTAATAGGACAGAACACTCATCAACATGATCAGATATTTTTATTGAACAGGGGTTTGTTGTTCTCTAACAGGACTTCTGTGTCCACATTACACACCAGGTCAATGTACATGACACAGATGAGCCGATGGCTGAAGCAGAGCTGTAGTTAGTTGTTGTAATCAGTAAACGGTAATAAAAAAGTAATAACAATAGTGATGGATTACATTTATAAAGCACTTTATTTTTGACAGTCAAAGGGCTTAGGGGGAAACACCAGAGAAACTTTGAGACAAGTACACTGGGAGATAATAGACTAATATTAAAATATATATGTATAGATATACCTGTTCATATGCTGTTGTTGGAGCGTAAAGCTCAACGCAGGTCCTAGAAGATGTGCTCCTTGGCTTGCACCTCGTCCTCCCCGTCCTCCCTCATCTTCCTCGGACCTAGGCAGCCCTCCCTCATCTGTTTCTCCTCGACCCCGGGCCTGTCCCGGTTTGTGCTTGGTTCTGGAGTGCAGTCCTCATCAGAGACAATAATGCTGTCTCAATGGAAGCTCTAACATGCAAAACAACGTACATGTTATGAGTCTAACACGAAATTCACGTTCGTGTAGTGTAACTGATGGAAACGGGAAAGTGTGTATCAGCCTGTTTTTAGCTTTGCCCAATGTTACCGCAGCTGTTAGCACAGCTACCGGTTTCTAACAGCTATCCAGCTCGTTACTGATTAAAACTCGGTCTTTTTGAACCTATTCAATAATAACATGCTAGCTTGATAGTGAGTAGTAACAGCCAGGCTAGTTTGTTATTTTCATAATGATAAAGTTAGATGTTTTCTTACCCCTGATGTGAGCCGCTGCTCTCCGTTCGTCACACTGTCCTCCTGCGGTGTCGGCAACGCGCGTTCACGTGTTTTGGGGGCGTGGCTTTGGAAGGAGCCCAGAAGGGAGGGGGAGGGAGTTTCTCTGTTAGATACTTTCAAAATCCAGCAGTTTCTGGCTAGTTTCTCAAACTTACCTACCCTGCCTTTAAGGGCTGGAGGAGGTCAAATGCTACAGATCCCTCGATGACACCATGAAGGGAGCAAAATATAAACAGTGTGCTTGCACATATATTTACTGAAAGACCGAGCAGGTAAAAAAGAGAGACAACAGTTTTTTCTCATAGTTTGGGGGTCTTTAGACACACCAGCGACAAATATTTATATTGAAAATACATGAAAAAGTGCATCTTACACAATATATTTAACTACTTTATATACAGTTGTTTCTACAAGATCATCATGTTTGCAGTATTTGAGAACAGTATGTTATTTTAGACAAAATGTGGATATCAAGATATATATTATATGAACTGCGATATATACTAAAAATAATATTTATAGGCCGTATTGCGCTAGTTACCATAGACTGTATAGAAAAATGGACGTAGTGTCCATGACGTCACCCATTGGTTTCTGAAGAGCCGTTTTGAAGCTCAAAATTGGCGGAGCTGGCCTGCGCCATCTTGGCAGCGAGTCACCATGCGTCACTCCTGGATAACCAAAAATGGGAAAAGAGGCAGGTCGTGGGTCGAGCTGAAGTGACATGTTGCTAAAACCACTCCCACCTAGCTTGACGTGACCGAGTTAGCTCAAGCTAAGGAGCTAATGCTATATGCCACTCTGCGTTAGCAGAGGTAGCTTCTAAACCCCCGGTGCTGTGTGGTGGAGGTTGGAACCTACGGCCCTGTTACCAGTTTATGGTTGTTAATAGCTCACAGTCAAGGTAAGACACTGGAAAATATTAAAATAACTCACATATCTGTTATTGACATTATACATAAGGTTTAAAATAAAGGGCGGATGCAAATCTCTGCAGGTAGCCTACAAAATCTGTTCTGACGAATAATGCATCCAAACTCCTTAACAGAAACATCGATGAAATGCATTTATCACCTGTGTTTGCTGAATCTGAAGGAATGATACATCTACTAAGTGTAATAACTTAGTGATGACTCTAAATGTCCTTCAATATGTACTTCTAATCAATCATCCCCACTGATGAACCCCACAAAGAGTATAATGGTACACTCGGAAGTACACGGCTTTCCTCGGCAAGCAGGTAGAATACTGCAGCTGCTCCCTCCTCAGCCCCCCTGGCTAATTAGTGTAACGAGCTAAGCTAACAAGCTATATGCCGACAGCAATACCTGTTAAATATTGTTAACTGTCATGGCACACAATATCATAGTCTTTAGCACCACCTTGTGGTAGTTTGTTGTACGAAACCGTGATAAAAGTTTGTGTTTTCCTATTGATCAGTTCAGATCATATGACTAGTAGGTTAGAAGTCAACTGGAAAGTGAAGTGCAGTGTGCAAAACATTCTCCATGCAGACAGAAAGCTCTACTCCTGTTTTCTTTTGCGTTGTGCCTTGGGGAGCCTTTGCTTGTATGTTTACTACTTTTTGTGCAAACATGCTCATAAATAATCCAGAACTCATATGTTTGAATGTAAAAACTAAAGAAGATACTGTTTTACGATCATTTCATTTGTTAAGATTAAAAATGCCAAGCTAAGCTAAATGTAGCTTTTTGCCGTGGCATGTGTGTGAATGCTGTTTGTAAGCAATGTCAATTAATTTGTGTTGTATTTTTAACAGTCTGTAAGTAAAGCCGTGTAAATTTGGATTTGTTGCAGTTTTACAAAAAGGAATGGAAAGAAGAGAAAAAGAACTCAGTATAACAGCTTAACTTTACTCCGGTGTTCGACTCTGAATCCTGTTGTTAGCTATCTGTCAGTTATGTTACACACCTCTGGGACAGAATAGTAAAGAAGCAACCTCACAGCGGGTACTACAAGACATAGAAAGCAGCTTCACCTTAAGCATTCCTCGTTCATTATCACGCTTCATATGCCTAGACAGCACAGCAATACATGATGGAGGAGAAACCAATTAAGAGTGAAGATGCAGCAGAGCAAGACCAGGAATTGGAGACAAGATCCATAGCCTCCTCTTCAGCAAGTGGATCAAGACGCTCATCAGCTAGCGTAGCTGCAGCCAAGGCCATGCCAAACTGGAGGCCGTCTGAGCCAGGTCTGAATTCTTGAAGAAGGAATCTGAAGTTAGCATTGAAAAGGCTGAATTGAAAGTGACAGAAGCTCGTTTGGAAGCAACCCTAGCCACTATTAAGCATGAAAGTGAGGTAGCTGCAGCCATCGCTGAGATTAGAGTGCTAGAGACAGCAGCAGAAAGTGAGTGTGGAGAGAAGATCGCAGATGTGGGCAACATCTCTGAACGCGTTCATGACTACATCCAGTGCCAGTCTAAGGAAGAGCTGACCACTCCTGCAGGAGTTGAGCCATATCAACCACGATTCATCACTACTCTCCAGCACCGCCATTAATTTATTCACCTATTAAGATAACACATAAGCCACCACTCGATAACGACACCAACATGAGTGATGTCGCCAGGTACTTAGCACGCCGTGAGCTTATCAACTCACTACTCAACAAGTTTGACGACCGTCCCGTGAACTATTGGGCATGGAAGTCATCTTTCATAAATGCCATAGAGGGATTGCACCTATCAGCCAGTGAGCAGCATGACCTCCTCTCAAAATTGCTGGGAGAACAGTCTGGACATCACGTAAGGAGGATTTGGGCTGTGCACGTAGGTAATCACACAACAGGTCTGAAAAAGGCTTGGGAGCGCCTCGAAGGCTGCTATGGCTCCCCGGAGGTTGTTGAAAAGTCTCTCTTTGACAGGATTGAAAGCTTTCCACGGATCAGCAACAAGGATGCTGTTAAACTTAGGGAGCTTGGAGATCTCCTACAGGAGGTGGAGTCCACTAAATATGAAGGTTACCTACCTGGATTAACCTACCTTGACACCAGTCAAGGTAAAGCACCCATCGTAGACAAGTTGCCTTATGGTCTACAGGAGAAGTGGATCGTTCAAGGTTCTCAGTACAAAGCTGAACATCGTGTTGCCTTTCCTCCATTCTCGTTCTTCTGTGACTTTGTTTGCAGAGAGGCAAGGACAGGCCATGATCTAAGCTTTTTATCTGGAGCTCTATGTAGCTCTATGTAATCCTAGATGACCAGAGCAATCGATCGCTTGCAAGAACAGAGTTCTTCGACCTTATGAATGTTAAAGGAGCAAGTTTGCCATACACTCTCCGCACCTGTGTAGGTGTGACGGAGACCGCAGGGAGAAGGGCCAAATGGTTTCATTGTGGAATCCTTAGATGGAGTGACAAAGGTAAAACTGCAGACTTTGATTGAATGCAACAATATGCCCAATGACAGTACCGAAATACCAACTCCTGAGGCAGCGTAGTGACATGCTCACCTCCAGTGGTGGGATTGCTCATCGCATCCCACCACTGGATCCAGAAGCCCAGACTCGCCTCAGGGACAGAATATTAACACATAAATAAAATTCAGGAATTTCACTTACCAACTGGAGTACGGACTTCCTGGATGTTCTCTCTCCAATAAACCGCACAGCCAGTACTTAGTTATTCATCCAGTATCTGAATGTAGAAATGTCCAAATGACTCCTTCAGGCTGAGCCTCAGAGCTACATGTATTAGCTGAGTGAGGCTAACAGACGGCAGTCCCTCGGCTAGCAGTGACAGAGGCCAGAGACACCAGTCAATCGAAGCGGCCACGCCCCTAATAATGCGGAACTTATATAATATAATATAATTTAAACAGGTGAGTTATAAAAAAATTCACCCCCCCTCACAGTTGTCACGAAGGGCCAAATTTGCAATATACACTAAAACCATCTTTTGTACCAGGCTGTAAACATGTTTTATTCTGCTGTAAAGTTGGGCATTTTAACATGGGGGTCAATAGGGATTGACTCCCTTTTGGAGCCAGCCTCAAGTGGCCACTCGATGAATTGCAGTTTAAGTTACTTCCTGACTGGTATTGGAAGCAAGAGCCGGAGGTTGTCGCTTGCTAGTTACAAGGCTAACATGAAGTAAATGATGAAAACAACAAAAAGGTCCACTGTGTAATCCAAAACAGTCCTGGAAAAATATAAAACATTTATATTTGTATTTTACTTATTTTGATTGTGTGGTTTCTGAGTAGAACTGAGAGGCATGTCTCATATTTTGCTCTTTAATATATGTAAAAGAGGTGGACAAAACATGAAAAAAACATAAAATAATGCAGTCCAACACCATCAAAACCCACAGCCTCATCACTTACCATAGTGTCAAGTGAAACACCAAAGATTAAATAAGCCTTAACAAAAATATTTTTTCACTAAGGTCCTTTTGCGGTGCATTGCATTTCACTGTACAGGTGTACAATGTTTTGGTGTCTATTCTTCTGGTCTCACCATAACTAACGGGATTGCTGTGCTGTTAACAAATACCAAGGTTAATCTCTTTTTTTCTGCAATTCTTTGACCAACATCACTTGGAATAAACTTTTCTCTGGGGTCAGAGACACAGAGCAACAACTCTAAATAAGTCATGCCCAAAAAACAAAGAACACTGGTTTCAGTTGTTACATGGCCTGTTATTGGAAATGACAAATGGTCTTTCATGTCTCCCTAACTTCCTCTGATGTTAGTTCACATTTGCTCTTGGGCCTTTCGGGTGCGAGTCCCTTCCATTACAGAGCATTCTTCTGGGGACGAGAGAAGATGGTGGGCAAGAAAAAAAGCATTGTAATACAGCAGTGACCACCTACAGTAAGAGAGTGTTTAGGTTCAGCCTATGTCCTGAGGACAGAGTACAGCAAACCTCTGAGGACATCAGTCCATGAAATATTTAAACAGAGGATAGGTCCATCAGAAACTCCTCTCAAGATGTCCTGTTCGGGAACACAAACAAGACAGGGTGAGTAGGGCAGTGTCTGTGCACATGTTGTGTGCATCTCTTAACCCTCTGCTGTGTCAGAAATGTTTCACCTTGCACTAGGAACACACACACCACAAACACACATTAAACTGGACAGGTGAATGAACAAACTTTACTATAGACCTTGTCAGTTCAATTCAAATTATACCTGACAGTGAGATACATACAGTGCATTGTCCAGAGACAGTCCCTTACCCTCTAACAGAGGCAGAGCGAAAGACATGGCTGTATGTTTCTACAGTCAGCCTCTGCTTTCTGATTTTGACAGGTGCCATACTTGACAGCTGACAGTATTTCTCCCATGTATAACATGTTCGCTGACAACCGTACCAAAGCAAACCACTGATAATCAAATGTAAAAATTATTTGTTTGTTTAAAAATTACCAGTGCAAATGAAGGTACAAGTAAGAACATTTGTCTAAAGGCACAATGTAGCATAAAACGTTAAGTACTTGCTTTCTCTCTTTTTTATAATTGTGTACGATATACAAGGTAATTTGCAGGCTGAAATCCTGTTTTGGTTTAGGTTTAGGTTGAGTGACGTTGATCTGCTCTCCTGCTAGTTGCCCAGATGACCTCTTAGTTGCCGACAGAAGGCGGTAAGCAGAGTCGCCTGAATACGAAATTATTTATAAGCTGCACACAAGCCAACCACCCCCACCCTTGTAGTCTAATTTGACATCATCAAAGTCTGTGTGTCTTTCTGTGCAAGTCAGTGTATATCACACACATCTGTGGCTCGAGTGTACATGCATTTGCTTGTTCCTGCTGGTGTTTGCGTGTGTGTGTGTGTGTGTTTAATTCAAGTGGTTTAACTGCCATAGAGCCTTGATGCAGCAACAATGGTCCGCTGAACTTATGATCCACTAAATAGTTAATGAGTGATTTGATTAGGACCAAGAGGCCCCCCCTTATTACTGCAGATGAGATCAGTGTCTGGGTCAAAGAGGGAAGAGGTGTCTGAGACACATTTTCACATCAACATCTTAAAGTGGGATCACTCTGTTGTTGATTTTTCTTAGTATAGACATGCACTTTTCTCAGATTGACTGCATACATCTTTTGAAAAGCTTCTAAACAGCAATGTGCAGGACCTTGTATACTTATTGCACTATTTGTAACAGAATATGACAATAAGAAAGTATGTGGAAAGTTTTAACAATTCCACATATTTGAAGAGGTAAAGCATGTTACAGAACAGTATGAGAAGGTATGTCAGTGTATTTTTCCATGCATAATGCTTTTCCCTTTTTTCTAATCATTTTAAATGGAGCAAAGATCATTTTAGGACAGACTATACAGATACAGTGGGTATCAATTCACCTGTATTCACCTGACAGCTCCCCCTCACTTCCTGTCATTGACTATAAAATTCTCATGTGCACATGCGCGCACACAAACACATCACTCACACGCATACAGCCATCTCAGTCCGGCTATAAGCTAGGCTGAACAGCAGCCACAACAACAAGCACTAATGTCACGGCGTCCTCCACTCTGCTTCTTTCGCCCCTCCACTCAATAATTCAGTGCAAGGTGTCAGACAAAGCTGCCCTGGCTCATACAACCCCTGTAAAAGACACCACCGCTTGCTTTGTTGATTTACATCTCTACCCCCCCCCCCCCCCCCCCCCCCCCCCCCCCACCACCACCACCACCTTGTCACAATTAAACATTTGTCTAAGTGTTTAGAGGTGAATGCATGCAGACAAAACAGTAGTGGAAACAGAAGTAAGGCCTGCTTACTTAACCTGTTAGCCTTCTGTGTACACTGTGGAGAAAGTTCCTTGTTGACCATTAAATAAATCACATGTGAAAATGTACAATACAATGTGCATAAGGAAATATTTGTGAAATTATTAAACAATAAACATGACATGTTGGAAACCAATCACTTAATGAATTAGAGACTTGTTTTATTATAATCTTGAGTGTTATTTATTACATTTGGGCTTTAAATCAAAGAATAACTTTAATACTGTAAAAAAAAAAAAAAAAAGTAGCCTTGTAGCCCTCATAATGGTTAACAGCCCCTTATCACTGCATGCACTGTGCAAAACCACAATGCTCACTGACACAAAAAATAACATTTTTATTTACTTTATTAACTGGAGTATGAAAAGCTTGGGTACTGGGATCTTTTTTCTGTTTGTTTCTGTGACTAATGGTGTGAGTTTTACTCATGTATAACTTACGCACTCGTCCTTGAGCAGGTAATTGGATTGCGTCTGTGACTCAGAGGTCAATCCAGTTATTGCATTTAGGTAAGAAAATAAATAAATAAAAAGACAGGCAGACAGGCGTCATTTGCAACACACCCTCACTAACTGATAGACGCATGTATGGGCAGACAAATGTAAAGGCGATGAGACAGGTCAGACAAGAAGACACTGATAGGGCAGCAGGTACACATGTGAGCACATAAACACGTGGTTAGCTTAGCAAAAGCTGACAGGGCATATAGACACACATTGTTTGGACACACAAATGCACATACAATGTCATCAAATCCTGGATAAGGCTGCCCTGAATGCAGAAGTGTTGGCTCTTTTTTGGCACAATGTTGGAACCTGGCAAGGGCAGAGAACGCAATGCTCAAGTGATGTAGCAGGTGTCTGAGAGAGACAGAGAGAGAGAGAGAGAGAGAGAGAGAGAAACATCTGTTGTTTCTTCTATGGTTATTGCTCCTGTCACCTGCCAATCTTTGCTAATGGTTATAGTCTGTTATAGATGCCCATTTCTTTTTCAAAGTAAGTATTTCTCTCCCTTGTATTCTTGACTATTTTAAATTCTGTAAACATGAAGTAAAAACTGGAAATGTATATTGTTTAGACCTTTAAAGGATTATTACTGCTTATTATTGGTTTGGTCTTGTTTTTGTAGCTTTGGCAATCATTTCTAAAGCAATTGCTGAGCAGATGCTATGGTGATGTTGCTCTTTTCTGGGAGACATCGCTGCAACAAAGTGGAGCAAAAAGATAGATATTGTAAAGATTACAGATTATCTGAACCGCTTTAGATAAAACTGTAAGGAAGCTCATCCAAAATATACAGGAAAACTGTGTGTGCTCAAGAAAGTCAGATTGTAAACTTTGATAGAAGTTGACAACACACAGGTAATTATTTTATTGCACTATATTGTCTCTGCCAAATATGTTGGCTAACATGTCGGTGAAAAAGTGAAAAGTTAACATTCCTTAAAAAAATGCTTTTTTACTATTTTGCGTGACTTGTAACAAGTTACTACCGACCCCTGGTTTTTAGCTATGCTAGTGATGTGGTTCTATGCATGGCAATTACCTGTCTGTTGGTGGGTCGATCTGTCGCTACTGATCCAGACTGTAAAATTTCAACAAAACTAATGACATCCCCAGCCCTACCTGTACACTTTACTGCTAATTAGGAAATATTAGCATGCTAACATGCTAAATTAATATGGGTAAAGTGGTTAACCTACCGTAATCACTTGCTAAACAACAGAATATTAACGCGGTCATTGTGAACATTTTAGCATGCTGACATTAGCTTAAAGCACCACAGTGCTTTATACTTTGGCACATTGATGTCTGTCCTTTGTCTCCCCTCTTGTGTGGAGTATGATATGGTCTAATAAAATTCAAATATGCCACACAATTTAACTGGAATAACACTCAGTGACCACTATTAATCCACTATACTTTGCGTTGTTGACTTGTGTGTCCAAGCGCGGGCATACACACAAGCACACGACCATACTTGTACCCTGACTAGCACATACATACTCTTCCTCATTCACTTTCTTCATCACTGCCTTCACCACTGCCTCCTCCTTAACTCCTAGGCTGCCCCTGTGTAGCTGGTGGGACATGGGGAGCCACCCTTGACAATGATGGATTTGACAAGAGGGAAGTGTTAATGATATTCCCCCTTTGATGGCTGGGGCTACTTCACACACATTTGCATTTCCATTCATCATCCCAGCATTTATCATTATGGGGTGGCTGCCAGATCTAATTACAGTCCTGGGCTAACGGGGGGGGGGGGGGGGGGGGGGGGGGGGGGGACTTGCCTGATATGAGGGACCCTAGCCCCTTATTCATCTCTATTTCTCGGTGTTTGTCACTTCCCCTCATACTCTCTTGTTCACTTTAATTTTCTCATCTCACTCTCTGTCTTTCTGTTATTAGTTATCTTTCCCTCAATCTCTAGCTGTTTTCTTTCATTTTCTACACCCCCCCTTCTCCATGTATAAATCAGGAGGGAAACACAGGGAAGTATCCAGCCAGGAAGTGCAGCCGTGTAGGACCAAACCCAATTAACTTCACTCTAAATGAAGTCATTTGAGGCCTCTTCATTAGAATTAGCCCAAGAAGGGAAGAAGAAGCAGGGAGGATAATAAATAAATAAGGGATAAGATTCAGTTTCATAACACTGTTCTCGTACGCCTCTCTCTCTCCTCTTCTTTATTTTCTCCCTCGCTTCCTCTCCTGTGGGGTGATATAAGCAGTGATCCAAGGAGATCACATTAGGAGGTTGGTGATTATCTCCTCATAAGTTTATCAACACTAATTATTCGTGACCAATCACTTGTTACAAAGAAGGTGTTGGATATTACACTGTTATCATATATCTGGTTGTGAATAGTATTTTTTACCCCTTTTACTTCTGATTGGTCCATTTCAACATGCAAAAATGAAATAACCTTACTCTTTTTGCTGTGAAAATATAATATTTGTCAATATTTTTTAAAAGGTTGGATTAATCACTCCCAGTGTTTTGGACAAGTCAAATGTAGAATAATCTTTTTATCTGCCTTAAGCCTTCTCTCATCAAATTTCTCATCAAAAGTTTTCAGCACATTGTATATAGTTGTTTGTACCCAGGACAAAGCCCAGTACAGTAGTACCACAGGGAAGCTGCAGGGTCACGGTTGGATCTCCCATGAACAACTAAGACCATCTCTCTCTATTTATCATGCGCACAGCATGATCTAGGCAAGCCTGAGAAGAGTCATCCTTCAATACGCAACAACAAGCACACAACAACTACGAAACAGACTGTTGGCCAAAACCGCTTGACACAACTGTTCCAGCTACAGTCGCTCACGTGAAACTGAAAGTCCTTTGACAAACCTACTTCAGGTGTCTGTGTTTTTGGTAGTGTTCCCTTTTCTGGCTTGGAACTGCATTCAGCCGCTTAATAAAGACACAAGTCTTTCGTCAGCCAAGATTATGCTTCACTCTGATTAGGAGAAAGTGGTAAATGAGAGGACAAATGAAAGCAGGAAAGTATGAATACATCAACAAAGAAATTAAATGATGAAAGGAGGATGCTGGAAATAAAAAACTGTAAAAGGTCCAACAGGTCTAGTTTATTCTTTTGACTTAACATTTTTGTACCACAAATAGAGCCACACACCAAAAAAAAATTTTATTAGTGAAAGTTGTTACTGAAACTATTTATGCACTTATCAGATTTTTAAGATACACATGTCACTGATATAAAAAAGATACAAGCCATTTAATCAGACTTTTCCTCAGATAAAGAAATGAGGGGTGGGGTGGGTGGTGAGGATGGAACAGGAGATTGTTATTGAGTCAACCCATGCTGGACAAATTACCAAAAGACCTAGCGAGAAAGATAACGACAGCATGAGTCAAGCCTGGCTTGGAGGAAATGAAAGGTGCCCTGTACACAGATAACCATCGTGTCGACTTACAGCAAATTACTTGGCTGGCTGTTGTAACTGGCATTATATGCTCCATCATTAGATGTAACATGTTTGGGGGAGGGAAGGAACAAAAGTCATGACCTGAAAAGCAACTTCAACTTAGTTGTTTCCTTTCGCTGTTTGGCCGTCATGGCAGACGGGCCCCAGTGATAAGGAGCTAGTAACCTGAACAGCAGATAAAAAGATGTCAGACAAGGGTGCGCACATATACTCACTCACACACACATGCAAACACATAAACACATACAGCTGCCATATGTTTCAGGAAGCCTGGGACCCTTCAAGATGAGAGGGGCTTCTGAATTATTGATCAGTGATTAGCAAATACAATAGAAATGTTACCCTTGATGTTACGTGGCATGGTGTGTGTGTGTGTGTGTGTGTGTGTGTGTGTGTGTGTGTGTGTCACCACTCTCCTACCACTTGGTTAGCCCCTCAAAAGTGCATGTTCATAAACACATGTGTGCAGCTATGCTGCTATGTTTTTCACACACAGGCTGTACAAGTTAGCATTGTGGTTGTATCGTATACTTTTATGCATTTGCCTGAATGTGTGTGTGTGTGTGTGTGTGTGTCATGAGAGGCTACAAAGAGAGCCACCACTGCATTTGGAGGGGGATCTAATTCATTATTAAGTCAGGGACAAAACAGGCAGTATGGGAGGCGGGTAACAGTAGGTGATTTCAGGCCTGTATTGATTACTGGCAACACCGGGAGCCAAGTGTAGTGTGACGAGTTGAACAAAACCTGCAGAGCGCACGGATACACACACACGCACACACATGCGCACACAAACATGCCATGACTGTAGAATGGCAATTTTCATTGCCTTTGACGCATATTGTCCTGGCTGTTGTGATACTCTTTCAGTTAGGTGAGTCATTTGGCTGAGGTGGGTGGCAGGTTACCACAGTAAGGACGTTGATGGGTAGCTAACGTGGCCCACTGTTTTTGTTTGTGATTAGGTAAGTGATTGAAGCTTGTTGTTGTTGATAGATAGGTGGAGGGCAATTAGCTGAAAGTTGCAAGTGCCCTTTAAACTAAAGAATATACCCAATCACAAAATAATGAAAAAAGCACTGGTTGGACCTAACAGTGACAAAACACAGAGCAGGTACTCCTGATGCATGGGTAGGTCACATAGTGTCGACAAAAAAGGAAATGGATTTCCCCAAAAATTCTAAGACACACTGTTGTGTAAAGAAATTTAATTTTAAAAGTCTACACATTAGTATGCAAGTATTTATCAGGCGTGGCATGTATGAATTCTGTAATAAATAGTTTTCAAAAAATAATCTGAGAGACTCATTCCATGAATCACATGCTATTTTGTATGCGTGTGCATACTGTACATTCATATTTTAAAGTGAATAAAACTACAGCTACAACAATACATCACTGATTCTAATATGTATTAGACGTTAATAAAATTTGATCAGCACGTTTAAAATTAAATTGAATCATATCTGTAAACGGATAGGGGTTGACATATGTTTCACTAACTCCCTGAGAGTGATACTTTATTCTGTGGCCAGTATAAAAACATAATGAAATATAAATATCCATTAATCCTCATATTTCATCCAGTCAGTCACCACACAGCCCAGCTCAGCCTCAACCTGCTGTTAACACGGTGTGATGTCCGTGTGTGTGCTGTGCCTGTGCTCATAATGTATGTGTGTGTGTGTGTGTGTGTGTCTGGTTTCCTGGCCATGAGAGAGCAGTTCACACTGTGAAAGAGTCATCTTTATTATAATCTGCCAGAAGTAGTGGCAGCTTGGGAAAGGAACTGCCACAGCTAGGTAATCGAAAGCCGCTAGGCTGGGACGACAAGGGGCACTTGTGAGACGTACCAGCACACGCCATATGGCATACTGGCTTGGCAAAACTCTCCTCTCTATATCCAAACATTTTTTTGTGCAAAAATAAAAAATAAAAACACCACAGGAGAATTTTTCATTATTGTAGTTTATACTGTGAGTCACTTCTTTGTTTTCTGCTTCTCGTAATCCTGCAGAAGCATGCCTTAAAGAAATGATCTCAATCTAGAATTTGCGTAAATGTCACAGTATACACATGATCCCAAATGTTATTTAAGGATGCGGTTTACTGTAAATAAACACAAAAGAGGAAGAAAATTGTATGAAACTTGATCACATTAGTAATACTGACTCTCATTTGACCCCAACATATTTGCTCTAAACACAAGGGTAATACAAACCAAAATAAATATTAGCATAACGCTGGGGGCAAGAGAATGCTTTTCCCATAGAGTGATTAAAATATGAGAACAGAACACAACACAATGTGAAGTCCCATGGCACGACGGCAGTTAGTGTAGAAAACCTAATTTCATGATAAATTAAAGAACGTGGTGGTTTCTCCCATGAGATATCATTCACTTGTATTTATTTTATCAAAAAGAGTAAAATTAGCCTTATTATATATTATCTTAATCATAATTAATAAAACATTAATTTCCTGGTGAATTTCTTTCCTTTATTTTTCTTGGCTGTAGGTTCAACTCTCTTAAGGCATGATTTGCATATTCCATAAACACAAAACAACAATAACTTATGATTTTAATGATGAAGGTTAACTCTAAGGCTGAGTACAATAAGAGCCATGCTGAAGAGTGAAGTTACATCAGATCACTGACATGAATGTTCCTTTTGAGTTGAGGCTTAAAATAAAAAAAAAATAAAATTAAATCACTATTACTGTGTACAATATGTCTTTATTCATCCTCTCTTTGGTCATTTAATATAAGAAATGTGATATTATTATTATATGTGTTATTACTTTTCTAGCTTGAGTTCTGACATACTTAGAGTGAGTCATTTTTGAATACCTATATTATATATATATATATATATATATATATATATATATATTACAATCTGATTAATCACTGAGTACTTTACTTTGTAGACATCTCTTATTATTTCATTCCCTGCTATTTTATGAATTATGGCTGCTCTGCATTCTGTGCTTAACTGACTCCCTCTACCTACCAGGGGAGAAATGCAGTGAATAAAAATGGAGTCAATAGATCATGGGGGATACTTAACTGAAGACAGCTGTGATTATGAGGTGCGGGAATGTGCCACAAACTTACTTCAGGCCAATATGTATTGCTTACGCTTATAATAAATGTTATCTTTCTGAAGAGAAAAAAGCTGTCAAGTTGATGAAAGACACAGATGATCATCTATATGGCTGACCAACCATGCATAGATATGCACAAATGCAGTTTTCACTGAAGAAGCAAAGAGGAGGGGAAATATGCTGCTATATCACCCCTTTCAATGAGCGTGAGTAATTGTTTTAACTTGTTTGGGTTTTAATTCTATTAGTAGCATTTTAGAAAAGACCAGAGCAGGTGGAAAGTATAAATTATAAATTATCATTAAATACAACAAAATAATGAACATTTTCAAGGTGAGATTATAAAAAAAACAAACTTCAAATCCCTGTGATGGACTGGAGGTCTGTCTATTGTTTTCTTACTCAGGCTTGGTCTCTGGTTGCTATGTGACCCGGGTATAGAATAAAATGGGTGTGGAAAATGAATTGATGGGTTGTTATATCATATTTGTTATAAACCGCCTGGAGGATTTTTATCAGAACTTCCTGAATTTTTATCTACTCTGGTTTTAAATTATGATAGAATTGTTCATTGTGGCGATTTTAATATTCATGTTGATGACCCCACCAATGTTAATGCAACTGACTTTTTAAATATGGCCACTTCTTTTAACTTCAAACAACATGTCAAAGGGCATACACATAACTGTGGTCATACACTGGACTTGGTTTTTACCCTTTACCCTTTCCTCGGTGGAATTAGTGGACATGACCATATCTGACCACAGATGTATTGTTTTTAGCTGCGATTCGCCTGTTACTCATGCCGCCACACCAAGCTCTGTGTGTTCTCGCATCTTTAATGAACAAAGTGTTTCAAAGTTTTGCATATTCTTTCAGAGCCAAAACCAACACCTGTCTGATTCCAACACCAACAATCTGGTCGATCACTTCAATCATATCTGCTTGTTGTCACTAAATATTACTGCTCCTCAAAAGGGTAGGCCTACGTCTAAAGCTAGTAAGCAACCCTGGATAAATGACAGCATTCGCAGCCTAAAAAAGGAATGCAGGAAAACAGAGCGCAGATGGAAAGTCTCCAAGTCCATTACCTCATTCTGAAGGATTTATTAATTAACTACAATACGATGGTTAAGGATGCGAGAACAAACTATTTTTCTGAACTCATTACTACACATAAACACAATCCCAGGTTTCTGTTTAAGACTGTGGATCAGCTGGTAGACCCAACCCCTCCTTGTGACTCAGCTGGAAGTAATGATGACTGTGAATTGTTTTTATCTTATTTTACCAATAAGGTGGTGTCAATCAGAGCCTCTATTACCCCCACGGCCTCTTACTCAGAGGTCCCTCACCAGCAACAAGAGAGTTTTAACCAGTTTTATCCCATCGACTGAGCTTTTAACAGTATCACAAATGAGAGTGTCCTCCAGGCCACTTGCTGTAATACCTACAAAGTTTTTACTGAAAGTAATGGATTCTGTTGGGCCCCATTTGATCTCTGTTTTTAACAGCTTCCTATCTACTGGTTGTGTACCTGATTATTTTAAAATGGCTTGCTTGAACCTGCTTTTAAAGAAACCTGGTTTAGATCTCTCCCTCCCACAAAATTT
This sequence comes from Micropterus dolomieu, assembly GCF_021292245.1. Lineage (NCBI taxonomy): Eukaryota > Metazoa > Chordata > Actinopteri > Centrarchiformes > Centrarchidae > Micropterus > Micropterus dolomieu. The sequence goes on along the minus strand of NC_060152.1, from coordinate 22,390,017 downwards.
TAGACCAATTTCAAAACTGCCTTTTATTGCAAAGATTGTAGAAATAATTGTGCCCAAACAGCTGCTCACTGTACTGGAAAATAACACATTATTTGAAAAGTTTCAGTCTGGTTTCAGGAAGTACCACAGCACTGAGACTGCCCTGCTTAAAGTCACCAATGACCTTTTAATGTCTGCTGATGAAGGCATGTGCTCAGTCCTGGTACTCCTGGACCTTAGCGCTGCTTTTGACACCATTGATCACAACATCATGTTAGACAGACTGAGGCACTGGGTGGGGATCTCTGGTACTGCCCTAAAATGGTTTTCATCCTACCTGTCAAATAGGACGTTTTGTGTGTCTGTAAACAACTATTCTCTGTTCTGTCCAGTTAAATATGGTGTGCCTCAGGGGTCGGTCTTAGGACCCATTTTGTTTTCCTTGTATCTGCTTCCCCTTGGACATATTATCCATAAACATGGTATTTCTTTTCATATTTATGCTGATGACACACAAATGTACTTGCACGTCAGATCTACAGACCCTGGAATGCTGAGTTCACTTAACAACTGCCTTTGTGAAGTTAAAAAATGGATGTCAAATAATTTCCTCCAGCTGAACTCAGACAAAACAGAAGTCCTGGTCATCGGGTCCCAGCAGATGGCAAATACTGCCATCTGCTGGTTCCATAGTAAATCACATAAAACCTGTTGCAAAGAACCTTGGTGTCTGGTTTGATAGTAATTTAAATTTCGAGCAGCACACCACAAAGCTTGTTCAATCATGTTATTATCAACTTAGAAATATAGCAAAAATTCGATCTATGTTAACTTTTAAGGACACCGAGACCATTTTACACGCCTTCATCTCATCACACCTGGATTATTGCAACAGCCTTTTCACTTGTTTAACCCAAAAATCTACTGATCGACTCCAGACTGTCCAGAACTCAGCTGCCAGGCTTTTAACCAGAACAAAGAAATATGACCACATCGCCCCTATTTTAGCTTCATTACACTGGCTCCCAGTGTGTTTTAGAATTGACTTTAAAATTTTATTGATCACTTTTAAAGCTCTTCATGGCCTCTTGCCTTGTTATATTTCTGACCTTTTTGTCCCATACGCACCAGCACTTACCTTGAGATCCTTGGGCAGAGGTCTGTTGTCTGTTCCAGAGTCTCGACCGAAAACTAAAGGGGACAGAGCGTTTGCAGTCAGGGCCCCGAGGCTCTGGAACAGCCTGCCCGAGGAAATCAGGTCGGCTGAGTCAGTGAACTCTTTTAAGTCCCTTCTTAAAACACACTTTTATAGGAGAGCCTTTCCCGATCTTATTTGACTTTAGTTTATCCCTTTTATTTTATTCTATTTGACTTATTTTATAACGTTTATTTTGGTCTTTTCAATGTTTTCTTGCTTGTATTGTTGACTTTTGGGTATTGTATTGTTGTCTTTGCACTTGTTGAAGCACTTTGTAACTTGTTTTTGAAAAGTGCTCTACAAATAAAGATTATTATTATTATTATCATTATTATTATTATTATTATTATTATTATTATTATAAGAGGAAATGGTAAATTGCCACCCAGGCCCAGTTTGCTCTGATTAAAACGATAAATAAAGTTTAAACTTTTCTTGGAAAATGTCTTACAGCTCCCTACATAATGTGCAACTTGATCCTTGTGGGCTTGAATTAAGAGTCTTCTATAAGTATAAAGATGGCCGACACTGTAACCGTGCACAATCAAGTTGTGCAATCCTATTTTGTCCTTTAAATGTTATAATGATAGTGCTTAGACAACAAGACATCCTGTGCCTCTCCCTGCTTCATTACCTGGGCCTGGATCTTAGCTAGGGGTGTCAGAAGCTGTACTAGTTGTTTGTAATGAATATGTCTACTTTGCTCCACGTATCAAATAGCAGTGTTAACATGACGTAGAGAAAACACGAGATGGCCTGGAAACTAAAACCTGTGTTGGAATATCACCGTTGTCCTTCTCTCTCCTCACCTGGCTTAAAGGATCATTCATGTAACCTCTCATGACTAATAGGAATTAGCCGACCTCATCATCTCAAACTTCACAAGTGAAATCGAGAAAGAGAGGCCTAATCCTCTGGATTCAATCATCATGGACTCTGGAGTAAATAGGTCCTGTTTCTACCCAAAATGTGAAAATGTTTCTAAAGCAAATGCAGGTCATGTGTGTCAGAAAGGATTATTCAGGTATGGTTTTGTACAGGAGACTTGACAAGTGTACAATATATTGTTTTGAAGGAGCGTAGTGTAAAATCAAGTTCAAGATTGAGTGAAGATTGGTGCCAAGAGTGTTGTTGGCTGGAATTGCTTGAGGAAATGCCTCAGGAGAAAAAGAAAAAGGGGAAAAAAGACTAAGTTAATTCTTGTATACACTGTTAAACATTTTAAACTAGTTCGCCCCTGCTGCCTGAACTTGTGAAAACAACTTCCAAAAATGAAAAATATCAACTTGAATCACCAAATATCAGTCACTAATAAACATTACAAATTTCCTATCTATTGACATTTTCACAGTTTGAAGAATCCATTCTGGTTTTGCCATGAAGAACATGCTGCTGCAGCTGCTGCTTTTCTGAAGGGGTCTGACAACAAAAACTAGAGTTGTTATTTTAATTTGAATAAAATTGAGGTTTAAAAAAGGTATATTTATTATAGTTATTGGCAAAAATTAGTTAATTCCACTAAATGTATTCAATGTATTTTACAGTCTAATGTAAAGGTAGATTAGGCTATAGGGAAATTAGGAATATCACTCCAGAGGTGATGGTTTCATCGGGCAAAGGATTCCAGAAACTCCTGTGCTAGATGTATTTATAATATATGTATCTCAAAGTGATGATGACCAACCACAGAGGTGGTATAAAATAATGGGTTGTGGGTAATCCAGAATTAGATGAAACCACTTAAACATAACACAGGAACGTGAAGCCATGCACTTACCCTCGTTTGCCTTGACCATAGCATGTTAATATTAAAGAATATATAATTAATTAACAAAGGTCATATGCATAGTATATTGTTATGCCGCAGGTCATTATAGGAGTCCCATGATAATGAATTAAGGCAGTTTCACTTCACCTCTCTGAGCAGCCAAGTGTGAAGTAGGAAGGGTTTGTGTGTGCCTGTATGAGCCATTTGGGCCATTATCAAAATAATGACATGACTGACAAAAAAAAGCATAAAGTGATGATTTGGCTAACCTATGGCCACATGTGATTAAAACATTGCTGTTGGCTTTGATATTTAATGTATACTAGGAAATATATTTATATTGTAAGAGATATAATTGTGAAACTAGATTCACCAATCCCACATTTGAGTTGAAATATGCAGAATTATCTACAACATTATGAACATGTTTTCATATAGTACTATTGTACCAAGTCACCTAATATCCCAACTATGAAAAAGTTACAGATGTTGGACGAAGTTCAGCAACATCCACAAATAACTGTTCTTCTGTTGCTGTTTGCCCCATGAATATACTACCAGCACTGTAACAGGGGACTCCCTGTCCTGTTCTCTGGTACTCAGGCCCCAGGCCAGCCCTAGAGGAGCCCTGTTTCCAACATCAGGAGATAAATACATTGTTCCCTGTAGTATTATTTCTGCCTGAATACAGAACAAATACTAAATTGTCTGTACTCCAGTGATGAAAGTAACTTTTAAAGACAGTCAAAACTTGAAAATGTAGCCCTCCTACAATGCAAGCAATATAAAGTTTGAACATCTAAAAATGTCTAATAACAACATGTAATACAACATTAATTAATCAGTCAATTCAGATATGTCTTCCGGTAATAGCAATGTATAATAGTGTGTTTAACACTTCAGCAACCAACAGCAGGATCATCAACATTAATCTTTAAATATTCCATGACTAATCAGTAAAATATTGATGATGAGTGTATTAGTAAAGGCGTCTCACTTGTCAAGACCTGTAAATATGTAATGGCAAATGTAAGCCACGTGTTAATGTCAAAAAATAAAGAAAAAACACCCAGGAAGTCTTCACTTTTTTTTCTGGCTGCTGCATTTGAAGAACAGCACTGTTCATGGAATGAATGTTTGTTTGGCAGAAACCCTAAATACTGCTAAAAGAATTTATAGAACGTGAACTACGGTAATTAACCACCAAAACTTTGTTTGTGAAGCTTAATGATGCATTGATGTATCACCCAAATACAATTTTATCACAATCTCTTTATAATTCTGTTTATTTCTGTCTAAAAGCAGCTGCTCCAATAATTTCTTTACCCGGATAAACTCAGAGAAGAGGATAACACGTCCCGATGGAACCACTTTTCTTTGCCTTCTCCTTAATTTGAACTGAAAGGAAGAATGTGTGTTGTCTCTGTATTTGCACCCATCCTGCATTGTGAGTATTTGCATTTTTGTAACAACAAAGCCTGTTGATGTCAGATCACTCATTGCTGGATGATGTTTGCCGATGTAATGAACATGCCTCTGAAGTTCTGAAATAAGAATCAAATTCCCATTTAGGGAGAGTCTAATTTAACTCATGGAGAGCTATTGTATTGTTAGTCTGCCCTCCAAGAGCACGTGTGTCAGCCTATCGTATACAGCTTCTGTTTGATCATGGACAAGAGAAAATTGTTCTTTGTTCTGTAGACAGCTGGCATTCATAAAGCAAATATTAAATGTAATCTACAGCTTTACGTTGATACAAATGTTTTTAAGAAGTATATGTCCCTTTTTACTGCTCTATTAAATACTAAATTATGATGATAATGAGATGTAAACCCAAATTCCTATATATATGTGAATATATGCGGTAATTGTATTTGATACAGAGAGCAAAACAATGCAAAACTCCTTTACTTGGAAATATAGATTCTTCAGAGCTTAAGTGTCTCATTTCCAAATGCCCCTATACAGCATCCTCCACTCATATTAAATTAATATATGTATGTATATATATATATACACCACATATATGAAGCATAAGAGGTGGAACGGAATAGGAACAGAAGCACTCAGGGGTTGCCAGTGTTCCTTTCACACAGGTAAGTTTCCTCATTTATGTAAGCGAAGACATCAGGCATCAATGGTGTGTATGTCTGTGTGTGTATTATTAGATGAGGAAAAACAGCTGTGGTGGATTCTCAACTCTGTTATTTCAGTTCCATATATTTAAATTTTATGGTTGAATAAGAATTTGATCTGATTTTATTAAGGATACTGAAATTGAACTGGCATCAAACCCTATCCTCACCTTCATAATGATAGAATAATCAACCTGTGTGTGCATATGCATGTTTATATGTGAGCAAATGTATCTGCTTATGCACAAGTGTGTGTGTGTGTGTGTGTGTGTATGGCAGTGCCCAAATATCTAAATGAAGTCTCTCACAACTCATCAAACAGGCCTTGTGAAATCAGAAAGTTGATTTATTTTTAAGCGCACCCACTTTCAGATTTGTTACTCAGCCGCCATCATGGGCATCAGTTTCTTATTTACAAAAGGAAGCAAAATATTCACTACCGAGTGTGACCACATACCTTAAAATGAGTTTCCTCCCTCATTCTGTCAGCCAGGTAGCTCCACTCATCTGGCTGGATAATTTCAATTACAGCTTTCCAATACACCCTGCTTGTGTTGTTTAGATTGAAGGTGCCAGTTGCATGTATTGATATTGTGTGGTTTGAAAGTCAGATAGAAACATGCTTAGATGAATTTCAAGAAGTGGTATAAATGATTAAAAGCACATTTAAATGTGTTAAGTTAAATTCCATTAACTTCTAAAGATGTGAGTTCATGATCAGCTTAACAAGCATAAACCTTTGTGATGTTAAAACCTGTTTGACTTCACTTAGCATTTCAACAGAAACGCTATTAGCACACCAGAGTTCATACCTGATCAATCTAAATAATAATCTGAAATGACTTTTATTGGCTGATTGCCTGGCTGCACTTGTTTCTCCTTTCTTACAGATGTGTGAAGGGTAGAGAAACAGCTTATGTTATTTGTAGAGCATACCTATACTTTAACCAGCCTCTTTATCTCAATAATGGAGATAGTTCCCCTGAAATCACAAAGCATAAATAACACAGAAGTCCCCCAAACCACGGGAATATATTATATTACTTATACCCCACAGTTTATAAGACCAATCTCTCTACTGATGTTCATGTGATCTGCGCCTTAGACAAGAGTCTACTGTACAGTTCTTAATAAGTCTGTCTGAGCCAATCCTGATGAAGACGTATCCTTTTATATTTCCCCCCTTTCCCAGTTATTCCCCCAGCAGCTGCAAAGGAAAATGATATAAACTCCAAGCAAATGCACCAATGGCATTTTGAAAGTGGTAAATATTTCACGGGCGCTGAGAACATATTTAAACTACATTCAAGACTTCCCCCTCTTGTGAGATTATGATCCTCCTCTCACCTTTTAGAGAGAATCAATGACTCTTGTTATCCCTCTCGCTACAGCCTTCTTTGGGTGTTGAATGGTATAAAATGAAGCACAAGCGTGTGTGTGTGTGTGCGCATGTGTGCGCGTGTGTCTGTGTGTGTGTATAATGAATGCCCAAGATGTGGCACGCTGTGAACACCATTAATCTACATGTTCTGGAAATATAACCAATTGTCAGACAGACGCTCACAGATATTCCATCACCTATCCAATTGGCTTTTACCAAGATCTACAATTCATTTGCGGTGTAATGCACCCGATAAAAATGTATTCTGACTGCTCTATTGATTGTGAAATAGTTTAATCTCTTCATAGACAAAGAGATGTATACCACCCATTTTGGCCCCAAAACATCACTATATTCTCATTTGAAATATTTCTGCTCACAGGTGTGCATTGCTTTTCACCTCTGGTGCTTTATTTTGTTCTGTAATGTTTTTGCCATTATATATTGATGAAAAGAATGAATAATTGTACAGCAGTATGTGCTATTACAGTATTTGTCTTCGTTCTGAATCAAGTATGTGAAAACCCAAAGGGCATCTCATTCACTTTTTCCTATAAAGGGAGACGGGGGTCAGTAAGTATGCTTATACTGAATTTTTTAATCTATTGTGTACATAAATAAACTGTATAAGAAGAGAACACAAAATGTCCAAATTGGTATCACATTAAATAATGAAAAATAAAAATGAATAATTTTTCCTGAAGGGCCTTAATCAGACTTGTTTTTTCTTTTCAAATCTGAATGAAACTCCTGAACGTGTTATTTTTGTGGAGCCACTGCACTCAGAACAAACTGTTGATTTTGGACATGGGTCACTCCCAAGATTAGTTATTAGACAATGGGTAATGGTTGTTCCTCCATATATTTAAATGTTAGCATGTAAGACTATATAACAGCCTATAAAATATATATATCTGAACAGCAGAAGCGTCACCCTTTTCTCTTTCTTTCTTCTTTAATCTATCACTTCATTTCAGTCTCCCTTTAGCTGTAGTCACTCTACCCTCCTCTCGCACATCCACACCTCCTCCCACCACTCTCTCTGTCACCCTGCCTACAGTATGTGTGTATCATTAGCTCCTTTTCTGCATTATCTGCAGCCATCTAGTGTTGGATTTGCGCCCTAGAAATTATGCTACCTCTCTGCCAGCTTACATTCCTCCACAGTGCAGATACAGTAGCACTGTGTTCAATGGCAGTTAAAAGCTAGGTTGATGATTGAAGGTGGTTAATCCGCAAATGGCGAGTAATTTTCACAGCATGTGCTGGTTGTTTTGTTTTTCTTTTTGTTGCAGAAAAATTTGGTCAAGAAGATATGATTTACGCCGCTCAAAAGATTCTCAAAAGGTTTTTTAATGGTGTAAAAAGACAACAGGATCAGGCAGGAAACGCTGGCAGTAATCCTTCTCAGGAACTTATGAAAATGTCATGTTAAACATTATTTCGAAACAAAGTGTCTGTCTTTGTGCATGGGAAAGGTCAGAAAGGACAGGAGCAAGAGGCAGAAAGTCAGTCAGACAAACCTGACAGACTGGGAGCACAACCTGACAGTGAACGCAGACATTACATTCACTGATATTTTTTCTGTTCTCTCTCCAGCTGAGACAGACAGTCAGTAATAACTGTGAACACCTGGGCAGCCTCCAGGCTCTACACCCCAACCCCTGGGGCTGTTCACCTGGGACATGAGGCCCTACGCTGCTTCCCTTCCTGCTCAAGAGTTGCCTGGAGCAGGCAGATTATCACTCGTCGCCCAGTAGGGACATGAGGCCTGGAATTCTGTCAAACTTTTTTACATTAATCATCAGGACAGAGTGACAGTGCCATGAGAATTCAGATACATATCACCAATTTACCACAAAACCCTCCCACAGTGTAAGAAAGTGAACTTATTTAATGTTACAGTGAAAATAAGGTAACATTTGGTATTTATCCCCACACCTGTTTATGTTTATTTGCTGGATTGATTCTGTAGAACATTATATGTCATACCAAACCACACCAAGAGAGCGTGCAGGCAGGCATGCAAAAGCACAACACTTAACTGTCATAATTCAAGCACACAAATATGCAGACCTAATCCTTTAAATAATGCCGTCAGTTGTTGATCTTTTCAAACGCATGTTGCATGTGAAGACTGAACAACAATAAAAGTTGATATGCACAGCTTAGCAAGTTTTAACAACCAATTTCAATAACTGAAAGTGTCTTTGTGAGGCCTCTGCCCAGGGAGCTGCTGGCATGCTTATGTGCAATGAAAACTCATTTCAAAAGAAGTTGACAGGGGAGATACATTCCTCCTTAACACCAAAGATAAAAAAAAAAAGAAGATCAATAGCACTTCACAGCCTGCCGTACCTTAGCTTTTAGCATTTCAAACTTCTTTGAGCTATACTTTTGACACACTTACTCAGGTGTCTGTGTGGGAAGGGGGGATCAAAACAATGTTAAACTGTCAAGATCATACAGACAAGGATGCCAGAAATTCAAGAGATATATTTTAAAAATCAGCTGTTGATTCCTTTGCAAAGTTAAAATAGTATTCAGTGATAGAGGCATCATCATGACCCCAGTTTAGCATTCATGAATATCTTGATTGTCAATATTTTGCCAAATGAGACAAAATGAACACAGCTTTTTGGGTATAACTCATGCCCACATAAAATCCTCTACACCAACGTGTTTCCCTATATTGACACAAGGCATTCAGGGCCAAATGAAAAACTAATTAAATGAAAACATGTGCTAAGCTCAGTGTTGTATGGGCTTCTACTGTACACACAGGGGTCTGTTAGACATTTGTAACCTAATTCTGTTATGTTTCAATTACCAGACGCACCTTTGGAGTCCACAGGAAGGTTAAGCAAATATGACACAGTATATGCTTAGTGCTGTGTGGTGCACACATTTCCAGCCTAAATGTTCCTATCTGCCTATTTAATTAAGTTTAAGTCCAGACGTATGGTAAATATGAGTCCGGGCTTGGTTATGATGGACCTGGCAATTTGGGCTGTGGCCCCTAGGCTTTAAGGTCACCCAGAAGTTATTTTCTCTGAAAGTCGGATTCATTACAGTTTTACACCCACACATCACTGGTATATTACCGTTATATCATCAGAGCTGTAAATGTCAACTTTGCTCAAATGTTCTGCTGTAAAAAAAAATAAATAAAAATACAGTCAAGGGAACTAATTTATTGTTGAGTGAATATCTTGTAAGTACTCAGTAAGTGAAAGTACAATTAGGTTTATCACAAATTTAGTTGTGGTAAAGAGAACTAAAACCTCAAAATGAATCATCACACAGTTGGCCTGGCATTAGTAAATAGTGCATCATCTATACATGTCACTAGCTGTTGAGGACATGTGATTTTCTCTATGACGTTTTAAAGTCTTTTCTCGACAATACATCCTGTGGCTAGGAGCAGAAACATAAAAGTGCAATATTTAATCTTTGGTTGCCTAAGTTCTGCTCAGGTGCGCCCGACTCAAAATTCCAAATGCATAGCCACACACAGTCTTGAAACATTGTTATTGTATTGAATAATTGATGTCTGACTAAGGATCTTATGTGTTTATGCGAGCCGTTCATTTTATGTTTGGATAGCCTTAAAACCCTTTTCCAGGAAAAAGGAAATGAGGGACCACCAACGTTTCACAACATGGTCTTTCTGGGTGAGAGATATCAAAGATAGACAGAGACTGCAATTTCCAGACGCTTACACTTATTAGATTATTATGAGCTGTAAGATTTTTCAAAAATATTACCAATTAGTAGCACAATATGTGTAAGAGAAACAGATTTATTCCAAATAAAGCAAACGTTTCTGTCTCTGATGTTACTAAGACAATAAGGTTTTTAATTGTCAGTCTAAAACACATTGATTTGCCTTAGTCCACATTGGCTCTAGCAATGACGAGCAATTAGCCATCGCTAACAGCTAGAAACCTCACTTCAGCACAGAGTTGAAATAAATAGAAGAGACGCCTTACCTCGAATTATAGTTTTTGAATTGTAGTTACCATGAAGTAAGTATGGGTTAGGTGCATGAGATTTGGGAAAAAGGATATTAGATCTACAATATCACTGAGCATCCTGCTATTCAGGATCAGGTCAACATTACATGTAAGGAATTAAAGCTTATTTCCACAGTAGCAGCATCAGTTGTCAGTTTTCAGGAAATTAGCTGGATATAATACCTTAATATCCATTCTGTGAAGTCTAATTCTTTGCCCTCAGCTTTCCTTCCACTGCGGAGCTTGTGTTTCACCCATCCCGAGCTAGAGGGGGTAGATAAATGTGATTTAAATTAATAGCCGCTACTAAATAACTCCTCGGCCGGTAAACGATGCATTCATCAGATACAGACAGCCAATATCCTGTGATTCATGGCACTCCTTACCACGTGAAAGATGCCAACAAAAATTGTTATTACTTTTTAATAAAGTGTACCAGTCACTAATCCTCTCATTTATCAGTGGAAGGCACTTGGTATGGAGCGAGCTGGTGTGAAACGGTGTGCCTGGCTGCTCTGATGAAGAGTGATGGGAGTAGCATTGTAGCATTACGATGTAATGTAGAAGAGCTACTTTATAATGCAACCTTCAATACTGCAGCACTCGGAAGCCACATAATGGTCAGACACAAAATCGGTATTACTGAATACTTACACAATTTCCCTAAATAAAATTAATTGTAGAATATCTTTCTTGGTAACACCGGTACTGGCAGGGTGACACATGTACGGGATTTACATGCCAAATCATATCGATATATACATTTAAACTGCACAATGATAAGTCACACGGTGAAGTTGTTAAGTTTGAGTAATTCTGTGACATATTTGAGAATGTGGCTTGGTAAGGGATAAAGACCTGGCATGATATGACTTTTTATTGAATGCTGATGTTTATGATCCATAAGATTTTCATGAAATCAGGCCACAGTTTTGATGCTAATTATTTATTTGTTGGGCATTTTTTCTGCACGAGCTATTCTGTAATTATCTTCATAAATAGTCATTTTCATTGTTAGGAGGAGGGTCTGCCATTACCTGGCTGGTTTCAAAATGCTTTCACATGCACAGGGCATTCAACAATGCATGCACATAATCAAGTGTTACTGTTCACTCTCCTACAGCGGTAAAAGCCAGTTATTGACTTCCGACTACAAATTGTGTTTGTTTGGTTGCTCTGTAAACAGATACACCAGATACTCTCTTGTTGTATTTCTGACAAAGTAGCTGATCAAAGAATGTTCCCCTTCGAGGGAACTCGAACTGCGTGCACTATGAGAACGCCTCTGGGCGTGGCAGGGCTGAAATCATGAATGAAACTACTCCAATCCTATTGGCGTTGCTAGAACAGTAGCGTGTGACGCCGTAACTGGAGGCGTATATAAGCACGCCGGCACACCGGACACATTAGCTTTTTTCTATTCAGCAGGCACTCTGGCATGAGACTACTCAGAAGAAAGCTACCACAATATGAAATTACCTGGAAGGAGAAGCAGAAGAGATGGCTGGTGAGCAGTTCAGGCAGTGTGTCTTTCCATGCCCGCGCTACATCATGGCTGGGGACACTCATGCCCTGTGTGTTTCCTGTCTGGGGATGCCGCATGCCCAGGCAGCTCTCGAGGGGGTTGCTTGCGGCCATTGCGAGGCCCTGCCCCTGAGGGTGCTGAGGTCCCGTGCGGCTCTTTTCTCCGGAGACGGCCGGATGCGGTCTCCCCGTGGCTCGGGCCCGGCGGTCGCTGTGGCGGCGCGGCGGCTTCGGTCATGGGGCTCCCAGCGCAACATCTCAGACGGCATCGGGACTGGCGAGGCTTTTTCCCGTTCCTCGTCTGCTGGCTCCGACTCCCCTCTTTCCCGTTCGGGAGCCCGTTTTTCGGCTTCTCCCGCTCAGGGTGTGAGCCCGGAGAGGCTGCAGCTGGCCGGCTCTGAGGAGCTGGATGTGCTCAGCATTTTGGAGGAGGAAGACTTCCGGGTACCAGAGCAACGTCATCAGTCAGCGCCAAGCTATGACGAGCTCTTGGAGGTGGTGACACGAGCAGTGGGCAAGCTCCAGCTTCATTGGTCACAGCCCAAGCCAGACACACAGGCTGCCAGTAAGCTGGATGAGCGCTTCCTGCAGTGCCGCCTCCATGCCGGTCTCTGCCCTTTTTCCCGGACTTGCATGACGAGTTGTGCAAATCCTGGGGTAAGCCCTTCTCAGCACGTTTGACTACTCCCCTGCTCCGGGTTTATAGCGACGTCGCGGGGGTCAAGGGCTCTGGTAATGGGACGATGCCGCGGGTTGAGGATGCTTTGGCCAGCTATCTCTCGCCCGGTCTTGCGTCGTCCCTTAAAGAGCCGGCGCTGCCTACCAAGCCATGTCGCGTGACATCTGCTCTGGTGGGCAAGGCGTACACAGCGGCGGGCCAAGCTGGTGTGAGCCTGCACACGATGGCGGTTTTGCAGGCATACCAGGCCGACCTGCTGAAAGACATGGACTCAGGAGGAGGCCCCTCTGAGGAGGACGTTGCTGAGCTCCGCAGAGCCACGGACTTGTCTCTCTGAGTTACGAAAGAGACGGCCCGTGCTATTGGCCGCTCCAGGTCGGCGCTGGTGGCCACGGAGCGGCACATGTGGCTCAACATATCCTGCTCGATGCACCGGTCGCGACCTCTGGCCTGTTTGGCGAAGCGGTGGACACCGTAGTCAGCAGGTTTCAGCATGCCAGGACGCAAGGGAAGGCATTCCAGCAGTATCTCCCGTGCCGGTCTGGGTCCAGGATGGCGGCAGCTGCAGAGAGACGGTCCCAGTCGTCGTCCGGCTCCTACCGCCAGAGGCAGAGTGTCGCTGCTCGAGGTCCCCCTCAGCGCACCCGGGACTCTCTCTCGCCCACAGCCCCCCGAGACAACGGATCTGAGGACTGTTCTTCAGTCTCGCCGGGGCCGGGGAAAGAGGTCCTGAGAAGCACCCACCCACCGAGAGAAGGCGACCGAGGTCCCCTCCCTCGTTGCAGCAGGCGCTGTTATCCCGCCGTGTCAACGTTCGGGACGCGCTAGCCTCCAGCGAGCACGCGCCGTTCTGCCCGCCCCAAGGGGCTGCAGTCCGGAGGCGCTCTGGCTCACACGCCACAGGTTTTCGGCAGGTTTTCCCTGGCGGACCTCCGCTTCAGGGTGCCGCCAGAGACCTACGCATAACACCGGCCCCGAGGAGCTGGTTTCCTTAGCGGATTTCGCAGGAGCTTGGTGGGGCCTTGCCAACATTTCCCTGGAGGGCTACAGGCTGCAGTTCCGGGTCCGAACCCCCCAGATTCAACGGGGTGGTCTGGACTGAAAGGGGCCATAGAACTCATTTCCCCGCCAGTCAGGGAGTCCGAGTTTGACAGCCGGTACTTCATAGTTCCCAAGAAGGACGGAGGATTGCGTCCGATTCAGGTTCAGGATGCTCACCATCCCCGCCATCATCAGTCACATCCAATCCGAGGATCACGATAGATCTACGAGACACATATTTCCACATCTCCATCCGTCCCTCTCACAGGAAGTTCCTGAGGTTCGCCTTCGGGGGCGCAGTGTACCAGTATCGGGTTCTTCCGTTCGGCCTAGCACTCTCTCCTCGCACGTTCACCAAATGCATGGATGCAGCTCTGGCCCCGCTGAGGCTCCAGGGCATCCGCATATTAAACTACATCGACGACTGGCTCATCTTGGCTCAGTCTCGGGAGTTAGCGGTTCGGCATCGAGATGTCGTCCTCGCCCACCTCCAGCGTTTGGGGCTGCGGCTCAACGCGAAGAAGAGCGTGCTGACGCCCGTCCAACGGACTACGTTCCTAGGGGTGGTGTGGGACTCGACGACGATGCGGGCCCACCTGTCGCCTGCACGCGTCGGGCCCATTTTGTCCTCGGTGACCAGAGTGAAGCTAGGCTCACTGTAAAACACTTTCAGAGGGTGTTGGGTCTCCTGGCAGCAGCCTCCAGCATAATCCCGTCTGGCCTGCTGCACATGAGAGCCCTGCAGTGGTGGCTAAAATCCAAGGGATTCTCCCCGAGGGGAAATCCGTCTGATACGGTTTACGAGCAGGTGCCTTCGTTCCCTGTCAGTATGGAGGAAGCCTTGGTTCTTGTCCCAGGGTCCCGTGTTGGGAGCGTCATGTCGCCAGACAATTATTTCGACGCCTCACTCGCGGGGTGGGGCGCAGTCATGGACGGCCACTTTGCGAGAGGCTCATGGCAGGAGCATCATTTCTTTTGGCACATAAATTGCCTGGAAATGTTGGCAGTTTTCAGAGCTCTGAGGAGTTTTCTGCTCGCTCTCCGCGGTCCTTGTCAGGACCGACAACACGGCGGTGGTGGCCTATTTGAATCACCAGGGGGGTCTGCGCTCGCGCCCGTTATGCAAACTGGCACATCAGATCCTCCTGTGGTCCCAGCAGAGACTGCTGTCCCTCAGAGCGACATACGTCCCTGGGACCCAGAATCAGGGAGCAGACCTGCTGTCGAGACAGGGGCTGAGGCCTGGGGAATGGAGACCCCACCCCCAGGTGGTGGAGTTATTATGCGAAAGGTTCGGCCCCATAGACGTGGACTTGTTTGCGTCTCAAGAGACTACGCACTGTCCCCTGTGGTTCTCCCTCTCGCCCCCAGCCCCGCTAGGGCTGGATGCCATGGTACAGACGTGGCCGAGGCTGCGCCTGTATGCTTTTCCCCCAGTCGCTCTGCTCCCGGGGGTTCTGGAGCGGGTCCGTCAGGACGGTGTCAGTCAACTGCTGGTAGCCCCGTTTTGGCCAGCCCGAGTGTGGTTCTCGGACATAATATCACTCCTCGAGTGCCCGCCATGGCAGGTCCCCCTGAAGAGGGACCTGCTGTCTCAGGCGGAGGGCCAGGTCTTAAACCCTTGCCCCGCCCTGTGGAGACTGTGGGTCTGGCCCCTGAGGGGGCCCAGTTCCTGGAGGCGGGCCTAACGGCGGGGACAGTCGAGACGGTGCTCAGCTCCAGAGCCCCGTCCACGAGAAGGACGTACGGCCTGAATTGGAATGTGTTTGCCACCTGGTGTAGAGAACAGGCGGTGGACCCAGTTACCTGCCCGGTGACTATGGTACTGGAGTTCCTCCAGGACCGTTTCTCTGCTGGCCTTTCCCCATCCATACTCAAGGTGTATGTGGTTGCCATGGCGGCGTTCCACACCCCTCTGAGGGATGGGCCTCTGGGGAGGCTTCCACTGGTCGTGCGCTTCCTCCGTGGAGCCCGGAGGATGAGACCCGTGACTCGTTCCAGGGTTCCCTGGCGGGACCTGGCGGTGGTTCTCGAAGCACTGGCTGAGGCCCCCTTCGAACCCCTGGAGTCGGCTGAGGCCAAGCACCTGACCCTTAAGATGGCCTTTATCCTTGCTACACCTCTCTGAGGAGGGTGGGGGATCTCCAGGCACTTTCGGTTTCTCCTCAATGCCTGGAGTTTGCCCCGGGGAGGGTCAGAGCCATCCTGCATCCCTGTCCGGGCTATGTCCCTAAGGTTCCATCCAGGTCTACGGTGCTGCAGGCGTTTCATCCCCCACCTCATGTGACGGCGGAGGACGGGAGACTTCATCTGCTCTGCCCGGTCAGAGCAGATGAAGTATTTACACTCTGTATTTACACAAAGCAGACCAGTTGCTGGCGTGTTTCGGGTCCCCCAAGGCTGGGCTCCCCGCTTCTAAACACACGATCAGCAACTGGATTGTTCAGACTATTTCCCTGGCCTATCAGGTGTGCGGGTTACCTTCACCTATGGCCGTAAGGGCGCACTCTACTCGAGGCATGGCGGCCTCTAAGGACATCCTCGTAGGGGCTTCGCTCCAGGATTTGTGTGAGGCAGCTGGCTGGGCCACCCCTCACACTTTCATCCGGTTTTACAGTCTGGACCTTCCTTCAGCACCCGGCACCCGTGCGCTCTCCTCCTAGTCGTGCCTACAGGTTTCTGCACGCTGGGGGGGCAGGCGGAGGCTTCGTCGTGGAATAGTGGGTATTCTCGTTCCCATAGTGTCGTCACCGTTGCAGTTCGTGTTCCCTCGAAGGGGAACCTCTCGGGTTACGTATGTAACCCTTGTTCCCCGAGAAGGGGAACGCGACACTGCGTCGGTCGGCCACACCTCGCCCCGCCTGGAGTGCCTTGCTTCATAGCAAAGAGCTAATGTGTCCGGTGTGCCGGCGTGCTTATATACGCCTCCAGTTACGCCGTCACACGCTACCGTTCTAGCAACGCCAATAGGATTGGAGTAGTTTCATTCATGATTTCAGCCCTGCCACGCCCAGAGACGTTCCCATAGTGTCGTCACCGACGCAGTGTCTCGTTCCCCTTCTCGGGGAACAAGGGTTACATACGTAACCCGAGACGTTTGCTGTACTATGAAACTGCACCTGCTGTTACCACCAAGTAATGTAACTAACATTAGCTAAGTTGTGGGTTAGCAAACTGTTTCTACAGTTGCTGCTGTGAAGCTGCAAATGGGAGGAGACGGTCCCAGAGCCAGAACACCAGCTCAAGACAGCGATACACACAACTCTCCTGCTACTATTGCTAACATCACAACAACAGAATATCTTGACCAACTAGAAAGTAAGCTGAATGTCATGTAAATCATTGCTGGAGTAGTGTAGACACTGTTATTGTTTCCCATTTCCCATCCCAGAACCATTGTTTTTTTCAGCGCGCACACACTGAACGGACACCTAGTGAATAGTGAGGAGACATTCGCTGAATTTGAAGTTTATTAGTTTAGAATCACATGCCCCACCTTGAGGACTTTTTTCAAATAGTCCATAAATCAAAATAAAATCCAGTCAATAAACATCTCAATAAACCATTTACCAGGTCAATGGAAGAAGGAATAGTAGTTCTTAATTCAATATCCTCACAATTGCACACATTTGTATACATGTTTTATTTTTATTTTTATTTTTTTCTTTTATTTGCCAACTGCCATTTGAATGCGTGTTGAGTTACAGTTTTCAGCCTTAAACACACCGAGGTAAAACTGATGTCTGCTTCATAGCACAAATGTTTCCCATGATTATGTCCACTGTGTACACAGCATAAAGTGAAAGCACCACCCACTACCTGAGGATAAAGCCATCACTGTGAGGTACAGTGATTAAAGACTGTGTCTCGACCTTGTATCCTTGACTGAGATAAACCCTCCAAAATTCCTAAAACAAACAAGCAACAGCTCTGTTAATTTAGCCTTTCAGCAGAAGCACTGCGGCTGTTGTAGCAGCCGTGGATGATTCCCCTTGTGTATGGGCCAATGTTAAGCCTCGAGAACAGGTAACAGTCAATCCATTAACCTTAGCTTTTAGCGGCTGCTTCATGTCACTACCTCTGAGTCTTGCACACACATACAAATGTGCACACTGCCACGTGGACACAAACACACACATGCTCACACCATCCCCCTCTTTGATATATTTTTTTAATAGTTGCTAGGCAAAGACTTGAAAAGGTCAGCGCAGCTCTTCTTGACATTGACTCTGCCATTGTAATAATAAGCTCTTTTCCCTTTCTTTCCTCTAACATCACTGAGCCTGAAGTCATCTATCCACCTCCCATGTGTTGGCTGGCTGGCTGGCTGGCTGGCTATGGATGTACACACACACACACACACACACACACACACACAACATCAACAGCACACACATCCAAATGTATGCATGCAGACACATGAGATGGTGAACATAAGAGTGAAAACACAGACACAAAAATGAACACAGAAACAGATATATACACACACACACACACACAGACACACCATAATCATCATCCCCCCTGCCTAAGTGGGTGTCAGCAGCTATCTTCAAGTAATATGAAAGGGCTTCCAAAGGCAAGGGTCATGTTAAATTGTAACGCAAATGTTATTCTTCAATTATCCTTCTGGGGGAAATGTCAACCGCCGCAGGGGGAATCGGACTGGGCCGAAAGAGAGTGTGTGTTTCTATGTGTGGGCTGCCTCGGGCCAAAGAGTCAAGCAAGTATTAACACTTTTCCTGCCCATTCTTGTCCCCTCACCCCCACCCTGCAGACACACACCCACAGACACTGAACTCTGCTAATTAAAAAAAATACAAAAGTCCAATTTTCCATGTATATATTTTTATATATATATTTTAAAGTGAAATACTTAGTAATGGCTGGCACAGTATTTTTTATGTTGAAAGACACATTCAAACAAATAGCATGGGTTGGATTAATAGTTACTAAAAGTGGTTAATAGTATAAAACCACATTGCATATTCTATTCCAATGTGGTTTTATACTGCAAATGGCTAATAAAATGAATCTGAATCTGAATCTTAATAAAATGTTGATACGTTTACTGCCTGTCTTAAAAAAGGCTGAATTGAGAAAAAAAATTAAGTAAGTATATGTCCCCCTGCTGCTTAAGCACATATTTAAACATAGCAATGAGAACAAGGTCAGCATTTCGTCCTTAGTTATTTTCAGAAGAATCCCCATCCCATGGATTCTTCTGGTGGCTGCCCAGTTGGGATCATGGGGAGTTTCTCAAGTGAATCTAATGAAAAACTCTGCTGTGATTGGCAGCTGAATGCCTAATCTAACAAAGGCTCGGCTCAATGAGGGGTCAGAAGTGAAAATAGCATTGGCCTTTGCCAGTGGCCTCCCCTGCCTGGCTCGCTGGATATTGCAAGTTACCAAATTTATGTTTGCAATAACAAATTGACTCCAATTGGTCTAAGTGGGGATCAGGACCTAGCTGGAAATTTGCAGCGCCACTAGGAAATCGGTTTGCGGACCTTTGTGGAAACAAGGGGTCACTAACTAAAGCCTGAGGGGACAAGGACAGGAGAGAGGACAGATAGAAATAAACACACACGTGCTTGTATCTGTGCACACATGCACACTCACCTGCATACAGATACATAATTTTTCATCCATCTTGAATACACTGTATATAGAAGTAAATCCATGCCCCCAGTACAGTCTTGAGAGAGAGATGACTTTAAAGTGAACCGTTTTTGAAATCCCATTCACACTTTCCATCAAATGGCCAAATAAATGTGATATTATTCTTTTTTTTAAATCACAGTCCACAAAGAAACCTAGTGAAAATGTCTCCAGAATAATAATTAGAAGATCTTTTTGTAACTAATAGCTAAATAATAGTAATTATGATTGTCCTACTGGCTGCAGCCAGACTTCTGTCAGGGACTGATTGTTCTCAGCCCTGTCCTACCCTCTCTCTTTCCCTCTCTCTTTCACATCATTTCTCTTATCACTGTCTTCTATTGTAAGCACTGTCGGTTCGTCCCCATGGCTACGGCCGATGGTATCGTGTTATCAATGTAATAAAACTAAAGTGCCGGGCAGGAAATTGAAAGTGTATTCGTACAGGAAATAACAGTGCTCTGTCATAATCTACAGTCGAAAACATGTGTTCATCCACGTATTGTCTTCTTATCTGATGGTGGAGAAAACGTAGTCAGCCGTAGTTGTTTTTTTTCTTCTTCTATTTCCCTATTCTGTTGTTTTTCTTCCTTTTCTTTCCTGCACATTATGACCAATCAGGGCTTATTATGGCAGCCGCGGTGAGATTGTCCCATCTCACATCTGTTCTAAAATGCTGTTTCAGTGTCCACTGCAGTCTTTGCTCGTGAAAAGATAATTAAATATGGACATAATATAAGCCAGCTCACCTCTGACTTTCACACTGAGAAGACGTTTTTGTCTAAGCTGGAGTAATACAACTTCACTTCAGCACAAAGTGAGACTTCTTCTTTTGTTAGATCACTCACTTCAGAAACTCACTGGAAACTATTTCAAATCAGAACAAACAATTTTACTAGACTGAACACATTGTAATTTCCCTGAGTATCATTTGAACACAACACCGACTAGAGTACTTATTCAAAGAGAACAAAAAACTCATTGAATTCCATAAATTGTGTCTATCCCTACTGCGTATTATCACTTTGGAACTGCAATGGTGTCACAGTGTAAAATGATGTATGATTAAAATAATAAAAAATATATTCAGATACTGCTGATAAGCCATTTTATTGTCTTTCTTCTCCCTCCATGCACATGTTTCTGATAGCCTGTGTTGCTCCATATGACTGGCAGGAGAGAGAGAGAGAGAGAGAGAGAGAGAGAGAGAGAGAGAGAGAGAGAGCAAATTGCTCACAGCTTCAGGGCTTGTCAGTGACTACCGAATTGTCCCTAGCAAAATTCTAATCAAAAGGTTTAGATAGAGGCCAAATGTTGTCAGTCAGTGTCTAGTCAGTTTATTTGCGGCACAAACGGTTAACAGTCCGCCGCAAAGTAGCGAGAGAATAACATGTCTTTTCAGCTGCTGTGACGTTTAAAAGAGGCGTGACAAGTAGCTGGACCAACCAAGGGGGTAAGAAACAGTGAAGCTGACCAAAGCCTGCAAGGATGGTTCCATGTAGGCCCAAAAATGACGTCAAAACCCTATGACATAGCTTTCAGTGAATCTAAAACAACTATTCGGCTATTATTGACGCTGCGCTGGTGTTTGGCAGGTGAACCTTGTAGGTGGGCGGATTAAACACTGACGATCCGAGCCAGACAAACACACTGAGCCATGAAACTCTTTGTTGGTGTAGCTATGCAGCTACCAGAATTACGGTGTTTCTGCCGTTGTTCTACGTCATTAAACCAACAGATCATGCGCAGTAGACGTTGGTGCCAACAGGAAGTGGCCCTGTAGTAGTATTTTATTGGTCCAAAACTGGCTTCACTGCTCTCCATTCAGCGGGGTGGTTTCGTCCAGTAATATACTGTCTATGGGACCAACCCATAGCCAGAGCACGATTCTACAGGGTTCCTGTTGTAATCATAAATGGTATCAGTTAAGCGGATTAAAATTGATCGGATGCGTGATCAAACTTTCTCCCCTTCACAGTTTGTGTAGCGCCTCATAAAACGCTGTTCCAACATTGCATTCCTTAGCCTAATGTCATTTCACTTTCATATCACTGATGTTGTTAATGTTGAATGTGATGTGTGGTTGGGCAGGCAGTATTGTAAAAATGAACACTGAAGGTCTGGCAGGATGAAGCATCTCCACAGATACGCTGTGCGCATTTACGCAAGAGCCACAGAAATGCAAATTAAAAATGATATCTCCCAGGATATCTCCCAACACGCTGACAGGATCAATCAAGATCTAATCTGTCTTCATGTTCTGTGTTTTTCTGCACATCCAAAAGGTCTCACACACTGTCCAGTTTCATACGGTAAAACTGTAATTGACAGCAGCCTCTCTAATCATCTAAGTAAATCGTTAAAGAGAACACTCATAGTCCATCAACATAACACACAAGAAAGATATCACCTGGAAAGCTAAAGGGACAGGTGGAGGTGGATAAGATACCCATGCAGGTGTGGTCTCTAAATCTGAAAATATAATCAGTTGGTGGGGGCCAGGTGGATGATTTATGCGTAGCCTATATGAGTATTGTGATCCTGATCTGCTGTGTTTCATGTTATAGTAATAACGGTGCCCATGTTGTCTACAGATGTCATTCCAACAGT
>NC_060152.1:22365141-22367925 GCF_021292245.1 Micropterus dolomieu | reverse complement strand
GTCTTTCTTCTCCCTCCATGCACATGTTTCTGATAGCCTGTGTTGCTCCATATGACTGGCAGGAGAGAGAGAGAGAGAGAGAGAGAGAGAGAGAGAGGTAGCTGACACAAGGCCGCCCTCTGTCTGAAGTAATAGAAAACGCCCTCTACTGTACATGCTGTATTTGGATAGCTTTCAGACAGTGTGTGCCTGTGTGTGAGTGTGTGCCTCTATAATAGCGTTCATAATTTCAGTAAGTGGGTGGGCTGCCATTGGCACAGAAGAGGATCCAAGAGTTGATGAGCACATAATATGCGAATATGATTTACTAATGAATATAAGGTTAATCAGGGAACAAGAAACAAAGCCAGTGGATGCTTTGCTGCACATTCTAAGACAGTATCTTACTTTATGGGCCAGAGGAATCAACACCCCCTTACGCCACCATAAAAATCTTAAATTAATGACGAAAACACAACAAATAAAAAGATGGAAAAATTTTTTTAACAATTTTCCTAAAATGTAAAAATCACATCACATAAATATGCCCTTTACACATTTTTTTCACACTTTTACACTGTTATTAGATAAATAACTTCCACCCATCCTTTCTCTTTCAGCAGTGACATGCTGGCTTTCTAATTGGCTGACAGCGTACAGTGGTAAAGTGGCCAAAGCAGCACAGAAGCATATAGCAAAAAGTCTCATTTGCACTAAATTAATTAAATGCCACTTTCAGAGCTATATTTAAACAAAGATTGAGCAACATACATGATTTTTTTTCTTTCTCACATAGTCTCCATATAATTCTCTGTCTCACACTCTCTGTTAACACACACTGTGTTTCTCTGTCATCTCCCTTTCTTAGACAGTGTGTGTGTGTCGGCCCAAGGCACAGCTCTACCCCCTCTTAGTTCTAATTGATGTAAATGGAAAGAGTGGAGAAGGCTTGGCGAGGGCTGACCTTGTTATATCAGGGGCGGCTCACCCCAATTAATCACAAAATCCTTGCCCAGATGCTTCAAGCTAATAAACAGCACTCCAAATCAAAAAGTCCCCGCAGTTGTACAGCCACTCCAATGATTGTGCTACCTGCTCAAGATTAAAACCCATTGTGAATAGAGACACCAGCACCTCTAACAATGCAGGATGGCACGATGAGTTAGTTAAAGGCAGATGAGAAGCCTATGGAGCCGACACTTTTTTCTTTCTTCCTTTTTTTCCCCCATTTAAGCATTTTACTGCAAATCGCATGTCAAATTACCCTTGCAGTGAAATACCCTTAATGAGTCCCTCTTTTCTTGTGTAAACAGTCATTTTCCAACCATTCCTTACCCTGTAATACTTACTGGGGATTTTAGGGATTATGGGAACAAAATTATTTCACACATTTTAAAAGGATTATTTTAACAATGTGGGACATGTCAGTCTCCTCTACGACACACCATGGCCTCTCTATGATTTTACCATTTAAAAACACAACCACAGCTCAGACAATTGAACATGGTGAATAGAGCACGCAACATTAGGGGCTCCAATGTGTTCATATCAAGGCTCCTGACCCCAACGGTGTGTCTCCATCCTGCCTGAAAATCTGTGCAGACCAGCTGGCCCCCATCTTCACACAGATCTTCAACAGATCACTGGAGCTGTGTGAAGTTCCCTCCTGCTTCAAACGCTCCACAATCATCCCGGCCCCCGAAAAACCCTCCATCTCTGGACTAAATGACTACAGGCCTGTTCGCCCTGACAAATGTAGTCATGACGTCCTTTGAAAGAATGGTGTTGGCCCACCTGAAGGACATTACAGGCCCCTTGCTGGACCCCTACAGTTTGCCTACAGGGCTAACAGTACAGTGGATGATGCAGTCAACTTGGGACTGCATTACATCCTGCAACACCTCGACTCTCCAGGGACATATGCAAGGATCCTGTTCGTGGACTTCAGCTCGGCGTTCACCACCATCATCCCGGACATCCTCAGCACCAAACTCACCCAGCTCACTGTGCCAGCCTCCACCTGTCAGTGGATCACAAACTTCCTGACTGACAGGAGTCAGCAGGTGAGACTGGGGAACATCACATCCAGCACCCGGACTATTAGTACTATAGTCCACTATAGTGGACTTCAGGAGGAGTCCCCCCACTCTGCCCCCCATCACCATACTCAACAGCCCTGTGTCTGCTGTGGAATCCTTCAGGTTTCTGGGATCCACTATTTCCCAGGACCTGAAGTTGGAGCCCAATACGGACACCATCATCAAGAAGCCCCAGCAGATGATGTACTTCCTCCACCAGCTCAGGAAGCTCAGCCTGCCTAAGGACCTGCTGATCCACTTTTACACAGCTATCATCCAGTCTGTCCTCTGCACGTCCATCACTGTCTGGTTTGGATCTGCCACCAAAAAGGACAGGGACAGACTACAACGAACAGTCAGGACTGCAGAAAAGATCATCGGTGCCAACCTGCCTTCCATTCAGGACTTATACATTTCCAGAGTCAGGAAACGGGCAGGAAACATCACTGCAGATCCATCTCACCCCAGACACAATCTGTTCCAGCTTCTCCCCTCTGGTAGGCGCTACAGAGCACAAAACCAACAGATTTAGGAACAGTTTCTTCCCACAAGCCATCACTCTGATGTACAGCTGATTTCTGACTCACGGTGTCAGGACCAATTCTTGTGCAATAACCCAATAATTTCAAAAATTCACTGCTGTTCATACTGTTATATTGTCATATTGTAGATACTGTATACCAAATCCACCTACCTCAAGTCATTACTCCTGCACAAAATACTTATA